>NC_058382.1:52847138-53217971 GCF_018350175.1 Felis catus | reverse complement strand
ACTCGATTCTGAAGAGGTGCCTGGCTTTGGGGTGCTCCCCTGTACTCCGTCCGTAGAGCTGGGAGCGAAGCGTGTTAAACTGGGGAGCAAACCGCAGGTGATACCTGTTGGACAGAAAATTCCTGCAGAGCTAATTTGGAAATTGTTTCAGGGAGAGCTCTTTTCTCGAAGAGAATGGCCCCTGTCAACCTCGTCCTAATCAACAAAGTGTATTTTTGGTGCCAAGTGGGTTTTCTTTCCAACTGCGATGGTCACTATATTTATCAGTCTTTGATAACTCCCTGCAAGGTCACGTTTCACCCAAATTTCTTATAAGCCCACACAGAAGAATCACCTAGGCAAGTGTGTGTGTGTGTGTGTGTGTGTGTGTGTGTGTGTGTGTGCGCGCGCGCGCGCACGCGCGCGTATTCCTTAAAAAAAGGCTTTGTAGGAAGAAATAAACAAAATATATTTTTTTCTTCTGTGCTGCAAAAGACCCACATGCATTTGCATATAAATACAATCATTCCATATTCAAAGTTTAATTTTTAGCAAATGTCCCAGAAAGAGGAGGCTCCAGGAATAGGCCATCTCACTGAGAGGTAGAACCTGAGTTATTTCCTTGTGAAGAGCTGTTTCTGGATGCTGGCTGCCAGGGTGTGAAAAACAGGGTAGGCATATTCTAAGCTCATGTTGCAGAAGGTCCTTGCTCAGCAAAGGGGACTTCTGTCATCTGTTACTTAGCTTAAGGTTGTAAAGAACAGCTTTCTCTAGTCGATTTGACTTACTAGCCAATCACCTTCTCCCAAGCCCTGAGCACGGTTAGAAATTGAGAGTTCTGGAATCATCAGTGCGTATTCATTAATCCAATGGGGTCCTCCGGCAAGCATTTCCTGTATGTAAGGGGATTCTTCTGGAATGTGTAAGCCCCTCAGGCCCTAAGTCCTTGGACTTATTGAGAAGGAGACATGTTTATCTCTGGCTGGGTTGCTGTCAAAACAGAGTGGGTGTATTTCTATCAATAAAACACTGCTCTGACAATTTGTCCCTGGAGATAAATGGCCTTTTCCAGAGAGGCTTTAAATAGGGGCCATGATGGTAGCGAATGGGACTGAGTTGAATAATTGTATCATTCTCCATAAATCCTGTGGTGCCGTGTTCACACGGGACCAACTCCGGGATGCATGTTAGCACACAGCCTTCATGTGGCGTGGGCACAGCTGTGTGCCATGTCGGCATGATGGGTAAGCAAACTGGGACATGGGAGGGGATTTAACTCTCTGCTTTCCCCGTACAATGTGTCTCCTTTGCCAGAGGAACACCCGTATGACTTTGTTTCTGTTGTTACAGTTAAGATATTCACATGGCCAACAGGAGCCCTCTCCACCTACTTGATTGGACTTCAGTTTTGCAATGTAAATCTATCAGGGCCATCTTGTTTACAACAGGTGGGAATAACCTCGTGAAGATGAAAAGAAGGTATTTCTGGCAATTTGAAAGATGGCGTCTTGAAGGGTGTTGGGTTGTACAGGGGAAGTCAAACGTAGGTCATGTCTTCTAGTGACGTGTTTCCCACCTCCCAAAGTAATACAATGTAAAAGTCACTCTATGTATACTGGTCTACTGGGTTTGGAGATACTCATGGCACGGGCCATGATTTAGTTCATTTTCTTTTCTTTTTTTTTTTTTAATTTTTTTTTCAACGTTTATTTATTTTTGGGACAGAGAGAGACAGAGCATGAACGGGGGAGGGGCAGAGAGCGAGGGAGACACAGAATCGGAAACAGGCTCCAGGCTCCGAGCCATCAGCCCAGAGCCTGACGCGGGGCTCGAACTCGCGGACCGCGAGATCGTGACCTGGCTGAAGTCGGACGCTTAACCAACTGCGCCACCCAGGCGTCCCTGATTTAGTTCATTTTCTATCCATATCGTGGAACAGTTCACGACACACAATTAAGCAAAGAGCAGGGTTTTTAAATTAAGTGCCATTTTTTTTTAACCCCAAAGAGAGGCTCTCTCGAGCCCTTAATGTATAGTAGGCTTTGTTCTGAACTTAGCTTGGGGCACACCATGGTTCCACTTGGAAGGTACATTTTCATCCAAGAAATGTCGGTGACTTGGCTTTTAAGAGGAATCGTAGGTGCGGAAAACTGCAAAGAATAACGTACTGGCAGTTCAACCAGATCAGTGTTGAGAGGGAAGGATGGACCCGTGTTTTCCAGAGCTCAGTTTTCACAGATGGGACTGACGGGGAAGATGGCCCGCCATGTTGGAATTACCCAAACCCAGAGGATCCGTTCATGGAGAAGTAGATGTTGTATATGCATGATTTTTTTAATTCGAGTATTTTCCATTAGGAGGGAGGTGCTGAATAATTATTTTATAAGTATGGAGGAATAATTCATTGACATTACTGAAACTTAACGAATACACGGGATTCTTAGCTTACCTTGTCTACCTCCATTTGGTCTGTATGCCACCAAATCAGGTTGTCTTTGGGGGCCCTTTGTGGCAAGTCATCAAGGCCAATTTTGGTAAACCCATGAGCTGGTCACAGCTGGTCTTCAGTGGCTGGTAGGCTTCTTTTACTCTGTCTTTCCTCTGACTCTGCAGGGACCCCCTGCTTGCCCAGTCTTTCACTTGATGTCCCACTGCCTCAACATCTTCTCTGTTGAGACACCATCCTTCTTAGGGAATCAGAGCCCTGAGGGCTCACAGACATGGGCTCTGGATCCAAACAGGCGTGAGCCTCTCACTGACTTACTGGCTTGCCTGCAACAATTGCATCATCTCTCAGAACCTCAATGTTTTCGTCTGTAAAATGGGCACACATAATGGAAGTGAAACCTCAGGGTTCTGAAAATTAAAGGAGACAATCCACTTTTCCTCAGTCTAGGAGGCGACCTGTTGTACAATCTCAATATATTTTGGCTATCCTAATTATGATACATTATTATGACCTAATGTTGTGATGGTTACTATTGAAATTAACCTTCTACCGGAAGGTAGCTCTTGAACACCTCCAGTATGGATTCATTGTGTTCAGTCCACATAGATATTTGCTTAAGAGAACCAGCCTTTAAGAAGGGAATTGTGTTTTATTCTCAGGTCCCACCAAAGCAGGTCTTCAAAAACTATGGGTTTGCAATAACGAATGAGAATAGCAGTGATCCTTCCACCAGTGCTGTTCGATTCACCCTCAAGGTAGCTACCTAATTCACTTGCGAGGGACCCGTCCAGAAATCCTTCCTGCCAAAGGGTTGGGGTAAGGGATACAGCAAATCCATGATTCCTCTCTCCTAGTCTCCTGATGAACCAGCCTCTCCCAGTTTCTCTTCTGGCTGCTCTGTTTTCTATTACATAGAACGCTTAGGTGACGTGCCAATAAGTAGTGTATGAATACTTAATGAAGGAGGAATGAATTATAAATGGCATGGAATTTATCTACATTGCTTCCTTGCTGATGGCAGAATGGTGCTTTATCTTCCCATCAAGACATATAGGAGTCAGTAGGTGAGAAAGTATCCTGGTTGATAAAGTTAAAAATTGCTACCAGATACCATCTCAGGTTACGTGGAACCCAATACCATGTGGCAGAGAGGAAAAGGCTTGACCAGGAACTATGGTGAATCTGATGCTGGCAGGAGAGAGACTGAGGGGGTCCCTAAGGGCACAATTAGAGAGTAGAGAACTCAGAACAGAGGCAGACAAAGGCTTGGGTGGGAGTCGTAGTTACCGCTTGTTCATTGTGATGGCCTGTTAGAAAGAGGCCTGACGGGGTCTCTAGTACTTTGAGTTTTAAGGGGAGCTATTGAATGACATTTTCTAGAGAAGGGATTTCTGTGTGGTCCCACCATCCCAAAGCCATCTGTCGGCAGCTAGCTCCGTAAACACCTTGAACTCTCATCAGGAAGAGTAACAGATAAACTCCCCCGTCTCCAAAGCTTGATGCGAAATGGATTTGCACGTAGCACATAACAGGGACCTCTCCTGGGTGACTCTCCTCCAAGCGTTGACCTGGGGACCCAGGTTCTTTCTACCTTGTAGCTCTGTCGTCTGCATGATGTGGTTCCGAAGTCACCGAAAGGTTATCTCCACGTCAGCCACCCGCAGGGACACTAGCAGGGAAGGTTCGATGGAGACGATCTAGAAGAGGAATTGTGGAATTCTTCAACTTCTCAAGTGCTTACCCAAAGGAAGCTGAGAAATGTAGTCTAGCTGCCCAGGTAGAAGAGACAGATACCGTAATCAGCTAGTAGTGGTCACCATTCTCCCAAAACACCTATGTTCTTAGAAAATAAGAAGGTAAATATTCTTGCAGAAATGTCATTTTATAAAGTGTTTGCAAATGCTTTAAAAAAATCCCCTTTTGGGGGGTGCCTGGGTGGCTCAATCAGTTAAGCTCTGACTTTGGCTCAGGTCATGATCTCACAGTCCGTGGGTTCAAGCCCCACGTCGGGCTCTGTGCCGACAGCTCAGAGCCTGGAGCCTGCTTCCGAATCTGTGTCTCCCTCTCTCTCTGTCCTCCCGCTGCTTGGTCTCTCTCTCTCTCTCTCAAAATAAATAAATGTTAAAAAAAAGAGAAAATAACAGAAATCCCTTTTAGAATATTGTGTTTGCACGCACGCAGTGGAAATCCCAGGAATAAATTGTCTCAATTTGTCGGAGGTTACTTGGTAATAGTCCATCAGCTTTGTTCACTTTTGTGTAGGATTCCCTTTAAATTGCCTTTATAATTAAGCGACAACTGTAATATGTGCATCCTTATTGAAAGTGTAGGCAATATACTAATGGATAAAGAAAAAAAATTAGAGTCACTCGTTATTGGATCTGTGTTAACAGCTTGTTTTATATCCACCTGGTCCTTTTCCTCCACACAAAGTTACCTACTGTGTCCCGGGGCCACCAAACTTTTCCTGGAAGAGGCTAGATCGTAAATATCTTAGGCTTTCCAGGCCATGCTGTATCCGTTGCGACTCAATTCTGCTCGGGTGGCACAAAAAAAAAAAAAAACAGCCACAGACCACATGTAAACAGATGGATGTGACCGTGTTTCAATAAAGCTTTATTGACAAAAGTGTAACAACCCCTGTGGTAAGTGACGGATACAAAGTAACGTATGCAAAACCCTGAGCCGCCTGCACAGGAGAAAGACTCATCTGCTCCACTTGACTTGAAATGAATGCAGTTGTTTGACTTGCAAGCACTTAAAATTCAATGGATACAAGTTTAGATAGGCATAGCAAGAGTCTAGGAGCATAGACCTTAACTATTGAAAGTTTATAAGCAGAGGGGGCCCCGGGGGGAGAGGGGATATTTTCACTTAAACCTTTATTTACTCCTATGCTGTGTGATTTTTTTTTTTCAATGAGCATATTTTGCTATTGTGATAAAAAAGAGAGTTTAAATGTATGTATTGCCACCTTTTTGCTGACTCAGAAGAGAATGTTGCCTTTTAATCCTGAACACGTGACTCGTTTGCATTTTCCATGAACCAGCTGCGGCGATGTTTCAGGGACTGTAGCCTGGACCACAAAATAACATTGAAAGAGTTTAGACAGAGCCTGAAATGCCTCGAGGAAGGCAAGTCGTCCGCTTCCTCTTTCGACCGTTTAGCTGACAAGGACATTGACAAAGGGGAAGCGGAGCCTTGTTTTGCGGATCTTGCCTGGGTTCCTTTGCTCAGCCCCCTGCTATCCCCCTCGTCACGTGCAGGGCTGTCATTAGCTTCTTGGGGACAGACAGGGTCCGTGTGCCCCGCGCAGCAGGCACTTCCTAGATGTTCCTCGATGTAACCCCGCAACCTTCATTCCCAGTGAGCAGCACGGCGGCTGGCACGTATTACACACTCACGAAACACGTTCAGAGGGGATTGAATTGGAGGGGTGCAGCAGCTGAAGGGGGCAGGTGGGCATTTTATTTCCAGGCCAGGCTGCCTCGGTCCTTTCGGAGTTGTGCACACGCGTCTTTCCCTACGAGGCTCGCCATAAAGAGGCCCGTTTCGTGAGACTTCAGGACTGTTGTTCTCGGCGAGATTACCTCGTGTGCGGTTGTATGATTAACCTAAATTAACCCGAGACAGCATCCCGGGAACATTATCATGAAGAAAAGAGACATCAGCGTCTATTGTCTGCTCTGGTGATGAACAGTTTTGCAGCAGGCTTCCTTCTCACCGATGTATTGTGTGCTGCTGGGTGCCTTTCCCAAAGAGAGAAATGTAAACTCTTGAAATACCTCGGCATTCTTCTTCCAATTTCCGTTTTCCTCCGCGCTTGGTTGCTGTCTTAATTTCTCCCGCGGGCCGCCGTTCTGATTACTATCCATCTACCGAGATGTCAGTCAAAGACCACACTTTCTTTGCAAAACAGGGGAGGGGAAGCCAGCCTGGACAAAATGATCGCTTACAAAAGCCACGTTTTAATACCACAGCTTTGTTTGGACTTCAGGACAAATGTAGAAATCATTAGATAACATCTTCTTTAGGGATTCAGCGTGTTCTCCACTAGATTATTATCAGGCCAGGAGGAAAAAAAAAAATCCTCGTTATTATTTGAATCAGTTTACAGCAACTCGTGAATTAGAAGCTCACGCCCGAAGGAGTATTTTCAGCTTAATGGAAACAATTTATCTAACACTTCCAATTTTTTTGCGAGAATCCGCATTGATAGATGGACGTTTCTCCGATGCAGGTACATTTTATGCTAGCCTGCTTCACGCAAGTTAGCATCTGTTAAAAAGTAAAGCCCAGAAAGGGCCATTTCAGTCTAATAAGGGAATACCACACATGACTTAAAAATCACAGTCTCGTAAATGGTGCTAAAATTAAGTTAACGGACGACAAGCGGGTGTGTTTGTTTTTAAACCATACTTTACTGGTCTGTTCTGGTTTAACCCAATGGATGACAGGTTGATTTTAGGGGGAGAGCTGATGGTAATGAAAAGTTACACTCTCAGCATTGATTGCTTAATAATAAGGGAATACCGTGGAAACAGGAACATGTGTTTCCCCTAAGGTTTTCAGAGTTGTTTAAGAGAAGAGCAATTGTTTAATATATGGTTATGAATCGTGAACTGCGCTGAAAACAGATGTCTGCCCACCTTAGAAGAGAAAGTCGAAATCTCATAAAAACCTGAGAACTGTAAGCTTGCATGGGCGTGGCTGAAATTCTCTGGGGGAGGAGAAAGAGAGGGGATACAGAGCCAATCTTGAACCTCTTCTTAGGGAGTTATTTGGGGGGAATCTTTCTGAGTAAACTATAGCTCGTCAGTGCCAGAAAGGAGCTTAGAATTCATTTGGTCCAACCACTTCTATTTTCCTGATGGAGAAACTGAGTCCTCGTAAGAGAAAAAGCGTCTCAGAGGCCCCTCAGTGGGTTGGCCACTCACTAGATTGGTGAGAGTCAGATCTGTCTCTGACTGCTTGTTCCGTCCTGAGCTGTAGCATTCTGCCTGGCACGTAGTAATTGCTTAATAAACATTTGCTGCATACATGTGTGAGGAGGTGGTATTTTAACTCCTCCAGAATGAGCATAGGACCAGAACCCAGAAAGTGGAGTCGAATGACTTTCCAGGACAAGGGCAGTACTTTTCAGCGGATGAAAGTCTGGCTAAGAAAACAACAAGAGGTCATGGTGTCGCACTCGTGCCTGGGGACAGACTCCCCCAGGGGACTATGTCTTTGAGAAGTTGGGTGCTCAGTGAGGCAGTTCACGGATAGGCTTGAGATCCATGCTGGGCGTCCAGGGGCTAGAAGCCGTCCGTGGCTCCTGCCCAGTCACGGCTGGCAGAGCTGAAGGCCTGGCAGACAGGCAGGCGCGGGTTCAACTCCCCAGTCTGCCCCTTGCCAACAACATGTCTTGGGCGAAACTCAGACCTTCCCTTTTTCTGTGACTCTTAGCAAGTTAATTATCTTCCAACGCGTCACTGTCCCTTGCGCCAAGTGTGAAGGAACTAGCTCCTGCATCAGAGGATTGTTTGGAGGCTTACGTGACCACATCAGGGCTCGGTGAATGTCTATTTCAGTGGATTAACTTCATATCAGGGACATGGGATTTGTTTGCTTTGTCCAAAATAACATTCTTGTCCTGAATTCCCTCTTCCGAATTTTTTTTTTTTTTTTTTTTTTTTTTTAATGAACAGAAAAGCTGAGCATTTTACGATACGGTGTTGAGATGAACTTCTCTGACCCTAGAATTCTCTGCTTGGAGTATGCTTGAAGCCGTGTTGCAGTTGAGACGTCCCATCCAGGTTATGGCAGGGAGAACCTAGATGCCCAAGTAGTCACCTGGGTCCCACCGCTCTTACGACTCCTCTTCCCCGTTTGGAGTCTGGCCAGAGGTGACCTGAGCATTGTTGCAGCCTGACTGTCTTTGAGTGAGAAAGAAATCCTCGTTAGGGAAGGTTCCCTTCTCCCTGGCAGCCGTTCCCGCCTCCTCCCGACATGAGGTACCAAGAGAAGGCGAGTATCGCTTCTCACTGTGCCCCCCTCTAGAGAGGATCACCCACTCGCGTGTATTTCTCCTGTGTTTTTGAAGTTGTTTTTTCTTCCCTCAAAATAAAAGCTAACCTCATTAAAAAAAAAAAAAAGGTAGCATACTCTTACCCACAACTACTTAGTTTTCATTTGTTGTGTTTCCATTACATGTTTTTGTTCATATGTATAATGACCACGCTGCACTGATCACTTTTTTTTTTTTAATTTTTTTTTTCAACGTTTATTTATTTTTGGGACAGAGACACAGAGAGAGACAGAGCATGAACGGGGGAGGGGCAGAGAGAGAGGGAGACACAGAATCGGAAACAGGCTCCAGGCTCTGAGCCATCAGCCCAGAGCCTGACGCGGGGCTCGAACTCACGGACCGCGAGATCGTGACCTGGCTGAAGTCGGAGGCTTAACCGACTGCGCCACCCAGGCGCCCTGCACTGATCACTTTGAATATACTCAGTTGATAATATTGAGTATTTCCCTCACACTGACATACACTTTCTCAGTCTCCACTTTTATTTAAAAAAAAAATTAACGTTTATTCATTTTTGAGAGAGACAGAATGTGAGTGGGGGAGAGGCAGAGAGAGAGGAAGACACAGAACTTGAAGCAGGCTCCAGGCTCTGAGTTGTCAGCACAGAGCCCAATGCAGGGCTTGACTTCACAAATCACGAGAACATAACCTCAGCCAAAGCCGAAGTCGGACGCTTAACTGACTGAGCCACCTGGGTGCCCCCAATCTCCATTTTTAAAAGGTAGGATTCGGAGCAACTGAGAAGTGCCTTCTCTCCCTCGGATCTTTAATCGGGCTTTGACTATTACAAAACATGTGCAAACCCTATGTCTTTAGCTATCATAACGCTGTAAGTTGGGTATGGGGTGAATATATCATTTATCACCCAAACAGCGTCACTTCTAGAGGTAAGGGGGTGCAATTCATACTCAAGCCAGGACAACGGGTATAGCCTGGGGATGTCCTGGATGAAATGACATGTGGTCAGCCCAGCTAGGCGAGACAGAAGCACTTTTGGATTACTAACACAGAAACACCGAGCCTAAGAGGCTGTTCAAAGACATCCACCAGTAACTGGCAATTCTGATCTTAGAACCAAGACTTCAGGCTCCTAATCTAGCGCTCTGTAAACCATACCCCAGCGCCTCTTTCCAGGGTCTGCACAACTTTGTAAATATCCTAGAGACATGCAGCCCCTTGTTTTTATCAAACTGAGATACAATAACCCTCCCTTCCTTTCTCCCTCTCTCTCCCGCTCTCCAGTTCTTACTGACTTCTAAGCCAGGTTCCTGACATTGTGTGAGAGGGCACTGTCTGAGGAGAGGCTTACTATCGGGGATTAAATGCCCCTTTAATAAGAGTCAGTGCCTGATGTATTGTTTTTATTAAGGATGTTCCGCTCAAGAGAATGTTCTTGCGTGCTCGCGTTAGTGTCTTATAAGGCTGAAAGCTGATTTGCAATAACATCCATAATACACCACAATCAAAACATTTAGGAGCAATTATAATAATAAAAGGACCTAAGGGAATTGGAGTATTTCAAAACTACCCCCCCCCCCCATCAGACAGGGTGAGGGAGAGTCTCATGGAAACCTATCCTTTTTCCTCTTCTTCCCTGACCCCAGAGGAGGAGGCACCTGCCTTGGGGTGTGTGGGTGGCCCTAGGCAGCCGAGTGAGGTGACCAATCCTCCAGGAGGGGCATCTGTGCGTTGTGGGTTGGACATAGGCTCTGGACTTAGCCTTCCAAGATTTGGGATCGCAGTTGAGGCCCCTATTAGCTCTGCGTCTTTGGCCACGTTGCGTTTTCTAAGCCCTGGTCTCCTCATTCGTAAAATGAGTTGATGTGGAAAGTCACTGGAGAAACAAACGTAATTACCACACATAATTACCGTTTCTTTTTTGTGGGGAGAACATTCAAGATCTACTACTCTCTTAGCAACTTTCACGCGTATGATACAGGGTTCTTCACTCTTCCGTGAGGTGATGGGAGTGTCACCTAATGCGATGATGTGTCACATCACCACTGTGTACTCCTGAAACGTACACAATGTTGTACGTCAGTTATATATCTCGATGAAGCTGGAGGAAACAGAGAAAACCAAACCGACAAATAAATTGTGCTCTTCATAGGAACGGATGCATCAAAACCAGATCCATATGTGTTTTGGGCATGTTAGTTTTATTATTCGTTATTAGTTTTGTCGGGAACTGAACGGCCCTCCCACCTAGAGACCCAGCCTCTGTGTCTCTCTCTGTTGGTGTCCTTTCAACGATCCCCCCAAATGTCAATTCTCTTGGCCTGTGCAATGCAGGTAGCAGGTATGACTCATCGATGAAATCAATCTGGGCTTTCCAATGGACTCTGAACCGAGTTGCTCTGATAAGCAAGGATTACGTGAGTGGGACGGTAATCAGCCAGTCCTTCAAACAGCATTCCAGGACTTCTCCGGGGGAGCCCTGTGTCCCAGAAACAGTGCTCTGGCCATGGTCGCCAAGGGATGAGGCTTTCTGTCTCAGAATTTCTAGTGACCCACTAAGCATGTTGATATCCACCCCCCCAAAAGTGGCCCGAAGGTTCCCATAAAGATCTCCTGACCTTGGGGAGGTAACAAACGGACACCTTGCCTTATACCATCTCTTGTAATTCACACAGTCTGCTAAGACACATTCCTGCCACCCTTTTTTTAAATATGAGGAAGCTGAGGTTCGGCTCATGAACCGGCCCAAAGTTAGAGAATTCCAAAGCAGAAAGCCACTTTTTGAAATAGCATCTGACCGTAAAATCAATGTTATTTTATTTTCCCTTAATATTTTACTTTTCATTACCAAGGTAATTTAGGTACATTGTAAAACATTTTGCAAGCGGAGTTGAAAGTTTGAAGAAGAAAGTAAAAGTTATCCCTGCTCCTGGTATGGATAGTAATTCATTTTGCTGTAAATCTTTCCTGGTTTTCCTATAGGGCGCTCTCTCTCTCTCTCTCTCTCTCTCTCTCTGTCTCTCTCTCTCTCTCTGCGTGTAATGAGAATGGAAAAGATTTGATGGTCATAGGAAGTTTCTTCTTGCTTGTCTTATGTAATATTCTATTTGGAATTTTTCCTGTGTCATTAACTAGTATTAAATAGTCTCCAAGAATGATGGTTGACAGGATAGGTAACCTTTCTTCACACACACACACACACACACACACACACACACACACACACGTGTATATACACGTATATATCATCATTAATTCTGTCTTTAGACATTTTGCTTCTAGTTTTTTTTTTTCTCCAATCATCAATGACACCTCGATGAACATCTTTGGTTTGGGAAAAGTAGCTAATAGCAACAGGTGGTCCTACCTTAGGCTCGAGTGGAATGTTTTGCACATGGACGTAGTCTATCACTTACATTGCTTCATGTAAACCTCATCACAACGCTGCGAGCAGGGTGCTATTATTGACACCCTTTTCCTGATGAAAAAGCAGAGGCTTAAATAGGTGAAATGCATCCTCTGGAGAGACAGTCAAAGCCGGCGACCGAGGCAGAGTCAGATGCAAGAATCGCTGAAGGTCAAGCCTGTGTCTTCTGCCATATAGCCACCCACCCGGCTCTGTTTCTGTTATTAGCCTGTTAGGACTCCTCCGTAGAAGGGGCGTGGCTGGGTCCAAGAGCAGGTGCTGCTGTCTCCGATTTTTGGAACCGATGTCCACATTGACCTTCCTAAAAGCAGTGCTGGAAGTAAGTGCCTTGTTCCCCAGCAAAGAGCCACCTCCCCCTGGGGAGGCTGGGCTCAAGCCACCCCACCTGGCTGTCCCCAGACTCTGAAAGTCTGAGTGTGGGCTCAGATACGGCCTGGGCAGTGAGCTGGGTGAGCCCAACAGGGGGCTCTCCCAGTGGGGGAGTGATGGTGGTGGGGCAGCTCCGACATCTCTGAAGCTGGGGCAGCTGTGTTAGTTTAAGGATTTTCCCAGCAGGAAGCCAAGGGACCCTCTCCGTGCCACCTTAGACGCCAAGGAGTGGGACAGGGGACTATCTTCCAGTTTTGCTTCTTAGCCTTGACTGCTTTCTATGGCAGCCATCTTTACTTGGACAGCGAACTCAGCAAAATGAGCTTGTGTCTGTCACCTTCCCATGTGTCCCCTAGACTCTGCCTTTAATCCCTGCTCTGCATTCCCCAAAGACAAGGACTTTATGACATCCCCCCTAGCCTTCCCCCCCTTGACACGTGCTGCCCGCTGATGACCAAGAGTCTCCTGCAAATTGCTGTGGCTTACGTCTTGGGCTCCCTCCCCGTCTGGTTTCCCACTGTGGCCAGGACCAAATCCCTCCCATCCGCCGGGGGAGGTTTCCCTCTGGGGAAGCGGGCTGTTCCCTCTCTGTCCCGTTGGCATTTCTCGGGCCTTTCTGGGTTGCCGAACAACTCCTCAGCCACACTGACTGCTGGGCAGATGGGATTCCACACGTAAAGCGATGTTCTCTGTCCCAGGCTCTTTCCGGAGCTCTTTGACATCCTTGCTTGGATTTTTTGGTCACCTCCCAAATTATTTCAGGGATTACGTAATTCCTCTTAGCTTGGTCTTCTTCTTCATCAAAACCCCTTGACCTCTTGGACTCGTTTACTAGGACTCTTGTACTGGTTGACCACAAACACGGCGGCTTAAAACAGGAGAAATTTATTGTCTCCCACTTCTGAAGATGAAGTCTGAAATGAAGGTGTATTGGGGACTCGCCCCCTCAGAAGGCTTTAAGGGAAATTTAAGCCGTGCCTCTGTCCCTTTCTGGTGGCCACTGTGATCTTTGGCCTTCCTTGCCTTGGGGCTGTCCTTCAACCTAAATCCAGGATGATTCCATTTCAAGACCTGTGACTAATTACACATGCAAAGACCCTCTTTCTGAGTAAGGTTCCATTCTGAAGCTCATGGTGAAGAAAAATTTGAGGGAGATGCTCTTCAACTCACTAGAATTCCCAACATCTTCCTCCATGCTGTGGAAGGAAGCACACAATTGTCTTTGCTCCCCTCCCCCTCCTTCCCCCACTATACTTTCACGGCAGAGAATCATAGATGCACCAACTTTTGGACCAGGAAGGGGCCTTCAAGATCATTCTAGTCTACAGCTGTCCAGTAGAACTTTCTGCGATTGTGGAATTGTGCTACTCAATATGGAAGCCCCCAGCTGTATTGGGGGTGCACTTGAGATGTGGCTAGGGCCACTGAGGGACTGAATTGTTCATCTTAACTAACTTACATTTACACTTAGGTAGCTACAGGTGCCTGGTGAGGGACACACTGGGCCACGGGGGCCTGGTCCAACCGTCCATTTTCACCGTGATGATCAGAGGCCCAGAGGGAGCACACAGTCTGCCCGTGGACATTTGTGGCTGGTGGTATGCCTAACTCCCTTCAATTGCAGGGATCAGCACACCGGCTTACTACCGGAGTTTTTTGGTTGGCCAGGGAGTTTAGGATATTTTTCCCATTGTTAAATGGCTGACCAGAACCAAGAGAAGAATGATTTTTCATAACTTGTAAAAGTCATACGACATTCCACTTTTGGCCTCCAACATGAAGTTTTACCAGAACACAGCCACACCCGTTGGTTCCCCTGGTATCTGGGGCTGCACCACAATGCTTGAGTTGAGTTGCCGCAGAGAGTAGATGAGCCCCCAAGCAGCAACATTCACTCTCTTGTGCTTTCCAGAAAGAGGTTGTGAGTCCTGCTTTGACGCGGTGAGTTTTAAACCTTTGGTACAAGTGAGAAAAGAGGGTAGTTTGGGAGCAGAGGAAAACACATCCTGGCAACTTCCCAGCCCTGGGGGAAACGGCTCATGGCCTTTAGAAACAGGGTATGGACGTCAAAAGGGCAAGGCTTCAACTCTGAATTTGTGATCGAGAAACCAGAAGTCTTGGGTGCCGTGTTGGTAGTCCTTTTTTTTTTTTCTTCAAGATGGAGAATAAAAAGCCACCAGTTACTAGTAACGGACGCCACAGGGACACTACAAATGCGTCACGTCTCCAGCGAGGAAAGAGACTCTGCGGCCGGTACAGACGACTGACCACGCCCACGCAGGGACCCGGCTCTTCATTAGCTCCTCCCCCGTATGTTGAGGAGGTGTAAGAGCTGGAAGGGGGGCACGTTACCCCCCGAAATCCCTGAGACGAAGGCTGTGTCAGTGCGCAGCGCTTACCGGGGCTGCGGGGGACTAGCCCGGCCAGGCCTTAGGCACGCTTCCCCTGTCTGCTGCGTCTTTCTCTTTCCCACTCGAGAAAACGGGCCAAGACACAAGCGAGTGAAAGGAAGAGTGGCCTAGGAATGGCATCCGAGCTGCTTTTTGTTTCAAGCTTATTTATTTTGAGAGAGACAGCGGGGTAGCGAGAGAGAGAGAGAGCGAGCGAGCGAGCGCGAGCGAGAATCCCGAGCAGGCTCTGCACTGTCAGCGCAGAGCCGGATGTGGGGCTCGAACTCACGAACCGCGAGGTCACGACCTGAGCAGAATTCGGACGCTTTGCTCCCTGAGCCACCCAGGTGTCCCCGAGCTGCTTTAATTAAGATGTCAAAAAAAAAAAAAAAAAAAAAAAACAACTCATTCCAAAGCTTCCACAGTTTAATTGCTGTAATTAGAGATGACTTGAGCCTGTGGTGCACTGGATATGGGCACATCTTGGTTGGACGTCTTGTGTGCACCTGCTGTGTGCCTGCTACTGGAGGTACATAGGTCATTCTCAGAGCCCTCCTGCCCGCCCCGCCCCCCCTCCCCCCCCCCCCCCCCCCCCCCCCGCTTCCAGCTCTGTGGATGAAGTCTGTGCTCACATCACCCCGCTCCAGGGAGCTGGGGCCCAAGGGGGCTGCCCACCTGGGCCGGGAGGGCCCCCCTTGCTGGCTTTCCTCTCTTACCATCCTTAGAAACACACGATCGGTTGCTTCCTTCCCACGTCCAGGTGTTAGCCCTGCATCTCAAGGGAATGGAGAACTTGAACCGTGTCCAAAGGGAAGGAATGTTGTAATTAGGGAAGTGGAAAATAGAACTGAACCCAAGGAATCTGGTTTTGACTGTGCCTGTCTGTTCCCTACGCTGTAAACAGGCACCTCGGTGAAGCGGGGCCAGAAGACCTCTCCCAAAAAGTAAAACGACCCCCCTCCAAAACCCCTCCGACCCCCAGACACAATCGCAAATACACAGAGGCCTAGAACGTGAGGTCCATGAGCCATGAGGTCTTGTCGGATGTTATTTTCCGCTGTTAATATTTCGCCTTCGGTAGCTTTGGGTTCCCCAGTGACCTGTCTCCGCAGTTGCCATCATCCCTCTGTCTCCCATGTGTGGGTCGGTGCTGGTCCCTCCGGCACATTCCGTCTTCCCTCTGTTATCTGTAGGCCTCTGTCTTTGCGGTCTGCTTGACACGGACCTCTCTCTCTGTGACGGTCACTGGCTTTGCGCCTTTGGACCAGTTGCAGCAGAGGAGGGAGATGCTATTCCCCGAAACTCGGTTTTGGTCATAGACTGTGAAGAGTAGTAAGTCGTACCTGCCTCACGGGGAGGCAGGGAGAGTTATGTGAGCGCATGCGTGTTGCGTGCCTAGCACAAAGCCCAGCACCTGATGGGGTTTCAGGAAGGCTTCTCCAGGATGAGTGAATGGATGGATCGAGAAAGACAAGGGCTCTCCTCCCTGCCTCTGCCTCTTGGAGTTGGAAAGGCCTAGAGGCATCTTTGCAGCAGGGGGGACTTGGGAAGCAGGCAGGCCTGAGGCCAGACCTAATCCTGGGTCTTTTAACTCCTTTACAGTTCTCAGGCTATCTCAGTTCCTCAACTATATAAGGGGGCCTGTGACAGTCCCTGCTTTCTGCGATGCTCCAAGCACGAAACGCCAGTATACCTACCCCAGTTGTAACACAGCTGTGTGCACGTAGTATGTGCTCAGTTAAAGCAGCTACTAGGATTAATTGCTAGCGTCGCGTTTCTCTTAGCACTTCTTTTTAGTGGCATCTCAGTTCTCCGTGGAGGTGGGCAGATATGAGCAAGGGTACAGGGGTGGGGGTGGGGGCCACCGGGGTGCAGATTCCCATCCACACTTCCTCCCTGTGCAGACTTGGGGACCTGATTTGCCCCCCCACCCCCACCCCTGAGCTTCTGCCCGTTCCCGCCTCTGTCAAATGGGAGACGGTCCCGTCTGCAGGGCCCCAGGGAAGATCAGGCGGGGGACACGCACACAAGAACACTGACGCACAGCGAGCTCTCTGCAAACACCACTTCCCACGGCCCAATCCTTACATAACACTCCGTACCCTCCTCGGGGCTGCTATCTCCTTGGCAGGGAGGCCGGGCGCTGCCGCTTCCCCACACGCCCCAGTTAATATTTCAAACGTCCTGCGTTTCTAATTGTGGCGTAGCCTGAGAGCCACCTAATCCGCCCGTGTATTAACTGCTCTGTTTCCATATGGGGGCCTCCGGACCCAGGGCTGACACTTGCCGAGTTAATAATGACTTGATTCATTCCTCATGCCAAGTGCAAGAACCACATAATCTGCGGGGCAGAAATAACTCCTGTAATTAGAAATGCCTGAGGGAACCCCCCACAAAGGGCCTTGGAGCTTGGCGTGTGGGAACCCCTTGCCCGCCCCCCCACCCCCACACACACACCCGGAGCCACAGGCTTCTGCTGTTTCCTGAAGCCGCTCAGACCTGGCGTCTCTAAGAGACAGAGCTCTCCAAGGGATGGCATTCCAGCCCCCCGAGACGTGCCCAGCAGAAGCCCCGGCGTCCTGGTGCCCGGCGAGTCCTGTCCCAGCGAATGGGCCTGCCAGGAGCCCAGCCGGCAGAGGGAGGCCAGCCCGGAAACTCTGGCCTGCCCTGTGCTCTCCCAGGGGGGAAGGGAGAAGGCCCCCTTCCCGGCCCAGGCAGAAGTTTCTATTATAAGGGGAAAGGAAATGGTGTGATTGAGAAATGCCCAGTGCCAGCCTGCAGTTTTTGTCTCTGAATTCTGTGGCTGAGGGGCCTGCTGCGCTTTGGAAGCTTCCAGAGAGGGGCCAGGGGCTTTCAGAAGGCAGGGGTCCCGATCCGGCTGCTGTGTGCTTGAGCGGGGTGGGCCAGCAGGAGGGCCTGAAGGAATCTGTCCCAGGTGCCCTCCCCGCAGATGTCCAATGGGGGAGCGCGCACGGCCTCCGTGGGCGGCTCTGTGGGTGCCATGCCGTGCCTGGCTCTCGGCGGGTCCTGGACCACCGGGCCTCCCTCCCCATGAAGGGTAACGTGAGGTCAGATCGGCCCAACTTTACAGGGACTCTTTGCTGAGGCGTTTCGAGCGGGGTGCATGGCTCTGTCCTGTATCCCCGTGCAATCCCAAATAGGCCACCCAGTGGTTTGCGCCCCAAGGCCCTCCCACCCCTCTGATGTAGGTCTTCAAATGCCCACTTGAGGGGTACAGTCCTTAGCCCTCAGATGACCCTTACTCGGTTCGCCCCCAGCCCCTCTGCCAGCAAGGGGCAGGGCCAGGATTTCAGTGCAAGCCAACGTAGCCCTACGTTTTCCTTACGACACGCTCTCTGCCCTACTAGGGCGTGTAAGGTACACACACGTCTGCAGACAGGTGCATGCACACCCACGGGGCTTCCTCCCGTTCTTAGTCCCTGACACGCACTCTCTGGGTGGCCGGGACGGTTGCTAAAGTTAGCGAGAGAACCAGGGCCCCTCTGACCATTTTGTTTCTGTCTGAACAACTTCTGAAAACACCCCAACCAGTGACTCTGAAGGTCAAGATTTCTGAACACGCAGATCTCTCTCTGGCAAGTGGGTATGGGGCCTGGGGAAAGAGTCCCCCTGGGTGATGTGCATTCTCCCCGTGGAGGAATGCCCCTTTGCTTAACACAGTGAGAACCCTGCCTCCTAGATCCCTTCAGCTCCACCCTTGAACTTGTCCCGACTCTCACCAGGCACTGAGGATGTCAGGCTGGCGACACAGCCCCAGCCTCCGAGGGGGTTCAAGGTCCTCTTGGGAGCAGAGGGTCCGTGAAACCCGCTCGTGGAATGTGCGATCGGTCGCAAGACAGAGGTTGGCACAGGGGTCTCCTTTTTAAATACCCTCGCGACCGGCAAATCCTTGGTAAGTGAATCCCATTTGGAGAAACTTGCGGAAGTGAGCTGTAGCCAAGTGGGGTGAATGAGGTGGGAAATAACCCTTTGGTACAAATCTATTGTGTTGCTTGCGCCTTCTTGTCTAAAGCGTTTTCCCAAGAGCAGCCCCCCTCCCTTTAATGGGAGGCCATCCCTTTCTTTCCTCGCTGGGGTGGGGCCCTCTGTGAGTCACTCCACCTTCCTCACCTCTCACACTTCCGTGCCACAGAGGGCTGAATGTGTTGGTTACACTGGAAAACGACCTAGAATGCGCCAGAGACAAAACAGGATTCTGTCACTGCTGGGCAGTTGGGGCCAGTCATCTCCATGTGATTCGGGGGCAGACTGACTTCTGAGGAAAATCCTAAAACCAGCGCCCTCCTGGCATAGAGGCTTGAAGGATGAAGCCCAGGAGAAGAGAAGAATGCCCTTCGAGTAGACTAGCCGGAAAGTCTGCTGCTGGGCCGGCTCTGTGACCCTTCGCACACTGATCCGACTTCCTGGGCCTCGGTTTCCTCTTGGAAAAATGGGGGATGAAAACACAGCCTCTGTCTTGGCTGCAAGGATGGAGTGAGTGGGTGGATGTACGTGAAATTGGGGGCTCGTAGTGAAAGCCCAACGGATGATTAACTGTGAAAAATTCTTCTCTGTCGATGGCATTTATTGGATCACAGAAGGCGCGTGGTTTCCTAAGTCTGAGGCAGTGCCCTTGAATTTGGGGAGTATAGAGGCTTTCAGTCTATCATTATAGATTTTGTTTTTGAAGTTTATCCATTTTTGGGAGAGAGAGAGTCGGAGTGTGAGCGGGAAGGGACAGAGAGAGAGGGAGACACTGGATCCAAAGCGGGGTCCAGGCTCTGAGCTGTCAACACAGAGCCTGACACGGGGCTCGAACTCATGAACTTCGAGATCATGACCTGAGCCAAAGTCGGATACTTAACCGGCTGAGCCACCCAGGCGCCCCTCAATCTATGATTATCATTTGCAGGACGATTCTAAAGAAAAATTCCATGTGTGTGTATACACAGGTGTGTTTGAGAACGTGTGTGCACGTGTATCCACACACAGGTGTGTGTCTGCAGGTATTGTGTGTGTGTGTGTGTGTGAGTGTGTGTGTGTCAGTGGAGTCGTAGCAAGAGAGCCTCATGGGTTAAGGTGTGCCGTTCTGGGACAGGTAGCATCTCTGTCCGCCCTCCTGGGGCCGAGGGCTGGTGGCTCCCATCAGATAAGCGGCAGAATCCGGGCCTTGGCAAGATCCCATCAGCAGCTCTAGGCCGTGAAGAAGTCATTGCTTCTCAGGAATCCACCCAAATGCGCTACTGAAGCATCCCTACCTGGATCTGGATTTTTCTTTGGATTCTACCCCTTGGAAGTGGGGCTCGGAGGGGGCGGAGGAAGGACTGGCCTGACACCTGCACCTGCATTTTACAGCAAGGAAAGGAAGAAATGAACGTTTATGGGTGTTCTACTTTTTTCTTTATAATCTTTTAAAATGTAGCATTTATTTTATTACATAATCTTTAACAGGGAATAAAGTATTTATGAACTCCCGTTATCTATTAAAACCATATATCATTTATTAAAATGATATCTTTCCTATTTAAATTATGTATTAAAGATATATTATGTATTAAAAGAATATAGTATGCTTTTATAAGTATAATATATAACATAACAAAATGTAACATACCATATAGTATAAAACATCACGTATAAATTTCACAGTTGGCTCTTTTAAGCCAGCACCAGCCAGCATGGTAATGAACTGTATCTTGCTTGTAACTGGTCCTTAAGAGCCAGTCGTTAAATTTTCAGTTGACTTCACATTGGTAACTTGAAATGAGCCATGATGGAAGCATTTACACAACAGAAATTGGCAAACGTTACAAATTAGGGTTTCCCTCCTGCAGTGAGCTTAGTGTTAAACATTTATAAGCATACCACTGTGTGTTAGTCACCATGCATACTGTATTTTATTATTTTATTTAAACTTCACCACGGTCTGCAGACGCTGGCAATTCGCTCCACCTTGAAGGGGCCGGTATGCGGTTGCACGCGTTGTTTACTGCGCGAGTCAGGGAGCTTTCTTCCCATCAGAGCCTATTTGCCTCTGGGCTTTAGTTCCTTGACCTGTACAATGGGGAGAACGGTCACTCCTCTGCCACCTCCCTCTGAAGGTGCTAATGGATCAGGACCCACAGCTCAGCACCTACAGGGGGCTGATGGCAGGAGAAGAGAGAGTGGGAAGGACTGGGGCAAACTGGGGCCCTGTGTTCCGTGTAAAGGGGCAGCTGTAGTCCGTCACTTCTGCCTGAGGACGCAGGGGACCGGTGGTGTTAGATCTTTCTGATTTACTAAGAAGGAAGAAAAACGTCTGGATTTTTAAACACCTGTGAAATTTCCCGGTTTTTAAAAACACTGTGAGCCTAACTCATGGCCCTGCCTTGGATTTCCTGGGGGACCTGCATTCAGTGGGTGGTGCTCAGCAGAACCTGGGTGCACATGAGCGGTGGCAGGTGCATAGAGAATGGAAGCCAGTTTCAGCGTTCCCTCCGGGCTCCACGTCGTAGGCCCTTCCCTGTTCGAGTGTGAGATTATGCCTCTCTCCTCTCTGAGCTCCTTTAAGGGACCTGGGTGTCCCGCTCAATCCCATTATTGAAGAACGAAGGGCTGCAAAAGGGTCATTGCCCGCACGGGCCTGGTGCGTAACTGCCACCGCGAAGCTCAGAGCTGCGTTCTGAACAGAAGAAACGGTTGAGCTGCAAACATGGTTTTGAGCTTCCTGGTGGCCAGAGCAGAGAGCAAAACACAGCGAGTTAGAGATTTTCGTTAGCCAGGACGGCGAAACGTCACCAGCCCCTTCCTTTGACTGCCCTTCTCATTGGATTTCTATTTGTTCTGGTTATACCGATGCATCTTTCCCAGTTATACTATCTTTGTGCATTTCCCCTAAGCTCCTTCAAATCCTTCATGGGAAAAGAAGCGTATTAAATGACTGGGGATCTCAGAGTCGCAGCTTGGACAGTTCTTGAGCTGCAGAAGGGCCATGACATGTAGCAAAGTGTGGCTTTGCCGAGGCCCAGGTCTGGGTCCCGTGACGTGCTGTGGGCTTCAGGAACACGAAGGGGGAACCCTTTTACCTGAGGTACTTAGTCTGTTAGGGCCACCATGACAAAGAGCCACGGTCCGGGCGGCTTGAGAGACAGAAACGTATCGTCTCACGGTGCTGGGGGCCAGACGTCCGAGATTCAGGTGTCTGTAGGGTTGGTTCCTTCGGAAGGCTGGGAGCGAGAATGCGTTGCAGCTTCTCCCTTGGTTTCCGGGGGTTCCCTGGCCATCACCAAGGCCACTGGTGTTCCTTGGTTTGTGGACCGTCCCCCCCGTGTCTGCCTTTGTGTTCACCTGGGGTTCTCTCTGTGTGAGCATCTGTCCCCAAATCTCCCCTTCTTATGAGGACAGCAGTCGCTGGAAGGGGGCTCATCGTACTCCAGTGCGACCGCATCTTAACTGACGAATCTGCCCAGATCCTCTTTCCGAACACGGTCACATTCGGAGGTCCTGGGGGTTGGGACTTGGACTTACGACTTTGGGGGCCAAGGGGGCACAGTTCACCCCATGACACATCGTAAGGGACCATGCTCTGCCCAGCGTCCACCACACCGTGTGATTCTCTCGATGAGCCCCTCACATGGGAACTCCTGAGAAGTAACGTGAAGTCCTGTTTCTCGGTGCAGAAAGGCCGTGACCTCTTCAGCTGCTGGTGTTCATGCTGCAAACAAGGGACGAGTCGAGGTGTGCAAAAGCGGGATGCTCAAGTCCGAGCACGAGCTAGAGCGTGTCAGGAGGAGGGCACACGCGTTGGTGAAGGTCTCCAATTACGACTTCTTTTAAAAAAAATTTTTTTTAACGTTTATTTTTGAGAGAAAGAGACAGAGTGTGAGTGGAGGAGAGAGAGACCCAGAATCCGAAGCAGGCTCCAGGCTCCGAGCTGTTGGCGCAGAGCCCGACGCGGGACTCGAACTCACGAGCTGGGAGATCACGACCCGAGCCGAAGTCGGACGCTCAACAGACTGAGCCACCCAGGCACCCGCCCCCACTTTATAAATTTTTTTTTTTTTAGTTTTTTTTTTCAACGTTTTTTTTAAATTTA
Organism: Felis catus; assembly: GCF_018350175.1. Taxonomy (NCBI): domain Eukaryota; kingdom Metazoa; phylum Chordata; class Mammalia; order Carnivora; family Felidae; genus Felis; species Felis catus. The sequence continues at coordinate 53,195,255 of NC_058382.1, read as the reverse complement.
TTTTTGGGACAGAGAGAGACAGAGCATGAACGGGGGAGGGGCAGAGAGAGAGGGAGACACAGAATCGGAAACAGGCTCCAGGCTCCGAGCCATCAGCCCAGAGCCTGACGCGGGGCTCGAACTCACGCGCGCGAGATCGTGACCTGGCTGAAGTCGGACGCTTAACCGACTGCGCCACCCAGGCGCCCCACCGCCCCCACTTTATAAATTTTTTTATTTTTTTTTTTCAACGTTTGTTTTTATTTATTTTTGGGACAGAGAGAGACAGAGCATGAACGGGGGAGGGGCAGAGAGAGAGGGAGACACAGAATCGGAAACAGGCTCCAGGCTCCGAGCCATCAGCCCAGAGCCCGACGCGGGGCTCGAACTCCCGGACCGCGAGATCGTGACCTGGCTGAAGTCGGACGCTTAACCGACTGCGCCACTCAGGCGCCCCTATAAATTTTTTTTTTTAACATTTATTTATTTTCGAGAGAAAGAGACAGAGCGTCCAATTACAACTTCAAAGAGACACCTTCAGTAAAATCTCTCCGAATCAAATCAACACGCCAGAGAGATGAAATGATTTGTCCGGAGTTTGCTATCAGTGAAGGGCCTGGGAATATTTAAATATTTAATAAGGATGTGGATAGTGGATGAATGCACACTCTTAAGATCTGTTTTGTGCTCGCTACACAAATGAAGAAGCCGAGGTACAGAGAAATTAAACAACTTGTGTAATGTTATTTGGCTAGTATGTGAGCGGGGTGGAATTCGAATCCGTGCTGCTGGCTCCACAAACCTTGGTCTTTACCATTTTCAGCCTGCGTGTTAGACTTCAGGACTCATGGCTCACCACCACGCCGCTTTCCTTTACCAGGTACTTGGGGTGCTCTGTATGGTTGAGTAGGTTGTACACTGCACAGAGGCACTCAGCTAAGGGGCCAAGTGAGGATGGAAATCCAACCTGCATATGAATCACTGAACTACGCGCCCTGGCAAGTGGGGGAGGGGCTCCCTTTGCCCAGAGGAAGGGGCACCGCATTCTCATTTAAATAAAAGCACTGGGGTGGGGGGGGGTACTTGCAGCCCTGTAAGTTCCCAAAACGTGCAAGAGACCGATTAACTATTTACCTGCTTGGATTTAAGTCACTTTGTCCAGGGTGTCTCACGGAGAGAACTCTACTCCCTGTCACAGTGTTCCTGGCAAGAATCCCCACTGCCCCAACCCGAGCTCCGATCTACACCCACAGTCCAAAGTGTCGTTACCTTCCTACAGTGCTTAGTGGCAGGGCGGCAGAAGGGCTGTGCGTGGCACAGGCCCCCGTGAGCCCCCTGGGTCTGGCAGGGAGTTGGGTGGCCCGGGATGAAGAATCGGGAGCCGTAGAAAGGAGTGCGGGTGTGGATCCAAGAGCATCTTCCTGGTCTCCCTGGAAGGACTCTGAATGTCCGCTGTCTTAAGAGGTCGTAACGGCGAGGACGAGCCACCTTAGGGTCTGGTGGAAAAGGAGGGAGAGGGGAAGGAGGGCCAAGGCCAAGGCCAGTGGGCAAAGCAAAGCCCAGCTATGTGTTTGGAAGCAGGACAGCAGCTCTAGGGCACGGTTAGCATGACGGAGCAGGATTGTGCTTATTTGGTGAACCAGAAGCTTATTTGGTGAAATCAAAGCCAGCTGGAGGGGTAAGCCGGGTGCTATTCATGCAGACAGCACCCTCTCCCCTGCCAGGCCCACGTCCTAAGTTGCTTTCTTTGTGCCAACTCATTCGGACGTGCGGATCTCCCGAGGCGGGGGTTGGGCAGGGCCCCGTGGAGCAGGGGAGTCGTGAGTCAGCCTCCTGTGATCATCACCAGGCATTGGGCCTCTCACTCTTAACCCCCACCAGGCTTTTCTTCCAGATGGGCTCCGTGCCAGGCACAGAAGCCATCTGGAAGCGGAGGTGGCCTTGGTGAGGCGGTGGGACGGGGGGCAGGCCCGGGCAGAGGGGGCGCAGGAACCGCAGGGCTCCCCGTGCGGGGAGAGGGGTCTTCCTGAGAATTTCCAGTTGGGGTTTGTCAGAAGCAGGGAGGTACTGATGTCAGTGGCCGGTTGTCCAACGGAGACCCAGCTCAGCCCAGGGGAAGGGGGCAGACAGTCCCGCCTCTAAGGATTCCAAGCTGGTTTTAGAAAGGGAGCAGGCTCTATGTGCTGAATATAGCTCCGGATTATTTCCTAGTAAATTATTCAGATGTTAATTGCACTGTAAACAAAGCTGCTACCTTTCTTTCCCTTCCAATTATCGTCATAAAATGTGTGGGTACGGGGAGCAGGGAGAAGGGAGCGGAAAGCCAGAGTGGAAGCTATGTTGAGGCTCCCGGGTGCGACTTCTGGAAGGAAGGGGCCGCGGTGGACACCTGGCCTGGAACCACAGGGAGGCAGGAAGACTTGGTCCCCAGCCCAGAACTCCGGGTGGAAGATGCTGGGGGGGGTCAAGGCCGCAAAGCCTGTGTTCCTGTCCCTTTCTCTTCTCTTTGCCACCCCCAACAAACGGCTGAAGTTCTTCCAGCAAAAACTGCAAATTATGGAGATACCCATCCCGGGTGGGGCTGGGGGAGCTGAGCTGCAGGGAAGAGGGTTTGAATGGTGCGTTGACCATGATACCAGGCAGGTGCATTGCAGGAGAGCACGACCCCGTCAACCGGATAATTTCAGCACCAGGTAAGAGGGAACCGGGGGGTCGCGGTTCCCCCTTCGCCGCACCCCTTCTGACCTATTAACTGGTGCTGCATACGAGTAGACCCTTGTTGACCAGAGTGAGGAGCCCAGAACATTAGGGACAAGCCACTCAGCTTGGCTACCCCCAGTGTGATCTGAGTTTACCGCGCGCATCAAATCCACTTGAACTTTGAAGAGCCAGCCTGCTTTCCCCTCTCTTCTGGAAATGACTGTGGTCCTAATGAAAAGCAAATTACTTCAGCTTATAGCATCAGGAAAGGGCAGTGCTCCTCAGAGGGGAGAAACAGCCAGGCAGATGGGGCAGGGAGAGGAAGAAGAGACACACAGAAGATTGCAGATTCTGTCATCTCCACCGGTCCCGTTTCGTGTCCGTTTGTTCTTTGCCAGCAGGTATCGGGCTGTTGGGCAGGAGATTTGTGTTGACTCATGACTGAACTTGCCCGGAGATGGGCCAGTGCAGGGTGAGGGCCACAGAGTTTTTCTTTTTTAATTCTGGGAGATGACGTTCCCGAATAAGGCCCCAAGGTAACCCTCCAAGGATGTGCCAAAGAAAAGCATCTAAATGTCCCCACTTCCAACTTAATTAGCTCCAGTAGACATTTAAAGACATCATGTTGTTTACAGCACATCTCAGCCTGGTTCTTGCCCAGTGATGGACTTGAAATGCACTATTTCCAGAGTGACTTATTCATGCATTCCACGGAGCGTCTCTTTCTCTGTCCATCACAGGACATGTTCTGATGGCAGCTGTTGTTGTATCGTGGCCTCTGGTAACCCCGGGTCCCATCCCTCTCCTGTGATCTCTAGGGAGAAGACAGTGCTTCCTTCTTCCCTCCCTCCCTCCCTCCCTCCCTCCCTCCCTCCCTTCCTTCCTTCCTTCCTTCCTTCCTTCCTTCCTTCCTTCCTTCCTTCCTTTTTCTTTGTTTCTCTTTCTTTCTCCCTCTCTCTTTTCAACCTCCCTTCCTCCCTGTCTCCCTCCTTCCCCTTGCTTCCTCCCTCCTTCAGTCTCCCTCCCTTCCCCCCTCCCCATCCTCCCAAGCTCACAATTAAAGGGAAAATGTCACTTTGAAAGATTCCAAGGTAACGCCATGGTCTTCATAACATTTGTCCTTGACACAGCCGACTATTGACCTGGTGGCCAGTTAGAGGTGGTTGCAGAAAACAGGTCTAACCATTGGCTGGTGCTGCCCATGCCTAGGGCTGAGGCCTCTGGGACCCCTCCATTGTCTCAGGTGACTCACACCGCCTCCAGGCCTTGGTGGGGAGACCAGGAACCCCCAAACCCCTGTAGTTTTTAAGCATCAACAGAGACTCGGCGGAAGTTGCTTGGCAACAGAAGAGCTTTGGGGCACCCAGGAAGGTCTGAAAGATCAGGAGGGCTCTTGGTCACTTGGTTCCATTCATTTGCTCGTTTTATACCTGCGAGTCATCCCCGAGGCTCCAGCCCCTACAGCCCCAGTTTAGAGAGGCAGGGAGCCGAAGCCAGTCCGATTCCTGCCCTCAGGATGTCGCTGTCTACTGGAGAGCTGGCTAGACAGACAAACAGAATAGCTTCTCACCCGCATAACGGGGGCCGGGATGGAGAGTCAGAGGGGAGCACAGAGGCCCGCCAGGAGCTGTCAGGAGAGGCTCCTCAGGCAACTGAATCCCAAAAGAAGAGGCGGAAAGCAGCAGGTGGAGGGGAGAAAAATGGAGAGGATGAGGTCTGAGGGGGTCTTCAGGCAGGGCCTTCAAGGTGGGGGGAAGGAGCACCCTTGACTGTAACCTGAGAGAGAGAGCCCGCCTACACATGCGAGCTCTCCAAACACAGACCCAGATTACTGGGCTGACATCACCCGCTCCAAATAAGTAAACAAGCAAATGAATGGGAAAAAATGAATACGCAACATCAGAATCGTCTGCGGGAAGAACCAGGTAGAAATGGCGGACGAATGGTGTTGTTCGAGCCCAGGGAAGGTGGCAGCAGATGTTTGGGGCAGCCCAGGGCACAGCAGGTGGACAGTCGAAGTGTACCCAGTAGTAGCTGGATGAGATAACCAGCCACGGGGGCCAAGTGTACTGAATGGGGCTCTTTCCAAAGCTAGGTTTTGATTCGTAGCTCGAGTCGTTGATGGTGGGCTTTGCTCAGGTTGCCTGCCCTTTGTGTTTATTTTTTTCTTTCTCTTCTAAAACCACAATGATAGTTGATAGGTGGAATAGCATATAATTGCCTAGGAGTTTCCTACCCATTATCCTATGTGGTCCTCAGGACAAATCTAAAGGAAGGAGGACAGTATCCTGGACTTTTGGTACCAATGACAGGAATACAGCTCATTTGGCCTGAGCAGAAAACAAGGTAGTTTGGTGGCTCATGCGAATCAGGAATATGTACATATGGGCTTCAGGTGTGGTTTGATCCAGGGGCTCAAGTGATGTCATGTGGGGGGGGGTTTCATTGCATCTCTCAGTGATGCCTGTTTTTTGTGTCAGCGTCTTTTTAGGACTTCATTCTATGCTCTAAGTATGGGCTCTAGCAGCTCCAAGTTCACACCGTCCTTCCTGTTAGCAGACCCTGGAGGAAAAAAGCATCATTCCTATGAACCTTCCATCTAGATATATTTGGATTGACTTTGGTTAGATTAACCTAGGGCACATGTCCTTCTGTGAACCAGTCCCCGTGACCATGAGGATGGTCAACGTCGGCTGAATGGCTAGACCCTTGAATCCCACTCCTATCTGAGGAAAATTGGTTTTCTGATCCTTCGACCGTGGGTCGCATGACCTGTTTTATTCTGGAGCTGGAGGCAGAGTCTCACTTGACACATTGGGACTGACTATGGAGCAGGATTAGAGCCTGGAGAAAATTTCAGAAAGAATCTAAAAGTATAGGGTGTTGGAGGTGTGCCCGTGTAAAACAACCAATACCCGTTTGTAATTTCAGAGGTTTGATTAGTCACATGAGGTAAGGTAAGATCGAACGGGCCGAACTTATTATATTAATGAACTTTATTTAACTCACTATATCCAAAATATTATCATTTCACCCTGTAATCAGTATATAAATGTGAAGTAGATATTTTATTCCTCTTTTTCATGCTAAATCTTCCAGGTCCAGTGTGCGTTTTGTATACTTGTAACACGTCTTCCGTGGGATGCTACAATTTTATCAGAAATACTTGATCTGTATTTAGATTTCGTAATGTTTACAGTCGAAGTAGATTCACCTCCCCAAGTTTTTCCAAACGTACTTAAAAGTTTTCCAATAACGAACTTAAGTATTAGTAGTTAAGTTTAACTCCATTATAGAAGTAAATGAAATAAAAAATCAGCTCCTCAGTGGCACTGCTTACGTTTCAAGGGCTCAGTAGCCACCTCTTGGATAGCTCAGGGCTAGCAGGTAAAAATGCTTAGAAATATCTAGGAGTATCCTATCTAGAAGATGCCTTGTGTGCTGTTGCTGGGGATAGAAGTTGGTGTAGTTGCTACCGAAAACAGTAAGGAAGTTCCTCAAAAGATTCAAAAGAGAATTACCATATAATCCAGCAAATCCACTACTGGGTATTTATCCAAAGAAAACGAAAACACTAACTTGGAAAGATAGGTGCACTCGCGTGTTCATGGCAGCCTTATTTACAACAGCCAAGATCCGGAAACAACCCAAGTGCCCCCTGATGGATGAATGGGTAAAGGAATTGTGGTAGATACACAATGGAATATTACTCAGACATAAAAAAGAATGGAGTCTTGCAAATGGCCGCAACACAGAAGGACCTTGAGGGCGTCACGCTAAGTGAAATAAATCAGACCGAGAAAGACGAACATCACGTGATCTGAGTTATAGGTGGAACGTAAAAAACAAGCAAACAAACCCCAAACCAGTCTCATGGTTGTAGAGAACAGATTGGTGGTTGCCTGAGGTGTGTGTGGGGGGGGGGGGGTGGGGAAGGGGAGTTTGGGATGTGTATGAAGAGAGTCAAAAGGTAGAAATTTCCAGCTGTAAAAGCAATGTCATGAGAATGTAATGTATATTACAATATACATTCCTGTAAGGTATCTTACATGATGACCGTAGCAAATAATACTATATGGCACATTTGCAAGTATCTAGGAGAGAAGATCTTGAAACGTCTCATCGTAAGAAAAAAAAATTGTAACTATGAGTGGTGTTGGATGTTAACCGGACTTACCTGGGTGATCATTTTACAAGATATACAAATATTGAATCATTGTGTCACACCCCTGAAACGTACAAGGTTATGTCAATTTTATCTCCGTTAAAAAAAAAAAAAAAACAACCACCCAGAAGCATCTAGTAGTATCTAGAAGCATCTAGTAGTATCTAGAAGCATCTAGTAGTATCTAGAAGCATGTAGAAGGTAGGAAGGTAACTGAGCACAGTGTTCGCTACATGATAAGAACTCAGGAAGTGATTCACGTGGGGGGGGGGGGAGTCGGGGCTGAGTTGTGGTTTGATTCTGCTTCTGGCATTTATTGGCTCTGTGATACAAAGCAGGTTTTCCAGCCTTTCCCAGTCTCCATTTTCTTCTCTGTTAAATGGGAATGATGAAATCCGCTCTGCGACTTCCCTGTAAGGAAGTTTCCTCCTCTCCTGGAATGTAGTTCATGCTCAAAAGTCAAAAGTAGTAGGTGTTCCCAGTTGAACTGGCCCCCCCTTCATCTTCCCTCAAAAGGCCAAATGTCTTTTCTGACTGAAAGACAAAGTAAAAAGATGAGTTAACTCAGAGGAAGAAGATTGCAAAGGATCATTGTAAGTGATCATCACCAGTTCTTTCGGCTTTTGTGGCTACAGCACCGCAAAAGCTTTTCAACACATCATCCAGTTTACATCCAGGTTGACTGGGGAAGTCCTCACAGACGATTCTGCTGAGCAAGGGAGGGGGGTGGGGGGCAGAGGCTAATGGTTTTGTGGACTTACTATGTGCCTGGCACTGCGCTGGCCCCATGGTACTACTCTCTGACTCAGCCCTCCCAAATTGTGGACTGTAGGTTTTATTTCCCGGTTTTAGAGAGAAGAAATTTTGGCGCAAGGACCTTGTGCAGCATTACCCAGCTAATAGGGCTGGACTCCCAGATTTTGTAACCGCGGTAAAATCAGGAAGAACATGAAGAGTCCAAGTGAATGTTCTAACTTATAAATTAACTTTTTTTTTCTTATTAGCAGTGGTCGGTAACTAACAAGTTTTGGGGTTATTAACTGACTTTCAAATCCCCTGGGTTTTAAATCCAAACGAGAAAAGCATGCGGAACATTGTTCCCTTCTCCAGCTCAGCTCCCGCCCTGTGGCCAAGACGAACTTTCTGGCCCCAGGACCCTGTTTGTTGACGAGGAACCGGGCCATTAATTTTGCGCTTTATTTTCGCGGGTCTCCTCCTCCAACTGTGTAGTAAGATCTTTTTTTTTTTTACTCAGGGAGGCCACACTCCAGATAGTGTTAAGCCCACAGGAATTTCGTTTTAAAAATAAAAAACGCCATCATGGACTTGTGGCCACAGGGTTGTTCATCACCACATTGTCTATCGTGGTAAATTAAAAAAAAAGATGGGAATGTTGGGTGAGAGGAGATCGTATAAATGAATGTGGGTGCTTTTATAATATGGAATGTTAGAATATTAAGCTGGTATTGAAAGAATAATTAATATGATGGCAGATATCCTCTTTGGGTAGGTGGGGAAAAAGTAGTTACAAAAAAAGTGTGTAGACTGTGTTTCAATTCTCTTACAACTAAGATCACCCTTATATAAACAAGCAAAGAGCATAAGGGTGTCTATTAAAGCATTAGGAATTGTCAGTTCTGGGTAAGAGCATATTGAGCGATTTTTATTTTCTCCTTTTGTGTTCGTTTTTGTGTACTCTTGTTTCCTCTAATGAAAATGTGTGGATATTAGGACTTGAATGGGAACAGCTTTTATTTTATAATTTTTAGAGGCATAACTTGACAAATTGGCTATAACACGAATGTTTCGATCTTTATTTTATTAGAAAAAAAATTAACGTTTGTATTTTTGAGTTAGAGAGGGGAGAGGGGCAGAGAGGGGGAGACACCGAATCCCAGGCAGGCTCCAGGCTCCAAGTTGTTAGCACAGAGCCCGATGTGGAGCTCGAACCCCCAAACAGTGAGATCATGACCTGAGCCAAGGTCGGACGCTTAATCAACTGAGTCACCCAGGCGCCCCCAACTGTTTTGATTTTTGAAAGGTATGTGTATCAGCACATAATCAACAACAGCCATAGTGCGTTTGTTATGTGGCCCCCACTTGCTCGCGTCACCTCCTGGGGTCCTGGCTGGCAATTCCTGGGAGCAGGGGAGGCCGGAGCCGACTTCTTCATTTGGGCACAGCAGACACAGCGCCTAAGACTCAAGATCCTTTTGGGATCCCGTATCAGCGTTTTAATTTATTTTAAAATCCGCAGGAACAAATGAATACAACCCAGCCTGGATTATATTCATCTTCACACCACATAGTCACAAAGTACTAGAATTTTTAATATTTTTAATGGAGGAGGCACTCATGAAGGCAAAAGTGCCTAGTGTCCCCAGAAATTATAATGTGTCTGTGGGTGGTGGGATCGTTCCCACCTTATGGAGAGAGAAACCCAGGCTTAGGGGGCATACTGCTTTCAGCTGGCTCGTGGTAGAATCCAAATTAGAACTAGTATCTGTTGGCTGGCCACCATGCTGCCTTGTTCCTGCTTTTCAGCATTAAGGTTTTTTTTTTATTTAAGTTTATTTACTTTGAGAGACAAAACGAGCAGGGGAGGGGCAGAGAGAGAAGGAGAGAGAGAATCCCAAGCAGGCTCCGCACTCTCAGCTTGGAGCCTGACACAGGGCTCGAACCTACAAACCCTGAGATCATGACCTGAGATGAAACCAAGATTTGGAAGCTTAACCGACTGGGCCACCCAGAAACCCCTCAGCATTAACTTTCAAAAGCGTTAACTTTTCAATGTCGGGGTAGAGCTTTATTATTATTTTAGTTTTCTTAAGAAGTACAGAGCATTTACAAAAGTTCTGCCCGTTTCTTTCGTAGCCGTCCTCAAAATCAGGTAATTCCGCATGAATCCCACCTTGGCCGGCGTGTAATTTGCATATAAATTACATATACTTAACATGGACCGATGTCCTGTGCTCACCTCTTAGCAGAGAAAGTAATAACAACCTTAATGGACATAAGTCTATGAAATAAGAAACAAGTCTTCATTTATGATGGTGTCATAACGGGTTAATGAATCCTAGTATTATTAGCAACCACACATTGGAATCAAGTTAGTTTTCTTTCCATTTTAGTACCAGACTCAAAAACTTGAACACTTGATTGTTTTAAAACATTTATCTAGGGGCGCCTGGGTGGCTCAGTCGGTTAAGCGGCCGACTTCGGCTCAGGTCACGATCTCGCGGTCCATGAGTTTGAGCCCCGCATCGGGCTCTGTGCTGACAGCTCAGAGCCTTGAGCCTGTTTCCGATTCTGTGTCTCCCTCTCTCTGACCCTCCCCTGTTCATGCTCTGTCTCTCCCTGCCTGTCTCAAAAATAAATAAAAACATTAAAAAAAATTAAAAAAAAACATTTATCTAAAAATTTAATTTCTTGGCGGGGGGCCAGGGGGGGGCAGGGGGACACCTGGGTCCCTTAAGCGGCCGACTTCGGCTCAGGTCATGATATTGTGGTTTGTGAGACCTAGCCCAGTGTCGGGCTGTGTGCTGACAGCCGGCAGCCTGGAACCCGCTTCGGATTCTGTGACTCCCTCTCTTTCTGCCCCTCCCCTGCTTGCACTCTGTCTCTCAAAAAAAAATAAAAAACATTAAAGAAAAAAAATTAGTTTCTGATTGAACAGGAACCACAAAATAGGAAGATGGAAGTTAAGAACGGTGGGCAGGAAACTAGGATTCAGCACAGCGAGGTTGCTGTTTCCTAGGAGTTGTTGTGTTTTGCCTCCTGGGACATGCCGTAGTTTCTCTGAAGGACAGAGGAGTAAATAAATTAGGTTCTGTGGGATTTATGGTCTCTGTAACAACTGTTCCACTCTGCTGCCATAGTGGGAAAGCAGCCATGGATGCCATGTAAATAAAGGCGTGAGGCCGGGTTCCAATAAAACTTTATTTACAAAAACAGGCATCAGCCTGGATTTGTCCTGCAGGCTTTGTTCGCCAACCTCTGGTGGTAGTTGGGCTGTTACTCATGGCCCAGATAATTCCATGGATGAAATACATGCGTCGTTGTGTTTGATTGACTCAAACTCCTCGTCATAGCCTCCAGATCCTTTATAGTGGGGCTCTGACTTCCTGTCCGAAAGCACATCTCCCACCCCCTGGATATGCTGACCTTCTTTCTGCAGCCTAGATAAGCCAAGTTCACTCCCATGGCATCGCCTTTGTCCCTGCTGTTCCCACCTCCCCCAATAGGCCCCCCAGATTTAGGGAATAAAAACACAGGGCGTGTCGTGACGTGGGAATTTCAAATAAACAGTTAATAATTCTTTTTGTGTAATCCCATCCTATGCAATGTGGAGTCGTGCTTACGTTGAAAAGCGTTGTTTATCTGAAGTTCAAGTTAACTGAATGTCGTGTATTTTATTTGTCAACCCTACCCTAGAATAGCCTTCCTCTTCTTCTTTATCTGGCTGCCTGCTTCTTGTTTTTCCTGTCAGTGTCAGCTCTTCATGGCGTCCCTTGCTATCCTCCTTAGTCTGTTCCCCATCCCAGGCACCCTGTCATACTCGCCGTGGTCTTTTCTCCGTATCTGAAGTCATCTTATTTATGTGTTTACCAGACAAATATCTGTCTGTCCATGAGGACAGGGACATAAGCTCTCGTGTTTGCTATCCTATCCCAGGTGCCCACTATAGTCCCCGGCTCATAACACGTCCTCAGTGAACATGTCTTGAGTGAGTCCGTGCGCAAGTAAATGAATGAGTCCGAATCCTATTCATCCAAAAGCTAACTATGCCCGAAGCGATGGAAATACGAATCAAAACTAACATCAACCGAGCCCCGGTGTTGCCCAGGTGCTTAATCTCTTCTGTAGTCCAAAATCTCAGGAAGGAAGTTGTGTCCTCAGCGGAGACAAGAGGATTCGGGGTCTCATTAAGTCTGCTGAACACGTTCAAGATCTCGGAGGCGGTAGTGGTGGGAATCCAATCAGGTCTTCTTTTTAACCCAAGACTCTAGGATTCCCAGGACTCCTAAGAAGAGTCTTGTGTGTATCAAATGTGTGCTCACTTCCTTTGAATTTCGTTTCATTGGAACACTCGTAGAAACACAAGGAAACAAATCTGGCCCATGTGGAAAGGAAAGGCCACCTCACTTTGGCCTCTTGGATCTAATCACTTCATCTTTTAAGCTCTTAGCGGCTATAAAGCGTGCCAAACAAGATTTCAAAATGAATGGCCACGAAAACAAAACAAGGCAGAACAATTTTTTTTCTGAAGTGGGTGCCCTCTCCCTTGGGAGCCTCACGTTCACAAAATTGCATTTAAAGGGACACACGCTCTGTTTGCCATCCAAGAACACTGATAGACACCTATAAACTACACAGCCGAAGGATCAATCTGACTGTCTTCTTTCCAAGTTCCTCTGTCCAAAGGAACGCACAAGTATCGCCCTGCCTCCCAACTGCAGAGGCGTGAGACTGGGTCAGTGCAGTTTCATAGGCACCGGTCACAGTCGCTTCTACGTGACTATGATTTTTTTTCTCTCAAAAAACATTTTTTAGAGAATCTCCGCGACCCCAGAAATTCATGTTCACGGTGCTGTTCCTTTGACTCTTTGCTCCTTCCGAGAGAACGTGTGAGGTCTAACTCTTCCAGGCCAGGTATGGAAGATTAAGAAGGGGGAGGACACTGAGGCAGGAAAGGGTCAGCGGGCTCAGGGTCCCTCCGCCCGGAAGTCTGAAAGGGGTTCGTCAGTAAGCTCCTTCCTTCCGGCCCGTCCGAATGCTCGAGAGCTGGCGAGGACATCTCCGTGGCTGGTGGCAGGGAATCACTGATCTCGAAAGCCAGGATGCCTCTGGCCGCAGAGCTCCATTTCTTCCTGCGGCCTGTTTTCTCAAGCTGCGCGCATTTGTGCTGATTCCGATGTAAGGGAAAGGTGAAATATTGTGACACAGAAAGCCGAGGGCTTGTTCCAAGGAAGTGTTGAGTTCTGTTATTTCCTTCCTGTCGGCCCCCTCGTATTCTCGTTGTTTGCAAGGCGGCCGCGAGCCAGAACTGCTGTGTTTGACCAGTGCTAATATTAACCCTGCGAGCAGGGCGTCTTGTCCTCACCTCCCCGGCACACCTTCACCCCTGCAGGAGTGCGCGTGCTCCGGAGGGGGGAAATTAATTCCGCGTTCGGTCCACATTTAGGCTGGTGCATTTCCTGTGCAAACACGGCTGACATTTATGAAATCTAATTTAATACGTGTCTACGATATAGCCCTCATTAACATACCGCAAAATAGCTCCAGAGTAGCCCATTTTAATCAAATAAATTGTTGCTGCTGCTGCTACCACAGGCTGTTCCTTTATTAAAGGGGGGAAGCAGCAGACCCGGCCGGGGCCCGAGTGTTTCCTGGGCCCCGTGTTAGGATCCCGCAGCCCCGGCCGGCAACAGGGCTGGGGGCCGTGCCTCGCCGTGTTTGCTCCCGAGATGAGAAGATGAAAAAAATCACCGCTCGTATATCATCTCCATAAATCTTACCGACAATAAGTCATAAAACCTTGTGTCCTTACATATGGTAGGTGCCTGGGGATCGTGTTGCCAGATGTGAGCAGCAGCCTCTGGCAGAGAAGAAGTCTGTTGGCTAGGAGAAACTTCTAGAACTGTGTTCTGTGCCTGCCGTGAGCGGGCCACTTGTTCCTCCCCACCGCCTCTGTTTTTTGGTTTTTGGTTTTTGTGGGTTTTTCTTTTCTTCTTTGGCTTGGGTTTTCCCTTTCCCTCACCCCGTCATGGTGGGGCTCGCTCTTTTTGTTCCAAATTACCATCCAAAGGACTCCCGGCGCCCTAATTAGGAAATTGTGTGCTTTGCTAAATTCCCTCTCTGTCTGTCACAACAGAATGGGTGAATAATCACCCCCAGCCAGTGTGGGGGCACAGGTATGCAGGGCTTTTGTGCGGGAGACCCGGGGCTCTTGTTTTTTTTTTCCGGGAGAGCCCCCCGTGGACAGGGAGGCCCTACGCCTGCGGAACTGCCCCCCGCTAATGAGAAATGCCTATTTATTTAAAAAACACAACCCGTTTTCATAGCTGTCAGCTAAGTTAAAGGGGACTCAAGAAGACGGTGTCTCGAGCTCAGCCAGGCTGGGGTCTGTGTTCTGGCCACACGGTGAGAAAGAATCCCCCAGCTTCAAGCTGGCCAGGAACCCTGCTGTGGTTTTTTTTCCTGAGGCCAGTTGCACACTTGAGCTGTGGAAAAACGGAAAGGTGTCGCGTGTTTCTCCTCTCTTAGCTACACGGTTTGAATACCCATCGCCTGTCACGGTGATCAGGTGACAGTATAGGAAGAATGCCCGCTGGCCTGGGCTGGGGGTCTGTCTCTCTGGGCTGAGGCCGGAGCAGAGGACCCCTGCCAGTTACCATTTCTAAGAAGTTTCATTTCCAGGCTAAGACACACGTGCTTTATCGCGGTGAGTAGCGTGTGCCGGGTCCACGTGGCGCTCCTGTGGGCGTCTTATCTGGACCCTGAGAGAGGACACTCCTTTCCTGCGATATTTTATCCAGAAGTCATAAACAAAAGCAAGCCCCTGATCAACACGAGAAAATACTTGGAAAGACAAGGCAGGAAGTTAGGGGCGGCGTGGGGAGGGGATGCCTGCCCAGCACTGCTTCTAGAAAGGGAAGTGGCCTGCCCAGTGGGGCTTGGAGGCGGGGGGGGGGAGGGGGGTGGCGGGCACCCAAACTCCTGTGCCTCCCCTCCTTCCTCATCCTTTGCCCCGTGATGCCCACTGGGAACATCATCTGTCCCGCAGCCCAGGATAAACATGGCACACCTTGGAGCCCGGCTTCGCTCTGGAAACTGCCTAGGGGAGGGAGGAAATTCACCCCCCTCCGCCACCAAAATCGGGTAGGGGTGAGGCTGGCAGGAGCCCTTTTGATGTTTGGCACCAAGTGTGGGACGGGCTGACTTTGTGCTATTCTTATGCTAATTATCTTACCGAGTGATATTTGATTGTTTCTATAAAAGGTTTATGTCAGTGCAATTCACCACAGGCTTTTTAAAGACCTCAAGATGTAAGAGAAAAAAAAAAAAAAAACTTCACCCAGAGTCCATTAAAGAATTAGGTTCTATTAATGTCCGAGTCTGCTGAAAGGGGCCATAGACACTTGCTCAGCCTGCCATGAACAGGGGACTGGCACTCCCCCCGCTTAACAACTTCTGCTAAAAGTCGGAGGAGAGGTACCTGTCCGTTCTGTGAGTTTGACTCTCAACATGCCTGGGAAATTGTGGCATTTTGTAAACGACGCATTTGCCCGTGTTCCGTTTTCCTGACGTGGAAATGACGGCCGTGTGCCCGTGTGGAAATAAGAATAGTTTTGGTAGCTGCCGTGGTGGTCATCGTAACACTTGGATAGCGGAGTCCAGTCGTCCACAAACAACAAGATAAAAAGCTTCCTTATCTGTCCTTTATCCGTCAGGAAACGGTCGCACAATAAAGTGGCTTCCCCAACCGTATACAGAGAGAAAGTGACAAAAACATCCAGGTCGTCCGATGCTTCAGATCTGCGGTGCCTTCCATACTGTTCTCCTCTCTTGTCCCTGGGACCAGACCTAGCACTAAGGACAGATTTAGGAATTTGGAGGGCTGGGTTCCTGGGCACCGTGTCTGAATTACTTCTCTTTATTCATTTGGAAGATTGAGGAAAGGAAAGGGATGCTTCTGCCTGGATGATATTTAAACCTTTCAGCTTAAAATCATATGATTCTATGGAAGTCACAATAAATGCCTGATTTTTTTTTTTTTTTTTTTTGCAATGTAGCTATAAACCACTTCCTTTTTTATTCTTCCAAATGTCTGGTACCACCCTGAAGAGAAAGAGAAGCAGCCATATTTTGAAGAGTTTATTAAAAAAAAAAAAGTAGGTTTAAGTTCATGAGTTCGAGCCCCGTGTCGGGCTCTGTGCTGACAGCTCAGAGCCTCGAGCGTGCTTTGGGTTCTGTGTCTCCCTCTCTCTCTGTTTCTCCCCCGCTCACATTCTGTCTCACTCTCTCCAAAATAAATAAAAATTAAAAAAAAAAATTAAACCTCATGGGTAAATGAGTGAATGGGGCTGACCTCGCCCAGATCCTTGGAATCCTCAAGAACCCGTCCAGAATGCAGAACATGAAGGCTCTGAGAGCCTCCACCTTGGGCTCAGCCATCCCCTGGTGTTGTCTCCGTCTATAATTATTAGCAGTGAGTAATCGTCCCTGCTGCATCCTGTGCACCATGTGGCAGCTCGGGGCACTCAAAGCAGCTGCCACCAGCCCCAAGCTGGGTACATCCCCTCTGTCAGTGCTGCTGGGAGGGGACAGGTGCAGGGCTCAGGCATACCCAGGCACATGGCGCTTTGCTGGAAGGAGGCGGGGAAGCCTTTACCCAGGGGGGAAAGCTCCGTGGGAAGTTCAGTTGTTTACAGGGAGTGAGTTCCGAGGGCTGTAATGTGATGCTCTGAAGGATTCAAGGGTGCGGCCCAGAGGGAAAGGGCAAGAGCTGTTGAAGGGTCTTTGACTTTACAGATGTCTTTGCTTGATGAGCGAGGAAACTGAGTTCCAGGGATGTCCCGTTAGTATCTCCAAGGCATGCAGCTAGAAAGGGAATGGTCCGGGAATCACGGGAATCCATGGTTCAACTGACTCCACGGCCCATGTTCTTTCTGATACGCCCCAGGAAGAAATAAGGGGGTGGCGGCCTTGAGGGGGAGGGTGCAGGTATCAGTGGCCTGGAAACCTTAGGGGCTTAGGACACAAGCTGCTTTGTGGCTGCAGAAAGTAAGCCATCTCAACCTGACTGCTGACCATCCGCGGCTCAGCCCCCCTCACCCACACACCGAACCTCTCCTAATTTAAGGAGACTTCTTCCCCAGGCCACAGTTCTGTGCCTGGACAGCAGAGAAGTTTCTTAACAGCTCGAGTCCCCGTCCCTTCCTTTCTTCTTTCCCCATGAGGTTGTTGAGCTTCTATCTTAGGCCAGCCCCTGGGCTGAGTGCTAGCGAAAGAAAAGAACATGTGACCAGCCATGTCTGGTGAAATGTCAAGGTGAACGCAACCAGCACTCGCAGGTGGAAGCTGTCGGGAGAGGGCGTAGAACACCCGTGCCTCCCCTCCCCTGCCTCAGTGATCGCGGACGCCCTCTTGGTGTGGAGGTGGCCTGAGAGCTGAACACCAAGAATACTAAGATAATGCACGGACAACCGTCCAGAGGAGGCCCTGGTCCCACTTGCCCATCTCTGTTTCGCGAAGCGACTGAGATTTGAGGGTTGTTCCCGTGACGTAAGCTCGTCTCTTGTGACTAATGCATCTGCATTTCGAGCTTGGCTTTCAGTGCTATTCTTCTTTATGCCTTCTCTTCTAGCCATGCCTTCTCTTGGGAAGTTTGGCTTTTAGCACCAGACTTTGAGCTCCTTGAGGGCGGGGCCCATGCCCTGTCTACCTCACCCTTGGCTCAGGGCCAAGCAGATATCTCCTGAGACAGTGACGAGAGAGTGAAGTGAGGAACCACAGAGTTGGCAAAGGCCATGAGTGCCCTGTGGGGCTCAGAAATGGCGGGCGTTGAGTGCTCGGACAGAGGACGGGATTTGCCCAGGTGCTAAGTGGTAGAGTGGGGATTTGACCGTGGACGTCTCTGACCCCAAGCTCCATCCTCTTGCCGTTCCAGCTCACCCACCGACTGCTCCTTGATTGGGCCTCCATTTGCTGAGCTCTCTTCCCCAGTGGGTGACGCTTCAGCCCCACAGCATCCTCTCCCATCGGAGAATGGGGATTGCCCCTTGGGAGAGATTGCTGGTCGCACCATTACTGAGAAGGGGAAGACCTAATGTTTTGAGTATGTACTAGACCCCAGGCCCTTGGTCCCCACCATGGGCGTCATCTACGTGAGAAATACACACATTGCTGATATATAGTATTACACTGACCACCCACGTTAGCCCTTTGAAGTAGGTCCCATTGTTATCCCTGGGTTAAAAAGAGGAAGCTATGGCTCAGAGAGGTAAGGTAATTGGAGCAAAGTCACAGAGCTCCTAAGTCGCAGAGGTGAGACTTGATCTCAAGTCTGACTTGTAAGGGAGGGTTTTGATAACCATTTTATGGTGCATCTTACTGCAGGAGGCTTGTGTGTGTGTGTGTGTGTGAGAGAGAGAGAGAGAGAGAGAGAGAGAGAGAGAGAGAGAGAGAGAGAGAATGAGCGCACAACTCTTTGGGAGGCTGGTGATGACACAGGAATATCTTTGCTTGCTGTTTATCCAAGTTTGTCACTTGTTTTTTTACAGGAAGCTGTAAGGACTTCCTGCTTGAACTCTCACAGATGCTGGCCCTGATAATTCCCATATTTACATACCTACAGGGCAAGGCTAGCTCCGTGAGCTGCTGACTCTGGTGGGATTTCAGGACAGAGACTGATGGGCCCCTTCTGCCCTGTTATCTCCCAGGCAGCCTCCCAGAGCAGCGTGTGGATGGGGGAGGGTCTTTCCTCCCTCCTTTATTGTGGCCACTCAGCCCCGCACCAGCCCTGGGCTAAGCCCTTTCATACGTGTTACCTCATGTGATCCTAACAACAGCCCGGCCTAATAGGGATTGTTAGCCTCCCCTCACAGCTCAGGAGACCCAGGCTTAGCTGCGAGCGGTGGTTCTCAGCTAGGGGGCACTTGTCACAGCATGGGGTGGGGGGCGGAATTAGGACCAAGAGAGTAGAGGCCAGGAACGCTCCTGCGAACCCTGTAATGCTCCCGACAACACCCACAACACAAGATTACCCAGCTCCATGTCCAGTGCCCAGGGCCAGAGACTTCGATACGTCGTGGAACAGTGAAGCCGCAGGGCCGGGATCGAGCCCGTGTCTGCCAGGGCTAATCGTGTGCTCCTCGTGATGGAGAACAGACGCTTTTACAAGGCCTGCGAAGTCAACAGGCCCTTCTCCAATATCTCCACATGGTTGCTTACTACCTGTGCCACGTGGTACCACCTTGACCTCCTTGGGAAGTGTTGGCCAACCCCTTGTCCGACAACATGTGCGTCTCACCTCTGTGGCCTTGCGTTCTTGGCACTGTATCCCTGAAGGCTCATTTTGTCCTATGGTGTTTGGTTTTTGTTTTTTTAATGTTTATTTGTTTTGAGAGAGACAGAGAGTGCACCTGGGGCTGAGGCAGAGAGATGGGGGGGGAAAAAGAGAGAATCCCCTGAAGGCTCCACACGGTCAGCTCAGAGCCCAACACGGGGCTCGAACTCACGTACCGCAAAATCATGCTCTGAGCCAAAATCAAGGGTCAGACTCCCAACTGTCTGAGCCACCCAGGCGCCCCTGACGTATTGTGTTTTTGAGCATGATCGCTTAATTACCCTGGATCCCAAACTTGTGAATGTTAAGGCCTGGCTTGTTCCTCTGAGGCCGCACTGATAGGGTTCACTCGTTCAGGAAACACCTCCTCTATGCCTGGCCTCCGCTGGGCGCTAAATATGCATAAGGGAAAAGACAAAGTATAGCACAAAGTGGATGATTACAGGAGTCGTAGTGTCAGCAGCAACCATTAGCATTTACTGAAGTTTTCGTACCAACCCTCCAGTGGCCTTACGAGATAGGTTTTACTGAAGAGTACTTGGCCAACACAGAGGGGAATGCCCAAGGCTGGCTGGGTGGTTGAGGAAGATGGTCTAGAGGTGCTGGGGTCTGAGTGGAGACCTGGAAGAGAGAGAGCCTGTGTGTGAAGGCATAATAGGCAGAAGGATCCGCCATGAGGACAGCCTGAGCAAACCAAACTCATGGTGAGTCCAGAAAGTTCCAAAAAGCAATTCAGTAAATAAAAACAGCATTTGGGGTTGACCAGATGTCTGGACCACACAAGGAAATCCCATCAGAGACTCGGCAGTGTGTCTCAGCTCGGTGTGTAGATTGTCTCCGTCACTCAGGGCCAAAAGGGTCTTGAGGCTGACTTAGTTGAAAAGAGAGCCTGTCTGACTTCTGGGGGTTCTCCCCTCCCCCTGCCCTAGCAATGATCCCAGGGCTATCCCTAGTGTCCACTATGAGGACAAGCTTTGGGGGACTCCTTGAATGACACTGAGGCTGGTTATCAAAAAAAATTAAAGGCATGGGGTATGGATCCAGGGGATCCAACTCAAGTGTCGCCAACCTAAGAATGACAAATATTTAGACTGATCCCCAGGCGCAAGTCAATAGAGATGTGATACAGGAAACCTAATTTATCAAGGGGGGTTATTTACAGAGCACCTACTCTTGAACTCATGGGGGGACAGAGAATAATGATAATAGGCCCCAGCCACGAGGACTTTGAGGTCTTGGGGGAAGACTTCACGGCCAACCAAGCGAAGACTGTGGTTGAAAACCGCCCAAAAGTGACTGTGGAGTGGAAGCCAAATTGGAGAAGAGAAGGATTGATGTACAAAGGTGAGCTCGAGGTAGGCTTCTGGAGAAGGCAGGATTCAGGCAGAGCCTTGAAGGACAGGAAAGACAAGGAAAGTCAGCCACTGAGGGCATTTCGTTGGGTAGTAGGTAAGGAGCCCAAGACTAATACCTACGGAAAAGTCAAGGGATTCTAGATTGAGGTCAGGTCCAGACTCCCGCGGATATTATGTGAGGTGCCTCACTGTCGACTCCCATTCTCCCCGCCTCCACCTAGCCCCACTTTCCACCAAAACCCTGCCCCCCCGCATAAGTTATCTCCAGTCTATAGCCACATCACGGTTTTGAGATTTTGTTCATGCTTTTTGCTCTGTTAGAATGTTCTTCCCTTTCTCTGCGAGAAACGTTCTTCCCTTATATGAGCGGCTTAAATGCTGCCTCCTCCATGCAGCCTTCCTGCATTCCTCGTCCTCTTTCCTCTCTGCTCTCATCCCCTGTCATGGCGCCTACACATTATTGGTTGCTCTGACTCATTCCCTGAGTAGAATGCAAGCAAGGATACAGAACGTGTGTCTCATCTCCGAAAATTCCACTCTTCACCACTGGTCTTGCCTGGATAAAGAATGACCTCTTGGGGCTCCTGGGTGGCTCCATCGGTTACGTGTCCGATTTCAGCTCAGGTCATGATCTCACGGTCCGTGAGTTGGAGCCCCGCGTCGGGCTCTGTGCGGACAGCTCAGAGCCTGGAGCCTGCTTTGGATTCTGTGTCTTCCTCTCTCCCTGACTCTCCCCCATTCATGCTCTGTCTCAAAAATAAATGAACCTTAAAAAAAAAAATAGAATGACCTCTTATGCCCATTCTCCTGTCCCTGTTTGTACCCTCTGTCTCGTCCCCAAGGTTTGCTGCGGCTAATCCTTTGGGGAGTCAAATGGCAGTACTTGTATGATGCCAAGAGCTGCAGAGGAATTTGGCGACGTGGGGTTTGCTTAGGGTTATTACTGCGCTGTGTATATCAAATCACTCCCCGTGGGTGGGCTTCAGGCCTGCAGAGGGGGCCCCGGGGCTGTGGTGTTAAGACACAGGTACCAGTCACGGGAAACTCGAGAGCCAGACTGCGGACCGAGCTGAGCTCAGCTCCACGTAGCCGAGGCAAGCGTCAGAAACACCTGGCAGGCTCCGAAACACAGATGTCTCTCAGCTTTTAATTGAAAATGTTCTGAGTGGGCAGAAAAAAGCTATTTGAATGCCTTCTCTTTCGTGTTTCTTGCAGAAGAAAAATACCTACTTTTTCCTTGGGTTGGCCAGTGCAGTTCAGGGCATTTACTGAACCCCAAGATCAGTGAATTTCAAATATTGGTTTTCTCTTTGCAGTGGGCCCCTATCATAGAAGCCCAATTGATACAGCATAAAAAAAGAGAGAGAGAGTGAGTTGCTGCTAGGTTTGAAAGTGGGGCAGGGAACCTGGATCCCGCTTGTTTGGTTTTTTTCCTCCCACGTCATCAGACCGCACAACTCCAGGGGGCACTACTCACACTGTGTTCTAGGTTTGAACTGCCGGCCTCACCTTTGCACCCTTGCAGGGAGGCATGCAGAGTTTGAAAAATCTGTTTTTCTTGCAATCCTAATTTTTATTTACTTATTTGGGAGACAAACAGACAGCATGAGCAGGGGAGGGGCACAGAGAAAGGGAGAGAGAATCCCAAGCATGCTCTGTGCTGTCCATGCAAAGCCCGACGTGGGGCTCCAGCCCACGAACCGTGAGATCATGACCTGAGCCGAAATCAAGAGCCTAATCCGTCGAGTCGCCCAGATGCCCCTTCCAACCCTAACTTTTGAACAAAACGTAAAATATGCCCACTTCTGCAATCACTCATAATGAACCTATACGTATTTCTGGAAGCCTTTCTAATTTGTCAGGTGCTTTGTGTATGGTGTCTCATCAGTTCTTTTCAACAGAGGCTGGAATGAGGCCACGGGCGTCAGCCTCCTCTTGTTCCTCTCTGTACCCCTGGTACCTGGTTTACTTTCTGGCACACCCTAGGCATTTAATATGTTGTTCGAGGAAGGGGGAGGGAGGCGGAGAAAAAAAGGAGGGAAGAAAGGGAGGGAGGAGTTTCCGGCATCTGGTTGTCAGTTTCAGGTTACAGATAAAGAAACGTAGGAAATGCAAGGAATCTAAGTGACTTATCAAGTTAAAAAGTTCATAAACAGGGGGACCAAGATGTACTCTGTTCTGTCCTTAAAGCCTGTGCTGTTGATCATACCTCACCCACTCTCCCATTTTGTTGTTTCAAGTAAAAAGCCTCTTGGGGCACTTATCACGCATTCTTTTATGGCACCAGCTTTTTAACTTCCGAAACGGTGGAAGAAGGTCTGTCTCCCTCTGCCAAGGGAATTCCCCTCCTGGGAGTCCTGACCCTCCCTCCTTCCCCAGAACTAACCCACCCCTCTCCTTGTCTGTCAGAGGCAAATTGCGAGCCCGCACAGGGGACACGAATGAAAAGTGCCTCCCCCAGCCTAAGGATGACTGAGGCATTGAGGCCCCAAAGCCTACGAGCAACCAGTCTCCGAGCGGCGGCTGACCTGGATCGGTGTTTAAATTCACATGTCAGGATGTCCGTGGTGGTCTCGTGCTCGTTCCGTTTTTATAACGAAGCCGTGTGTCTGGCACAGAAAAGAAAAATCTCTGACCTGGGGAGAAATGAGCGATAAGACGTGTTTCCGGGGTCACCGGCGGGGTTCCTGGTGCGGCCTGAGCCGTGCTTAGTGGGTCTGCCGCGGCTGTGATCGTGGGAATAATTACACGTGAGTTCAGCCGAATCCCAGTGGCGGGAACACTACTACCTGACTCCACGGCCATCCCCACACACACACACACACACACACACACACGCGCGCGCGCGCGCACGCACGCACACACAGGGAGAGAGGGAAACTTCCAAAGGGCTTGTAACAGAACAAAGCGTAGTTTTTAGTATCACAAAATCTTTATGGATCGCCATCCTTGAGGTGAAGTTATATCCTTTATGGTCACATTTTGGTAGTTTCCTTAAATTATTGAAGGCATTTCGCAGGGCCTGCGCTCTTGGAACAGGGCTGGAAAAGAGGTCCCTGTCCCCCGTCTGGAGGTGGGTTAATGATGGCACTCCTTGTGCAGTGCGCTCAGGACACAGAGGTTAATAAAACCCGTAGCTCTTTTTCATGGGTACCAGGGGATGGTTAATGTTCAAGCCTGTGCAGGACCTCAGCTTAATGTTCCATATGAAGGATGGTGTTGCCAGACGACACCCTCCCTGGTGCCAACCTCGCATATTAGTACGTGCTGGAAATGGGCTGAGCAAACCGGCGGATGTTAGGTGTTTCTCTCCCAGCTGGGTGTGATGGGCTGGCCGCCGTGTCTCCCGCCTGCTCTAGAAACCGGCCGCCTCCGTTTGCCCGGAGCCCTGGGCAACGGGGTGGGGGAGCCTGTGCCTGGCCCCTGCTGTGTCTGGGGTGCCCAGACCTGATGTCCCTCTGTCCTCCTCTGTCCTTTGGACGGCATGAACTGCCTTCTGCCCTTCTCGGTTATGTGTGCATAAAGAGGTCTGCAGACCGTAAGGTAACACATCCATCTTGTGGTTACGAACGCGGGCTTTGGGGTCATGGGAAACTAGAGACAAATCTGTGTCAGCCTTACTCCTGTGTGTCTTGGGCAAGTCGCCTGACTACTCTGTCTTTGTTTGGCTTCTGCCAGAAACAGACCTCGAGACAAGGATTTGAAGGCAAGTCATTGATTCGGGAGGTGATTTCAGTAAGTGACAGGCAAGGGAAGATTCCGTGAATGGTAGGGCATCAGGAAGGTTACCACCATGGACAGCTAGAGGTAATCCCGCTGGGGACCTCTGGGAGGCAGCGTTGGACATACGCCTTGGGGTCTTGCCAGCTGAGGGGCAAGCGAGCGGGGCCATTTACACACCCACTCCGTGAGTCTTGACCGAGGGCTGCTCCCGTGGCTTCTGCCGGCGTGTCTGTGGACGGAGTGGGCTCCCAGGATGGGCAAGCCTCAGGCAGAGAAAATGCTGCTGGTGCTTGGGAGGGTGGATGGTGGGCCCTGAAATGGGAGGGCCTGGGAGGAAATGAGAGGGACAGCATCAGTCCCCTGACGTCCCAAGTTCCTCCTTTCCAGAATGAGGCCAGCACCTCCTGCTTCCCAGCGTTGCCGTGGTTAAATGAGATAATACAAGAGCCCCCTTAGCGTTAGTTATGATTCACGCTAGCTCAAAGGATGGGTACGTTTCCTGCACTTCGGACCGCTGTAAGGAGAGTGTTGGTGGAGGGCGCCTGGCACTTCCACGAGCCCTTAACGGGAAAAGTTCTTAAAACAACAACAGCAACAAAATCCTGATGGCGGAATGCGTGACAAGAGTCCTCGCAAATGAGACATCTTCTTCAGCGGGGTGAACAAACAATGCAGAGGGGTGCCTGGGTGGCTCCGCTGGGTGCGCGACTCTTGATTTCGGCTCAGGTCACGATCTCATAGTTGCGTGAGTTCAAGCCCCACCTCGGGCTCTGTGCTGGCAGTACGGAGCATGCTGGAGAGTCTCTCTCTACCTCTCCTCTGCTCAGTCTGTCTCTCTCAAAAATAATTAAAAACAATTTTTTTAATTAAAAAAAAAAAACAAATAATGGGATAGCTGGCCCTGGTGGAAAGTGCTTCAAAGTAATCTCAAGTGTTTCCAGAAGTATGTGGGGATAAGTGGTCCACACTGGGCGGACGGAGGTGAGTTTGTGTTCATGATCCTCCTACATCCACTCTGTCCAAAGCGTTTGAATTTTCCAGAGGAGAAGCGCCATGGAATCAAACGCTGTCCTCACCCCAAAGAGGGACATTCTGGAAAGTCATCCCAATGTCTCTGACGTTGGTCTTCAGCTCACCCTCTCGTGCATTATTTTGTTCAGAAATATTTACCAAGCGCTAGTCTACGTTAGGACCTATTCTCTGCGGTGCCCCCAAGATTGTTGACGGTTCACGTCGGGGACGAAGTAAACCATCTCAACGGGGCACGACTCTTGAGAGGCTCCAGAGGCCAGTGGGCACTCAGTCCGGCTCAGTGGGTCAGGCGAGGCTCCCCGAGAAGCTGGAATCCTCGGGAGGCATGCGGGGAGGCAGTGCTGGCAGGGGACAAAACAGGAAGGATGCTCCTGGCCGTGGCCAGGAGATAGTCTGGCTCAGGCAGGACCATCCCTTCTCTCTGGACAGCGGGGCGGTCCTGATGCTGAGCCCTTTAAACGGCATGTCATCAGGGACTCAGGGCTTCCTGTCTTCTCAGCCCCCTTGTGACAGCTGGTTGTGGCCACCCACTCATCCGCTTAGCAGACGCTGAGCCACTGCCACTGCGCTCCCCTCTCTTGGTTACGGACGATTAGGAGCTGAATGAGACTGAGCCCTGCTTTCAGTGGGAGCACAGTCATGTTAGCAAACGCTGCGTATCGAACCAGCGTGTTTGAATGTGCTGGCCGTTAGCCCCGCTTTGGGCAGCAAAGTCCGGAGGCATTTGCTACGCTTCGCCACATCTTAACAGATGAGGAGACTCGAGGGCGGGTGAACTCACCTGCCGCCTCAAAGACTGGGACCTGCTGGAGCCAGGATTTCAGCCAGGTCTGCCCGGATCGCTAGGAGTGGAAACTTAGCAGAAGGTTCCAGGCCTGCAGGCAGGCCCGACTCAGAGCCACTCCTGGTCTCTGGGCTCATCGGAGGATGTGGGTTAAGACGCCTCAGAGCTCCTCCCGTGGCCTCATTGGCACGGTCTCTCCAGTGGGCCCTCTGGGGGCGCAAGAGGAAGTGCCGCCATGTTGCCCCATTGCCAAGGAGACCTTGCTCCTCTCGGTGTAGGAATCTGCCCTCCCGAGCAGCTGGGCCTCGGCGGCCTTTATCTGACCGCACCCCCGGCACCTCCAACCTTTCCCCTCAGGCCCTGCTGGCCGACCTTGGCCTGTCTGCGGCCTCAGCCCGGGCGCCAGCCTTACTGCTGGAGCCTGGCCAGGCCCCACCCCGCGCTCGGCCTCTCCCCCAGTCGTGCCTGGTAGGCCAAGAGCTCACAAGCCAGCCACGAGCCAGGGCTCCCACGGGATGCTCCCCGGAGCCAGCTTGGCCTGTCGGAGCGAGAGGCCCACCTGGAAAGACCTGCATAGCTTCGAAAGGATTAAGAGTCAGCCTACACCGTCTGAGGCAGAGATCAAGAGAGGGTCTGTCCTTCTCTTGCTTTCCCAGGCCATCTGGCGGCTGCCCCTGTCCGCTCTCTTTCATGTGCACTCGCATCCACACTCCTGGATTTAAACCCTGGGTAACAGCCTCTTTTTCCAGTTGTTTCTGTCTTCTAGCTATTCAGGTAATCCTTACTTTGCCCATAAGGTCCTAAGAAGGGAGGACTCCCCCGTCCCCATTTTATAGACAAGTAAACTGAAGCTCCGAGTCTGAGACAACGAGTAAAGGACAGAGTCTGAGTCCAGACCCAGTTTTTCTGACGCCACAGCCCCTGCCCCTAACCCCTTAGTAGCTCTGTGACTTCGGGCATGCCGTTTAACCTCTCCTGGCCTCAGTTGCCTCATCTGTACAATGGGGAAAACGATACCACCAGTCTGTGAGGCTTCTGTGGAGGTTCGGTGAACTCAGGGGTGAGCGCCACGCAGGAATGCCTGGAACAGCACTTGGCTGGCCTGGAGAAGTCGCTGAGGGGTGGCAGGTAACCTTCCCGCGAGGGTCACCACCAGCGGCACCAGATAAGCCTGTTCCTGCGTGGGGGCGCTTACCTCAACTGCCCAGCGGTGGCCCCAGCATCTTTTGTCCTAGATTCTGTCTCCTCTTGCTCACCTCACAGCCACTGATTTGCTTGTTTCTCTTCTGTTCTGATTGTTTTTGTTTCCGCGTCCCGCGTGCTGTGAGCCCCAGAAATGCCTGGGCTGAACTCTGTTATTCTTTCTTCTGCGAGGGTATATGCCAGGATGTCAGAGTAGTATCTTGGCATCCTCACCCCTGCCCTCCCCCCCACTCATCCATACAATTCCACCAAACTGATTTAAAGACTTCACTTGGACCGGCTTATTGTGAAGAAAGATTGACAATTCAAAGGGAGGAGCTCTCCCCAAGTAAAATACATGAGAAGCGCTTTGTCCCTGGATTTAAATCTGGATTTAAATGCCAGTTTTAATCTTTAGGAGCTCTGTGACTCTGGGTCACTTAACACCTCTGAGCTGCATTTCCCTTCATTTGGGGCTGAATGACGAGAGGTGCAGAATGTTCTTTCCAAGGTTTTGGGGAGAATTCAGTGAGACAGTGGCAAACAGTGCCCGATACAGTAAGTGCTCAATAAAATACTAAAGCGGAATCTAGTGGAAACTGCTCAACACCACCAGCGGTTTGGGGAGCTAAGAAGGCAACAACGAAATGCACTGTGCTCGGAGAAGCCCCCCGGGGAAGACGGGACAATGGACCCAGAGCCGAGGACCCGGCGCCACGCTGTGTCTCCTCCGGAGCAAGGCAGGGTTTCAGGAGATTGCAGAGGGCAGGGTCCAAGGCCCCTTCGGAGCTGACCTCTCCACTTCCTGGTGAAATCTGCAGCTTTCCTTGAAGGCAGGGCCAAGCTCTCTTATCGGCAGGCTCAGAGTCCGAGGCACCAGGGCTGGACGCCCGTGTGTGCAGAGGCTCACGGTGTTTATCAGGCCTCTCCCTGAGGCGGGGGTGGGGTGCGGGGGTCAGCAGCCCAGACTTTGGACACGCTTGGGCTCGGACGTGGCAGCTCCTCCTTCCCCCTGGGGATACCCCTGCGCATTTCTCAACACTCGTTCCCAATAACAAAGGGTTGAAAGTCGACTGCTGGGGTTCCACAAAGGACAAGATAGTGCTTGGGCGCAGGGGCTCCTGGCTCCTACTTCCGGCTGTAGGATCCCCATCAGCTCACGTTGCGGTGGGTGGGGGGGGGGCAGGAATGCCGGCCCCGTTCACTTTGCAGCGTGCTCCCGAGGAGTAAGATCCAAATCAGCAGATGCTTTGGCACAGGTCGCCTCTCACCCACCCGAGGGGAAACCCGTGGGGAGGCTGCGTCTGTCCATTTCCAAGTTCTGGGAACACGATCAACTGGAAAGATACGTGGGAGAGAGACCTACCTGCTGAGGTGCTCAGCGCTTACCCTTGGGCCAGCATAGTGGGCCGGGACAGCACGGTCATGTCGCTAAAGTCTCCAAAGGGCCCAAAGAGGTTGGGACACGCATCACTCCATTGGATGAAGACGAAGTTATCCTAAGAGAGCTTAAACTTGTTCTTCGAGGTGACCCAGCCGGCAAAAGTCGGTCAGAATTCAGACCTCCCCCGTTGGTCTCAGACACCCCCCTAAACCACAGAGGAAGCCCCCCGGCCTGGGGTCCCTCACCTGTGGCACTGCTCGGGGTGCGTCTTTCCTTGCTGGGGGGCTGGCCCGCACCTTGTAGGGTTCTTAGCGGCGTCCTGGGCCTCTGCCCAGTAGAGGTCAATAACCAGCACCCACCCCAACTGACGACACGCAGAAATGCCTCAGACATTGTCGACCGTCTGGGGGCAAAATAGCCCCAGATGAGGGCCACTGCTCTGAACCTGTGTCAGGTACTGTGATTATTATTCATGATTCTGCGATCGTTGACGCTGAGGTTATGAATACGATGTCCTCGCCAGGGTCTAATCTGCATTTGGCAGGTAACTGACTCAGGTGAGCTTCAGCATGTAACTTACAACCCAAACCAGGGCTCTTCAGAGAAGAAAATGGGGACTGTTGATAATTGTGTCAGAATACAGGTGCCATGGCAGAGATGAATGTTTGCCCGTGCTACGTGCCTTCCGGGTAGAAACGGGCAGAAGTATGACTCTGAAGCTTCAGACCATGACTCTGATGCCTTCATCTGGGGGTGGGGAGAGGGGGCGTGGAAGGGTGGGTTTCCTAGGGCTCTGGGAGTCTTAGCACCGGCTCCTCTTATCCCTCAGAGGGACCCTGACTGGGCCATATGCACAGACAAGCCCATGATTTTATTAAACTGGTTGGAAAATGGAAAATGACCCCAGGGAGTTGGTGCCAGTGTTCTTGGCTCTGTGCTAAGCTAATACTGTTCAGGTTCTCGGTGTGTTCACCTAAATTATAGAGACATGGGCTCTACTTGGAAAACGTGGTTTGGGGACTATGTTTCCAGTCAACCCTGCAGAGCTAATCAGGAGAGGGTGCGCCTGCTTCCTCCCTCCGTAGTCTGTGATGATGACGATGGTGATGAGAGCATTGGCAGTGATCATGACGACTAGGATGACCAAGCAATGACCGAGCCCTTGCTGTATAGCTTGGCCTTGCCATGAGCGCTTCGCGGGGCTTATTTCATTTCATCCTTACGACAGCCCATGATGCTATCTTTCCCCCCATTTAATAGCTACGGGACGGGAGGCTTCAGCAAGATTAATAACTTGGTCAAGGTGGGACGGTTGTCTGAGGACAGAGTCAGAATTCGAGGACAGCTCTGTCAATCCCAAAGCCCACAGAGTACGACCTGCCGATGTAGGATAAGGTTGATGGGGTCGGTGGTCATGCACCTATGAGCCCCTCTTCCCGTCGTGATGCTAGGCGCCAAAGAATGAACGGACGAGAGTCTCTCTCTCTCTCCCCCTGCCCATCAGGAGCCCGGAGTCCAGCACTGGAGACAGACAACTCAGCAGGCAGCGTGTGTTCTCTGACGGGGAAGGAGCTCTGAGGGGACGTGTATTCCTTGAACTAAGCCTGCCTAAAGGGAGGGGGCTCTCCGGCCCGGCTGTCTGTGGGGAGGGCATCCGAACGAAGTCTTGAGAGTTGCGGAGTGGGGGTGGGGCAGGAAATAGGGAAGAGGATCCCAGGCAGGGGTTGCACCTGAGCGAGGCCGACTGGAGTGGTTGGAGACTTATGGTCAGTGTAGGTGGAGGGAGGGTGAAGTCCAAGTAGGGACCCCAGAAGGCCTTGTGCCACCAGGGTGTGTAACACACTCATGCCCTAAGGCAAACACACACACACACACACACACACACACACACACACACACGCATACATGTGTGCACACACACACAGAATTCAGCCACAAGCTCATGGTGCTGATAGACCCCTCCTATATACGTCTAGGGTGCCAGGGAGTTCTGACGTGGCCACTTGAGGAGCCCTGGGTGAGAACATCATTTCCCTCCATCTTTCCACTCATCCTCAGCTATAGGCAGAAAAATGTCAAAAATGTCCCTTCGCTCCCAAAGATGTCCCCGTGCCAGTCCCTGGGGATTGTGCGAATATGACTGGGGAGATGATATGTTATAGATATGTTATGTAAGGAAATTAAGGTTGTAGATGGAATGAAAGTTACCAGTCACTCGACCTTGGGATGGGGAGATTGTCTTGCATTGTCTGGGTGGGTCCAACACGAGGGGCCCTGTAAGAAGGAGGGAAGAGGGTCAGTGTCTGAGAAGGAGATGAGACAAGAGGGGGAGGTCAGAGTCAAGTGCTTTGAAGATGGAGGAGGGGCCACAGGCTAAGGAATGCAGGTGGCTTCTAGGAGCTGGAAAAGGCTAGGAAACAGATTCTTCCCTTGAGCTTCTAGAAGGAATGCAGCTCTGTCCACACCTTAATTTTAAGCCCGGAGAGACACGGTTCACACTTCTGACCTCTAGAACCCAGAATAAATTTGTGTTGTTCTCGGCCTTAAGTTTGTGGTCATTTGTTACAACCACAGGGAACACGCACCTTCTGGGCCAGAACCTGGAGGCCTGTACTTCTGTTGGGTGAACTGGAGCGTCCCCAGCTCCTGGGTAGACGTACCCTGAGGGTTCCTCGGGTTATGCTCATCTCTTGGGCCCTGAAGAAGGACTTTCCTCCACCTGGTGGAGGCTGGGAGATGGGATCCAGGCCTGGCCTTAGGAATGGGAGTATCTCTTATCAGAGCCCATAACCACACCCAGGATAGCTTGATAATCCTGGGGCCTGGAACGGAAGGGAAACAGCAGGTCCTGGGGCTCAGGAATTCCAAGGCTCGGCCTGTCGTCCCTGCAACGCGAGCCAGTAGCTCAGAGCCACTCTCCCATGATCACACAGGCTTTTCCTCTACTTTTTTTTTTTTTTTTTTAAACAAAAACGACAATATTGTATTCAGGCAGCTGGGTTTTTATTATTCATACTGATGTCTAAAAAGGAACATTCTGGCTTTAATTAGAATGAAAAATATGAGCAGTAGAAATATTCAGATATCACGCAGCCCCATTATTTACACCATTGATTTTGACAGGCAGATAAACAGAGAGTAAGACATGTGCTCTGCACTATTTAAAGAACAAAGCGGCATTAATCTGCTTCTAACTCTCCTTTACATTGACGGGACCCTGTGTTTCCCTTTCTCAGGGCAGGAAAACTGTGGTAAAGGCTGGGTGCACGTGGAAGAGACGGATTGCAAAACATTTCCCCCCAAAGCAATTATTAACTCGATTTGCTCACTTAATCCTGGCAATTTACCTGTGTGAGATAAGCATTTTAATGAAGTGGGCTCCACGCCCAAAGTGGGGCCTGAACTCACGACCCTGACGTCAAGAGTCACACGCTCTGCCCAGGGAGCCCGCCCGGGCACCCCATGAGATAAGTATTTTAGTTCCCATTTTGCAAAGAAGTAAACTGACCTTGGGGTGCCGGGGTGGCTCAGTCAGTTAGGCATGCAGCTGCTGGTTGTGGCTCACGGTTTGGGAGTTCGAACCCCACGTGGGGCTCTGAGCTGACAGCTCGGAGCTTGCTTGGGATTCTCTCTCTGTCTCTGCCTCTCTCAAAATAAATAAACTTAAAAAAAAAAAAAGAGAGAGAAATAAAATGACCTGGGAGAGGGTCAGCGACTTAGGCAAGCACAGGGCCCCTGGGTGGCAAATATTTGGGCAGGGCTGGCTGGCCCCTGAGTGCCCACATCCTTCATCACAGTGGAGTAGACTTGGGACCATGCCTGCCTATCAGAGCTGGTGATTGTAGGGTGCCTACTGTGTGCATTAAGTGCTGTCAGCCAGTGGTTCCCAAATTTGGCTGCGTGTTAGAAACACCCTGGGAGCTCTAAGAACCTGATGCCTGGTCACACCCCAAACCAATTAAATCACTTTCTCTCTGCCACAGGCTCTCACTGAAATCCCCTTTCTAAACTCCCTGAGAAGCAACTATTACTTTTGACCCATTCTAAAGAAGAGAAACCTGAGCCTCAGAGATCAGGTGACACCCATCCAGCTGGGGGTTGAACCAGAACATTCTAGAACCCTTCTATTTAACCATGGCACCAAAGCATCTTTCTAGTGAGATATTGATAGTGGGTCAAACAGGCGTTTTCCAGGAGAGTGCATTGTACCTTGGGGACGAATAAAAATTGAGTCAAGTTTTTTTTATTTTTTAATTTTTTCCTGTCTTGTGGTTTCTAGTTCTTAGCAGAAAAGTGTAACTCTTTTTGTTGCGAGCGTCCCCCTTTTCCCCTGGAGTTTTCAACCCCTAACTGAATCCACTCAAAACTGTATGTTTTCTTTAACCGCCGTAGCAGCTCACAGGGCATGGGCCCCCTAGACCCGAGGTGGGCCCAGTGGACCCAGAAGGGTACCCCCAGCTCCGACCTGTGTCCTGCGGGTCCTGTCCCACAGGACATGCTCCCTCTCTGGAGTTGCCCGAGTTCTCAGAGTGCCACCTATGGTCCTCCACGCACAAGAGATTTGGGTGATTTCCTCTTTTAACTGGTAACGGGTAGGGACATGCCTGTATCTCCAAGACTCGAAGACATTGAGGGAAAGCCTCCCCTTAGGAGGCTGGGCTGTGACAGTTGTTCAGTCTGCAACTAACCAGGGGACATTTACTGCCGGCTCTCGTTCCTTTCTCCCTCCCTTCTCTCCGTCTGCCTCCCCCTTTCTCATCTGTCTCTCTGGTTCCTATTCTTGCTGACCATTCCCAAACCACATGTCCCCTCCTGGATGAGTTTCCTCTTGCTGCTGTCACAAATGACCCCATACTTAGGGGCTTAAACCAATGCACATGTATTCCCTCACAGTCGTGGAGACCAGAAGCCCGAAATCAAGGTATCGGCAAGGTTAGTTGCCTTTTGGAGGCTCTTGAAGGACTCTCCGAGCCGGTGGTGATGGCTGGCAGTCTTGGATGTCACATGGTGTCCACGCAGAAGCATCACCACGGCCTCTGCCTCCGGGTCGCATGGCATTTGTTCTGTCTCTCCCCGTGTGTCTCTCTGGGTCTCCAAATGGCCTTTTTATAATGACACCAGCCTTTGGATGAGGGCCCACCCTGATCCAGTATGGTCTCACTTAACCGATTACTACATCAGAGATCTTCTTTCCAAATGAGGTCACATTCTGAGGCTCCATTGGACATGAATCTCGAGAAGATGCTATTCAACCCGGTGTATCTGTTCTCCATCTCGCCAAACCCTCTCTCCTCAGCCATGTGGTCTCATAAGGGGCAGTTTGGGCCACGTCCTCCCATCTCTTGACAACCCTTTCTTTTCCCTTAGAATAAAATCCAACCCTTGGCCCTGGCCTCCTGGTGCCTACAAGCTTAGGCTCAGGCTGCCTCTTCCACCTCCTCCCAGAGCATACTCCCCGACGCCCATCGCCCCGGCCTCCACCCTCTGCCCTGCCCGTACCTCCACACTGTCACCCTTGCTCTGCCCAAGCACCTTCCCTCCAGCCTTCAACGTCTCAGCTCCAGGGTCACCGCTTCATAAATTCCTTCCCAGACTGTTCTACCTAAAGGCGTCCCCCTGTCTCACACTTCACAGTGTTGTTTCGTCCATAGCACTTAGCACCGTCGTGACATGATCTCTTCTGCCTCCGTGGCGAGTTCGTTGTCTTCTCTCTTACGGTTGCATGTCTACGTCTCGGAGGCGCAGTGCAGGAGCAGGGCGAATAACACGTTAATTACGGCATCACCATTTGCAGGACGCTGCTTTGAGTTCTGTTCTTTTTTTTTATTTTAATTTTTTTTTTGAACGTTTATTTATTTTTGAGACAGAGACAGAGCACGGATGGGGGAGGGGGCAGAGTGAGAGGGAGACACAGAATCAGAAGCAGGCTCCAGGCTCCGAGCCGTCAGCCCAGAGCCCGACGCGGGGCTCGAACTCACGGACCGCGAGATCGTGACCTGAGTCGAAGTCGGACGCTTAACCGACTGAGCCGCCCAGGCGCCCCTTGAGTTCTGTTCTGTCATCCACCCAGCTCGTCTGAGCCGTTAGCACGCACTGGCCGTTACCCTAGACGCTGGGTGGTTCCAGCCACCCTCAGGGACCTTGTCTCCTAGTGAGTGAATGGTGGTAGGGACACGTGTGGACGCCCAGGGCTCGCCACAGGGGGTTGAGGATGTGTCCTCTAAACTTTCCAGTCACGCTCAGTGCCAACCTGGCTTTGGCGGCCCACAAAGCCAACATTTCTGGGCCTTTTAAGTGCCCCTGGGGCTGAGCACCGCTGGAACGTTCCTTGAAATTCCTTCCATCTGCGTGGCTTTGTTTCTTTGGCCCAGTGCCAGCCCACTGCTGTCCTTGACTCTGAATGAAATAGGGTTAGAGACAAGGGGCCCCTGCGGGGTCACGGAAGGATCCCTGGACGTGGAGACTGAACACGTGGCTTCCAGCCCAAATGGCAGAGCTGTGCAGCCCAGCCCTCCCCTCTTCAGATCTGCCCTCACCCCCAGACCAGGTAGATCTGGATGGCCAAGGCTTTCTCGAACAATCTTTACAAAATATTTATGAGAGGGAGAGAGGGAGACAGAGCGTGAGTGAGGGAGGCGCAGAGAGAGAGAGGGAGACACAGAATCCGAAGCAGGCCCCAGGCTCTCAGCTGTCAGCCCAGAACCTGACACAGACCTCGAACTCAGGAACCGTGAGATCACGACCTGAGCTGAAGTCGGACGCTTCACCGACTGAGTCACCCAGGCGCCCCAACTAAATACTAATTTGCTACAATTGCTGTTCTTACTCTCATTACTAATTTGGTGGAACCACGACTAACTAGCCTCCAGTGCCTGGAATAGTGGTTCTCCAGCCTGTCTGCACAG
The DNA here is from genome assembly GCF_018350175.1 of Felis catus. Lineage (NCBI taxonomy): Eukaryota > Metazoa > Chordata > Mammalia > Carnivora > Felidae > Felis > Felis catus. The sequence goes on along the minus strand of NC_058382.1, from coordinate 53,159,976 downwards.
TAGAATCACTTAGGAATCTTGTACGATTCCCCAAACCCAGGCCAGAACAGGCGAGTTTCCATCTCTGGAGGTGAGACACAGACCATAGGGTGTTTTGAAGTTTCTGGATGTGTAGGCAAATTTGAGAATCATTCACTTCGACCAGAGGTTGGCTCCCTTTTTCCGTAAAGGCCCGAGAGGAAATATTTTCAGCTTTGTGGGCCGCATTACATGGTCTCTTTCACAACTGCTCAACTCCACTATTATAGCACGAAAGCGGCCATAGACACACATAAATGAAGAAACGTTAGCCGCATTCCAATAAAACTTTATTTCCCGGAAACAGGCAGAGGACCGAATGTGGCCCGGAGACCACAGTTTGCAGACCCCTGGCCTAGAGCAATTTCTGGCACCATACATACCGATTGGAAGAATGCACAAATTTAATGAGCATTTAATAAGCACCTACTACATACTCAGTTCTGTGCTGTGTGCTGGGATTTAAAGAACACGTGTCCTGTCTGGTTGGGGGAAACAGAGCTGTAAACAAATAATCAAAATACAGTGAGACAGAGGCCGTGAAAGATGTATGAGCCAGCCGCCGGGGAGGCCCAGGGGACGGAGGAACCAATTTGGCCCGTGGGAGAAGGAGGAAGTCATGGAGAGCCTCCCGGCAGAAAAGACTTTTAAACGGAGTCTGGGAGGAAGGTTTTCAGTCTGCCTCCTGGCCGCCGGGAATAGAGATCCGATCACGTTCCCGCAAGAATGGAAGGAGGCTTCTTTCCCTCCCCGGCCTGGGCTAGTCTGCGTGGGGTCTGTGGCAGCGCTGAGCAGGATCTTCTCCGGCTCTTCTCTCTCTGGGTTCTTGCTTTATTTTTCTCGCTTTGTTGAGAACTACCTGAGCGACCACATGGACAGCATGCGACTGTAAAGAACACGACCTTTAGAGAACGTACCTGGGAAATTAATGTCCTTATCTGGGAACCAGGGAGCATCTCAAACCTACTTCAGAGGGTTTCTTTGCGGGTAAAGTGGGGCGAAACAGACAAGGTCCTGGGACTGTGCTCAGCACCTGTAAACGCTCAAAAGGGGGACCGTGACCCTGAGTCTCGTGAGCCGCCTTCTTCTGTTTGCTTATTGTTTTGACATCCTCCTCAGTTGTCCCGGCCCTGCAAGCATCAAGCCCCTCTATAAATACCTCTGTCCACTTTACCACCCGCCCATTGCTGGCTCAGGCGTTTAATGTCCTGGTTCAAGCCAGAGAGAGAGGACCTGGCTGGCCAGGTATCCATGTTCCGGGTCACCAGGTTGCCTCTGGATAGACTTCCCTTCGGTATACAGTCCACCTTGATCTAGTCCCCTAGGGTAAGAGGAGGGTGCTGTCACACATGTGGCAACTTGGTCTGTCCCCCTAACAAAGGGCTGCCTGGAGGTGGCTCGTTGTGACTAGCACAGAGGGCGAGTTGGGCCAAAGGTCCATCAGGGAACAACAGGATGGGTAGAGGATGAAGTCTGTGTCTCCTGGCATTACCCTCTCCTCCGAGAGAGCCTGGGGGGCACGGCCCTGACTCCACCCAATGAGCGGACTGGACGTCCCACCCTCTGCAGCCCTGTCTGTGAATCCTGCGTTCTGGAAACCAGCCAACCCGGGGTGCTGGCCGGCCATGCAAATGAGCCCTGGCCCTCCCCCCCCCCCCCGACCCCAGCCCAACCCTGCAAGGGAATGGCCAGCCCCCAAAGACAGCATTTTGGAGTCAAGTCAGAAGGTACAGTCCAAGGACTGTCGAAGCCTTTGTTTGTTCCCATCTGCAAGCCCGGGCTGCCAAAACATATTGGGAGTATAATGAGAAATAACGGAATCGAAATCATGTAAAGGAAATAACTGCTAAAGAGGATAATCAACATCCTTTCTGAATGGATTTCCTGCCAGGGAGACGGGAACAGAGGGAACGTTTTACCCCCCGGGGGCCGAGGCAGACAGTGGTCCTGGAAAGGACAGAGAAAAAAAAAAAAAAAATCACTTCCTGGAAGAGAGTCTTTTAATAGTTCCTTTAAGAGGGAGGCAGGAGCTGCCAGGGCCCAGAACGGGGCCTCTGTTATTGGGGTGCCTCCATTTACTCGGCCGCAGGAAGCAGAGAACCCCCTCCCCCGCCCCGCCCCGCCCCCTGCCATGTGCATGGTCACATCTCAGGTCTCCATTGGAGCCTCCCTGAGTTTGGCACCTGGCAGGCTGCAGGGGCACCTTTGGTGTCCTGCTGGCTGAAGGAGGGCGAGCTTCCGGGATGGCCGGATGGGCATGGGCTCTGGTCCCCGCGGTGCCACCTGTCTGGCGTGGTGACTTGGGTGGGTTTCAGGCTTCTGCCAGTCCTTCCTTCCTCCCTGACAACTGCGAATCCTACTTGGTATGTAAAACTCTCATCAGGACCATTCTCGGGCACTGTTTGGCTGACGAGGGCTTGGGTGAGATAATCCACCAAAGCACAGCCCGTCTTGGGCGGGTCAGCCCCGGGCTATCAAACTCTCTTGTACTCCTTTTGTTCTCTCCCCATCCTCTGTCTTTAAGGTCTTGCCTTTTCCGGGAATGGGGGTGGGGGCCACGCTTTCCATCAGCCCCCTCGGGAAGGAGACGAGGACGGGACACCCGAAAGTCGCCGCTTTTCTGTTGGGTCCTTCCGTTCACCCTTCACCAAGCATCTCCTGGACGCAGGAGCTTGCCCGGGTTCCCGCATGGGGGCCGCTGGCGGAGGGGGCCCGTGCTTGCGGGGCGAGGGGGCTCCCCTCCCGGGCGGCCCCATGTCACTCCCTGCTCTACATTTTTTCCGTGGTCTAACCGCAGATGTTGCTTTCAATCTCGTATTGAAAAGGCTGCCCCTAGCTGTCACACCATTTCCTGCCACTTCTTCATCAGCGTCTCAACTGCCACGAAATACAAACCTTTTCACCTTGATCCACAGGGCGAGAAGGCGCCCTTTGTGCCGTCTGATGCTCCCCTCCTGTCTCTGGCTGTGCTTCGGACCCTGGACCCCTCAGCTCTGGGCAGACACCTAGGGATAAAAGCAGGAATAAAGCAACTCACGTAATAAAATAACTTACTGTTGCTTATTTAATCCACTCCCCCATCTTTGAGAGGCATGTGCTCATTAATCCCAAGACCGTGTGCTTCTGTCCCGAGATGGCGGGAACCTGTGAGGCTGAAACAGCAGCCAGCACCCTCCCTGATAAGCATCTCAGGGCAAGCAGGTGGCCTTTGAAAGACAACATGGGATGCCCGGGTGCGAGCAAGCCCTCCTCCGGCAGAAGCACCCCCCACCCCCACCCCCACCCCACATTCAGACATGGAAAGGCCCTGTGGTCCGGTTATCAGATGACCACACGGAACAAGGACAATTAATCTCTCTGCCTCTATCTTATCTCCCGGATCGCACAAGCCATTTCCAAGCTCGGTTTCTGGTTCCCAGTTCCCGAGCACCAGCAGCTCCGTTGGCCAGAGTTCAGAAATCTAGAATTCCGCCGTGGCGAGAGCACACTCCGGGGCTGAATGCAGAATCCATGCCGGCTTTTCATAATTGGTTTTCAGAGCAGGCTGTTCCGTGATGTGTAATTGTTAGCAGTTGTAAAAAGATAACTCACATTTTTAAAAGCTTAAAGCTTGCTCTGTGCAGATAAAAACTGTGACAAATTATGTTCCGAAAAATCATAAAAGCGGAGAGAGACATGTTAATAACCAAAGGTGGCGTTTCATTTAGAGGTCAGCCAGAGCTATTAAAGTGGTCAGGAATTTCAAGCTTTGGCAGTGGTGATTTGACCATATCACTTATCTCCTCCAGCCCATGCCTAAGTATCTCCCTCGGTAAAAAAATAATCCACCGACAGCAATACAGGAGGTCAGGGGAAACTGGGGAGAAATGCAGTGTTGCCGAAATAAACCCGGCTTCCAAGGAGAGCTGTTCAGATTGGCCAAGGCCAGGTAGTGCTCCCACACCGTCAGCCTCACCCCCAAGATTCGGGAACACGTTCATGCACGGGGCACCGGCACGGGCCCAGGCACATACACACACGTGTGTGTGCACACCCACCATGCAAGAGAGCCGCTTGAAAATCTTTCTCCAAAAAAAAAAAAAAAAAAAAAGAGGAAAGAAGTGAGAAAAATGTCTAAGGATGTGATAACCAACAAGGCAAGTGTGTAAAAGGCCGCCTGGTGTTCCCAAACCGAAGAAAAGGTGGTTTCTTCTTTTCTTTCCTGAGCCAAGGTCAAGGCAGATCCAAAAGACGGCCGGTCTGTAGCCGGTGGGAGCAGCTCTGTGGTGGTGGGGAAGGATCGAGACTTGGATCGAGTCTTCCCGTTGGCTGTTTCCAAGAGCCAACTTTGGGGATCCTTCCCAAAGTGCGCGACCCAGCCCGTCCTGCCACAGCCAGACGTGGTCCGGCTTCACGGGTGGTCGAGTCTCTGAAGCGGATTACTGTCTTTGAAACGCATCCAATTCCGTGCCTTTCAAGACTCCATTTGAAGGGGCCTCCTTATAGGGCAGTAATAATAAGGCAGGGTAGTAAAACCATTCTAGAACATGGAAGAAGCATGCACTGCAAGTCAAGCTAGCTGAAGTTGGGATCCGGTGACTAATTAGCGGGGCGCTAGGAAGCTGACCACGTAACTTCTCTGGGCCTCAGTTTTCTCACCTGTGAAATGGACAGTCCCCCCCCCCCTCCTAGTTTCCCTGGTTGTTGTGAGACATGGGTAAGAGACACTAATGTCATGCTCCATGTAGACAGCATATTCCTCCCTGCCCTGTTCTCGAGACCCCTACATTTTCTGTGTTTTCTGTGTCTTGTAGAGATCAGCAAATTTCAGTCTTTTCTGAAATCACTTAGTTTTCTTTTTTTCACGGCGTTTTATTACCTATTGTTTCTTGGAAAGAGATAAGGAAAAACAAATGAGCAAGGGCTTCTAGATGGAGAGAGAGCTTTGCTCTGATAGGCAGATTGCCCCATAGTTATTTGTTTGGTTTTTAAAATGGATTTAATACACGTTCGAGGGAAACAAACGAGAAAATGGCCTCTACTTGTTGAGGGAAATATCACGTGGGTTGGATATGGTGGCGGGTACGTTCACTCTTAGAATCTTCCACTTAAGGCCCAGGGACTGAGGTGAAGAATCCATCCGGGAGCAGAGAGTTGGCTTTTTAAACATCTGCATGACTTACTTTTACTATAATGTAGAAATCATAACAGGCAAGAAATATGAACACTCTGTAAAGGTTATAAAATGCCTGCTATTTATCCGCCGGCCAGACCAGCACGCACAACTCGGGCAAATATATGTAGCTGAATTTAATGCATTATAAATGAACATAATTATGCATTTATTTATTTCAATTCTTCATATATCTTCTATATCACTTAAGTGCTGAGAAAGAGAAGGAAGTGAAAACGGGACAGCAGACCCTGTACTTTAGTTCTGAGTCTAAAATGGATATTTTAACAAAACGATGCAGAAGGCTCAAGATGAGAATCTCATCACATTACAAGCTCACTATGTTTTCGCCCATTCATGAAGCAATTATTACTATTTATTATTTGTTTCCAATCGACTATGCACTCTCCTGAGCAGTCACGGAATAAAACTTCGGCCCCCAAGAAAATTAATAAGAAATTACCTAACTTTCTTGTTTGGAATCCTCGTGTGGTGATTCTAATGCTTTGCCATTCTTTACTCTTTAGTTTCACTCGGGTTACCAGAATTTCTTGTATGTAGCAAGTGTTATAAGTGGTGTAGCTGAGTTGCAAATATTTGTGATACAGACATTAGAACTCGAGTCTGTCCTCGTGATCCTGTTTAAACATGCTGTCCTCCTCAAAGTTCTAGGCATATACAGGTGATCAATAAGTACCCATTATTACATTACTTGTAATAAAGATTGCGCACACACACACACACACACAGCCTCAGAGTGAGTGCCCTGGCAACCATTGCCTTATCCAACATGCATTGGCTTTCATGTATAATGATGGTCCAGACTTAGCATAATGCCAGAATGACACTAATAACTTCCCATTGGGACTCATGCTTTGACCTGGTGGGTTTTGTTTTTCTCCCTTAGTAGTGGATGTTGGGACCTTAAGGGTGGATTTCCATCTAGCTAGGAAGGATATAAATAGATCCGAAAAAGAGACACTCTCTTGGCCCTTTGTGCATTAAGATGATTTTCTGTCTCCTCCGCATGCTTATGGGAAGGGTTAAGAGGGCAGAGATGTGGGATGGCCAACCAAATGCAAATGCTTAGAAGCATCCGACACCCATTTGTGGAGGGCATCATGGTTCACTGGGTCACAGAGGAGAGGGCTCTGCCATTTTTGCTGTGTGCGGCCGGCTTCTGGAATGGTTACTGGCGAATGGGCTCACTGTAAAAGGAAGATAAAATTCCAGAAGCAAAACCAGGAGGTGTGACTTCTCTGAGCACATATTGACTCTAGGGAAATCGGCTTCCGAAGCCACGGGGTGTAGTTAAGTTGTTGAGTAGCTAGACAGCTGAACTCCTAACCAGATCTAAAGCTCGGTCAGCTGGCTGTTGTGGGAACCACAGTGAACGTATGTCTTTGAGAAAGGTCTGTGGGCTCCCAGAGCCCCAGGTTCCCCTTCTGTAAAGTGGGGCTTATAATGATACCAACCCAATGGAGCATTTATTTATAACACTTTGTAATACTCTCTCTGGCCAAAACCCGCCTTCTTTGGGCTCCAAGGATATTTGGTGGCTTGTCCCCTTTTATGTTCTCAGAAAGGCATCCATGACCCTATTACTGAATAGCTCTTCCCTGTACTTGTGTTTCCAATTTCTCCTCTCTTCTATCCTATCACTTCATAATTTGTGATCATATATTTTATACAGTATAACTTACATAGTTGTCTACAATTATATACTTATTTAACGGTTTGATTTTGTTCCTTCCTGTTCCCTCGACTCTAAGCTCTGAGGGCAGGCTCCTGGTTTCAATCCCTTGGAGCCTAACAAAGAGTCAGGCACCTAGTAGGTGCTCCAAAAATACCTATTAAATACATCGACGCATGTTAAAAAAAAGAAATCAAACTGAGAATCCAGTGCGTAAGGTATAATCTTACCTTAAAAGACATACATAGATACAATACATGCCTGCATGTATTGAAAGAGAAGATTGAGACTTTTTCGGTTTCGTTTCAACCCTTTCCTCATATTTTTTTCTTATAGCGAGAACATAGAGAGATTAACATTGAAAAAAATAAGCAGAATTTTATGCATAAAAATGAAATGAATCTTAAACCTTTACTTGGGCAGAGACAAAATTCATATTAGAATTGACAGTCTGTTAATCACTATTCTCGGTGTAATCCAATGAGCAACTCTGTTCCCTTTATAAGTTAAATTGATTCATACATATTGGCAAGTTGGCTATTTCCCTCAAAGGGAGTTGAATTTATTTGGGCTGTATATTAATATCTTATTATCCTTCTTATGCACCGGGTGACATGATCATTATTTCATCTTGTATGTTTATTAGAGTAAATGCTTTTGGAAAGGGAAGTTGAAAAAAAAAAAAAAAAACCCCACCTATGCTCAGCCATCTTTACAGGCATGTACATGTCAAATTGTTCTCTGGACTATGGTGGTAACTCTTCTCTGCAAACCTTCACTGACCACTTCTCCAAGATGTGTTCCGAGCAAGTCGTAGCCAGGACGCATTGTTTGAAAATGACTCCACTGTGTTCTTCGGGTGTTTATTCTACCCCCTTGCATGAGACGAGCCTTGCCTGGTCAACCCCCAACTGGAAATAGGCTCCAATAATCTTATTAAGGGGGTCTTATTTATATGGGGGAAGTTGGGAGGGTGGACAGAGGGAATGGGTTGAGCTTGGGCAGTTGCAACCCAGACAGGCCGACAAGAGTTGGGTTCATCTCTTTGGCAGACAGAAATGGTCGTCACGTTGGCCCCTGCTGTGAGTTCCGGTGTCCAATGCAAAAGAAACATCCCTCTGACCTCAAGAGCCTTGAGCAGTAATGCAAGTCTTTACGGAGGCCATTTGAAAAGGCAGTCAGGGGAGAATTATTCTACATCCCACGCAGACCAGTTTACTTTGCCAGAGCCCTCTCGTCATGTCAGCTGCCCCCCATTCCTCCTCCTCTGTTCCCCTACGAACTCTAGCCCACCCCTTCATCCTCCTCCCAGCCCTCTGATCTAGAACGCCCTTCTGGACCCCCTCCATCTCCTTTTATGTGTAACCTTGCTTTGCTTTCTTCAGTGCTGCAACTTTACCGTCTGTGAGCAGAGAAACTGAAATACAGACTCCTCCTGGGAAGATCAGGGAAGAGGTGAAGCTGAAGTTACATACACTTTAGCATCCTGTCTCTTTCATGATGACCACGGATGGCCACTACCTTCACTGACTAGTTTGATTCTCCTCCTTTTACAGACGAGGAAGCCAAAGCAATGCGAAGTAACTGCCCGAAACATACAGTCAGGGGGCTGCGTTGGGGTTGAGCTTGTAGCTAATGGTCTCCTTTTGCCTCTTTTGATGAAAGTAATCAGAAAAAGGAAAATCTAGCAGCTGGCACCACTCAAGGGTTTCAGGCCCACCTTCAGCTGCTGCCCAAGAAACAAACTAGGAACTTGGAATAGTGGCTTGTTTCCATGAAGCCGAAGTTCTACTAGTATAACCAACTTCAGAGTTGGAATTTGATCTTGAACTGCTAGGGAGAAAATTCAGGAGCACCCCCCCCCCCACTCCCTATTCTCCTTTTCAATGGGTTGAAATCTGCAAAAGTCCAGGGGCTCATCTTGCCTCCCGGGAGGAGGTGACCCGGGTAGATATGAAAGAGTCAGCTGTGTGGACCTTTGAGAGCGGAGATAGAGGAAATTGATCCCCTTTGAGACAGAAAACATAAGACTAGAACCAATCTTCACTTCGTCTGACCCAGACTTTTACGTGCAGGCCTTTCTACTACAAAAGATGAGCCATTTATTTCCCTCCAGCAATGGAGAACTCACAGCTCAGCCCAGTGAGGAGACCACCCTCTCCTTCATAGTCCCAAACCTTTCGCTGGTAGTTTATCCTTTCTTTCTTGATGAGGCATCATCTACTCCTTAGCGTCTCCATGTTAGTCCCACCTCTGTTCTCTAGAGCCCTTTAAAAGTGAAAGTCTAGGTGTTGTATGTAAGTGAGGAATCATGGGAATCTGCCCCCGAAACCAACAGCACACTGCATACAATGTAGGTTAGCTAACTGGACAATAAATTATATAAAATAAAATAAAATAATAAAATAAATAAAGTAAAATAAATAAAATCTTGTCTACCCTGGTTTAAAAAAAGGGGGGAGGAGGGAAGTCTAGGCACTTAAAAAAGTGCATATTCTCTTGTGAAAGGGCACAGTTGACCCTCCTATATACATCTTTCCACCTCACCCCCCAGGAATCTTAGCCAAAGCTTCAAGCTGGGGAGTATCCCAAGTTTTTGCCAGTAAGAATTCAAAAGGCAGTCAACCCGGATGGCTAGGCTCCATCCCAAAGTGTGTGACTCAGTGGGTCTCAGGTGGGGGGCAAGGGTTTGCTTCTCTAACAAGTTTCTAGGTGATCCTGCGGGAGCCAGGACCCTACGCTGAGAACCACTGCCTTCATCGTTCAAGATCTGATTATATCTTTGTGCACAATTGCTTTTATGTGAAAGATGGTCGTAACTTGGGAGAACGTAACTCCTGAATCTTTACCTCTCCAAGGTGAACAACTCCCCATCTTTTTAAATGAGGCTCAGATGGAATGCTTTCCTGACTGCCTTCCTTCTCTGGGGCATCCTCATCTGGATTATACAACCCAGGAAGATCCCTCTCCCTTAATCTGACCTACATCAGTGGATTTGTGTCTCATGGCTGCCCGACTGCCGGGGAGAACTCATCCCTGTGGGGCTTTTTCTCCTTAGAAGCTTTTTCAGGCAGGACCCACTATATCTTGTAATTTTGAAAAAACAGAGAAAAGTTTCTAATTTCAATGCAAGACTTGACACGTAGAGATTCTCTGTTGATGATTTGAGTCCCTTGTTGTAAAACGTGTAAATCTTTCTTGATCCTGATGTATCTATCACCTAGCTTTCTGACTTTGCCTGTTTTGTACCGGCTGTACGTTTAATGAGCACATCTCGAAGTCCTGATTCAAAATAACAATGCAGAGGCGCCTGGGTGGCTCAGTTGGTTGAGCATCCAACTCTTGGCTTTGGCTCAAGTCATGATCTCATGGTTCCCGAGATCAAGCCCCACATTGGGCTGTGTGCTGACAGGATGGAACCTGCTTGGGATTCTCTCTCTTCCGTTCTCTCTGTCCCTCCCTCCCTCTCCCTTTCTCTCTCTCTCTCTCTCTCTCTCTCTCTCTCTCTCTCTCTCTGTCAAAATAAATAAATATTTAAAAAATAACAATGCACTCAAAAAGGACCAACCCAAACACCTACAGATCCTTCTCTTGACGTCAGACAGAATGCATCTGTAAGGATCTCCTGGAATAAGGTTAAGTAATTCCAAACCCTCCAATTCTTCTCATCCATTTCACATTTCCCCATCTTGCTTTTAGGTATCTCTTGAGGGACAGTATCATACGCCTTTCCAAGATCCAAACACACATGCACTGTGTCCCATCTTTGAGATACTATTTTTCTCTTTCCTGTCTCTAAAATCAACGCCGTAACAATCCATTCTTACATCGTGCTGCTGTAAACCTACCATCCTATGGTTTCCGAAACCTATCATTTCTTCATGTTCTGTTTTCCTTGTTTTGTTTTGTTTTGTTTTGAAACCAAGATGTTTAAAAATCTGGTTTTCTTCCTTTTCTCCCTTTCGTCTTGATCTGGTGAGTTTCCATCTGTCAATCTTTTTATTATCTCAGGACATTATCATTTTTATGAATGCGGGGATTTGAACCTTTTAAAATAATCATCCCAAACGGTGAATGGTTTCTTTATCTTTTGTTCTCACCCCACTCCCACCCGAATCTCGAGTTTCCCCTACGGTTCAAGTACCCCTTCCAGTCTGAACGTCGCTTCCTGGTTCAAAAGCCTAAAGAAAACATATCTATAGTCCAAATGACTCTGGTGGTTCACAGTTCATCAAAGTACTACACATATCATTTATTTAGGCATTATATACATTTATGTACATATATATGCATAGATACATTTGTAGAAGAAGTAACAGAGATAATATACACGGTACATGGTAGAGATTTAGTAAATATGGAATGAATGAATGAATGAATGAATGAATGAATGAATGAATGCTGGAGCATAGATCCTAGGCTCAGAATGCCAAATCCCATCCCATTAGTGCTATTTTGCAAAGTGTTCCCGCTCTGATATGGTTGCATCCGTTACCTAACCCATGCACTAAACCATTTCTTTTCTTCTTTTTTTTTTTAATATGAAATTTATTGTCAAATTGGTTTCCATACAACACCCAGTGCTCATCCCAACAGGTGCCCTCCTCAATACCCATCACCCACCCTCCCCTGCCTCCCACCCCCCATCAACCCTCAGTTTGTTCTCAGTTTTTAAGAGTCTCTTCTGCTTTGGCTCTCTCCCTCTCCGACCTCTTTTTTTTCTTCTTCCCCTCCCACATGGATCTTCTCTTCTTCTTTGTCTCGCTTCGAACCTCAGCAATGCACCATTTTAACAATTTAGCATCTTCTACTTTAGCTTCTTCTGAGATACTTTGTGCAGGCCAACAAAAGTAAGATCGTGTGCCACGTGGGGACTTGTAAGCAGTGCTTGGGGCTAGAGAAACCAGTTGGATGGATAATTGTGGTTTAAAAAAACAATCTTGGGGCTCCTGGGTGGCTCATTCGGTTAAGCGTCCGACTCTTGATTTCGGTTCAGGTCATGATCTCAGGGTCGTGAGATGGACCCCGGCGTCGGGCTCCACACAGAGCATGGAATCTGCTAAAGATTCTTTCCCACTGCCCCTCCCCCCTCCCCTGCTTACATGTGTAGCCTCCCCCCCCCCCACCTTGCGAGCGCGCTCTCGCTCTAAAAAAAAAAAAAAAAAAAAAAAAAGAATTCTTACCACTTCTTCATCAATAGCACAGCTCAGGGTAAACTCAGCTCTCTCAGGCTCTACATTATTGTATACCTAAATTTAATTTGAAATTTAAATTAAAACAGTCTAAAATTCAGTTCTTCGGTTGTAAAAGCCACTTTTCGATTGCCCGACGGTGGCTAGTGGCTTCCATATTGAACAACCCAGGTATGGAACAGTCCCACCCTTGTGGCCAGTGCCATTGGACGGTGCTAGTATAAAACATAGGCACATGCATCTTGCATTAGCAGCCAGAGGTGTAGTGGGAGCAGATTTTAGGCTTGTATGGCGGTGGTTTTGAATCTCCCCGGTAGGATTAGATACTAAGGTACCGAACGAAACTCCTAGATGAGCCAAAAAAGGAAAATGATTGAGTTGTGCCTAAAAAAAAAAAAAAGAAAACTCCTCTGACGTGTTGCTTTTCGAGGCTGGTGACTTTGCTTGTGGCATTTTGCAACAAGATTCAGCATCAGGCAAGTGTCACCCTAGTTGAAAGCTCCCCTGTAAGAAATGTCTCAGTTTGACCTAAAGTAAGCGGAAGAGACAGGGCAAAGGAAGAGGAAGACAGGGGAGGGTGTCTAAGTGATAAATGGTACCCTGTCGGATCGCACTTGACGTCTCAACAGGAAAAGGGGGCCGTTGAGCCAGGTGTGGGTTAAGGGAGGAAGTTCAAACCTTTCTCTCGTCTTCGTTTTTGTTTTCCAAGGTGCGGGTTGAGTTCAAGAGCTCTGAGTTCAATCACAGCACATCCACTCTGCAGAATAGCCAGCCGGTCAGGGCAAACGCGTTCTCCAAGGCAACCTCAGCCTTTCTCAAGAGCAGTGTGCTTGTAGGGCCTCCAAACTGTTGAGAAAGATCAGAGCCGGGAGGGAATCTCTCCAAGAGAAGATCGCCATCAGCAGCCACGTCATCTGCGTGGGAGCTGCTGAGGTGGGGGGAGGGGGGGAAGAGCATGACAGCCCCCCACCAACCTGATCCTCCTTGCGCCAAGCATGGTCGGGGTCTCATCTAACAGCGTGCAGGGCCCCCAGCCTTCAGAGATTGCGTTCCTCAAATAAGCCCCAAAGAAAAATGCAGTGCTCCAGCCTTGAGGAAGCCCTCCCAGCCAAGCGGTTGCTCCAGCCCCGGCTTCATTTTTCTCCCCTTATATTTTCCCAGGCGAACTTGCACATCACAGACACACTTATCTGGGTTTCCTATCAGCCTTAAAGATTCGGAGTATGGATCTGTTTTCCAGACTGACCGTCTGACTGTCTGACCTATGGTTGTTCACTCTCACAGCAATGCATAATGTTACCCTTGTTAAAACCACAATTAGTCTAAACCCTTTACAGGAAATATCGGTTTGGTAAGACGAGAGATACCGTTAATAGGAAGTCACGTGATTCGGAGGGAGAGCAGGCGGTCGTAGGTGATGTGCACGCTTTCTACTTATCATTGATCTCCAGCAGCAGCTGCCGGCCTCTGAACGCAAAGGTTAGCGTGTGCTCGTGGCCTCTGTTCCGTCCAGGGAGGTCAGAGCGGGGGTGAGCCCGCGGGCCCGGGAGGCCAGAGGGCTCGCGGGTGCACCTCTGGTCCCGGGTGTCGGAGGCCTCGGCGGGGGGGGGGAGAGGCTCTGCCCTCAGATTCATCCCATCACATCTGGACTGAAAGGAAAGACCAGAGTCGTGGACAGTCTTTGGGCCACCCCTAGTCCCCCCAGACTCGGCAGGCAACTGCAGTTAGGACGAAAGCAGGTGACTTGACAAATGAGTGAAAAAGAGACCAGAGTGATACATGAGCCACAGAGCTGATGGCCGGCGTGTGTCGCTTTGGGTTAGAACTGATGTGTGGCTCTGCCATATTATTAGCTTTGAGGCTTTGGCCTCAGTCTTCCTATCTGTACAAGGGGCTGATGCTAGGTATGGGAAGCACATTGGGTTATGGGTCTGCAGCAATATTGCTCCGAACCATTAATGGTAATAAATGGTAAATAAATTTAATGGTAATAAAACCATTACCGTTTGTCATATTTGTTTTGGTGCAGATAACGCAACTAAAGGGGAAGCATCATAATTAGCACAATTCCTGCTGCCTGAGAAACATTCAAATCACCGCTGCTAGTGTTAATACTCTTACTATTATAACGGTCATCCCCCACGATGCTCACAACTCTCCTTGAGGTCGGTGGTATTATTTTGCCTTGTAGGCAAGGAAGCTGAGAATTCGCGGTCAGTAAATAGTTGTTTTAATTAGTGTACTTCAGGTTTCAAGTGGAGTTCTGCTGGAAAAGCCTGAGTTGCATTTGGCCAATACGGACCAGATTTTTGAGGGGCATCAGCCATGATTAAGTAGTAAGAAAGTCAAGTGTTTGGCTAAAGCCAAAGGAGCTTAAGCCTACAAGGTACTCCATGCGCTTTGGGGATTTGATTGCAAACCGCTGGCCGCTGAGGAAGAGTGCACACTCCCTAGATCCAGGAGCGAACTTGAGACATCGGACCCGTGTTGCGTTTTTCTTTTGGCTTTCCTCAGACCCTTCGAGAATCTGTGAGCTGCTCCAGGGGGGACTCAGACCGTGTCCCAGCGGGGTCTCCGTCCCTTTCCCATTGGTGGGGCCTCAGTGAGCCACCCCGTCCCCAGCTGGCGGGACAATGGCTCCTCAAGCCCAGAGCTCCTCAGCTGGGGGTGTGGGGGGGTCTTAAGCCGTAGCGATGCCCCTCACGGACATTCAGCCCTAAGATGCGCCCTCCTCCTCACGTCTCCCTCCTCCTCGCGTCTCCCTCCTCCTCCCCAAAAGTGGCACAGGAAGACATGGGCCTCTCAGTTGTTGGGATGAGCGACCCTCACTTATCCAAGGTCATCTGTTCTTTGCATCCGGGACAAACCATTCGCTTAAGTAAAGAGATGCTGAAACTCTAAAAAAAAGTTAGGTAGAAAGTAAGAGAAACATAGCGTGTAATTTTGTACAGGATTACCTGACCTGAGCTGGTGTGCCTATATTCTTTTTTTTTTTTTTTTTAATTTTTCTTAGTGTTTATTTATTTTTGAGAGAGAGAGTCAGAGCATGAGCATGGGAGGGGCAGAGAGAGAGAGAAGGAGACACAGCATGTGAAGCAGGCTGCAGGCTCTGAGCTGTCAGCCCAGAGCCCGACGCGGGGCTCGAACCCACAAACCGTGAGATCATGACCTGAGCCGAAGTTGGACGCTTAACCGACTGAGCCACCCAGGCGCCCTGGCACCCTGGTGTGCCTATATTCTAAAGCAGTGTGTGTGTGTGTGTGTGTGTGTGTTTGCATTTAGAGCAGACCAGGATGCATCACTGCTTCTCTGCCGTCTGCTCCTGCCCAGATCATAGATAGACCTCTGCTGGGCAATTCCACATTGTGTAAATGCAGTGACAGCCCGTGACATCAGCAAAGCCGCGGATGGCACACTGCCAGTATCCTAGCGCTCTGCGTGAGCGTCCTGGCAGGCAGGCATCGCCACTGGATCAGAACACTCTTGGTGCTCTAGCCAGGCTCGGCCTCAAAGTTCTCGATGCAGCTCTCCGGGCAGACGTGACCCATCCCGTCGGCTGGGGTTGACAGGCAAGGTGAGGATAGTTTACCTTCCCCGAGAGAGGAGAATCCTCATGCCAGGTCTGTGATCCAGAGGAAACGTTACTCAGATTATCGTAAAGTCATGACCCATCATTTCATTTGGTTTCAAGCTGAAACTGGCGTGTGGTTTTGTTTTGTTTTGTTTTGAACGTAGAACCCGTCACAAGGAGAAAATTGCGTTCGATGGGACCAAGCCAGGCCAGTGGTCCTGAGAGAAGGTCCTGGTTTATTTTCACTCAAGTCTAAATGAAAACAGGTATTGACTGTTTATAAATAGCAACTAAAACATGTACACCAGTGGACCCAGTAATTCTATTCCTGAGATTCTAAACTGAAAAAAAAAATTGTGAATTCAGGAAAGTCCTGAAAAGAAAAAGCCATTCGTTGGGGGCAGTATTTACAATGCCGATAACAGTAATCACATGCTCAGCGGTAACAAAAGAGATAAATAATTAGCATATGATCGTTTGATTTACTATTATGTAGCAGCTGAAATAATGCACCTAAAAGATATATGCATTAAAAATAAATGTAAAAAGACTTGGGGATATAAACAAATATTTACAGTGATATCTCTGGTGGTCAGATTATGGATAAATATTCATTCCTTCATCCTGCTTATCTCTATTCCTATTTTTAATAATGGATGATTATTTTCATTAAAATTGCTGCCGAAGTGTAAAATATGTACAGAAAAGCACTCAAATCATAAGTGAGCAATTCCGTGAATTTTAATAGGATGAACGTACCTTAATGCTCTAGATCAAGAAACGGAAGAGCTTGGTTTTGTCTGGCTTGAGTTTTACAGTAACTCAGTCAAGAGCTTAGCACTTTTGGGGTACCTGGGTGGCTCCGTCAGTTAAGCGTCCGACTCCAGTTCAGGTCATGATGCCCCAGTTCGTGGGTTCCGGCCCCGCATCGGGCCCTGTGCTGACAGCTCGGAGCCTGGAGCCTGCTTCGGATTCTGTGTCTCCCTCTCTCTCTGCCGCTCCCCACTCACACTGTGTTTGTCTCTCTCAAAGATGAATCAACATTTAAAAAAAAGAGAAAGTAAACGAGTTTAGCACTGTTTTTTTCCGTTGACTTCTTTGTCTTTATATTGTGCTTCTGAAATCCCCCCGGGTAGTTGCATTTAGGGATGGCAATGCTGTCACATCGGTCATAGTGGTGCTCTTCGCATCACTGTGCTGCGTCCCACGACTGATGGGCTTCTCCGCTCTGGGGTTGCTCCGGTTGTGGTGAAGCTACAAATGTTCCTACATGGCTTCTGATGAACCTACTTGAACCTTTCCGCGGGGGGTGTATCCAAGGGTGGGATTCTTGGGTCACAGGCTTGGAACTTTTCCAGTGCAAAAAATACCTAAGCTAAAATATAGCGATATTCCAAGCTCCATGTGTCGAAAGCAAAAGCAGAGGAGATTCTAGAAGTGCAGATCAGGATAGAAACCACCCTGTTTTTTTGTGTAGTAGACACAGAGAAAACGTAGAATACAACCAGAGGACAAAAAAGTGAATGCGCAAAAACCAAATCCAACCAAACTAAACGTGACTAAAACTAAAATCCAAAGTCATGGGAAGGAATAACATTTCTCTTTCTGTGCTCTGTTTGCTCTCCAAATATGTTTTGACAACTCGTTGCTTCACGGTATTCCCGGGCAGTATCCTTGTTTTGAAAGGATTCCGCTGACAGGTTTCTCAGGACCCAGAAACTGAACTCTCCTGTCGACTTGTTTTCCATCGTGAAGGATTCGTCGCTAATTCACGTTTCTTCTGACCCACATCTCCGGCCCAGTATGGGACGTGTTCTGATTCTGTCCGTGTTTCCATAACCGCTTATGAAGTCCTTCATCCTCCCTTATTATTTTGTGCTTCCGGGAACATTCTGGGTTCAGAAGCTGGAAACAATGGGGAATGAAAGTGGAATTTGCCAGAATGTAGCGGGGCGGAGAAAGGGGTGATTCTTTGACTGGCTGTAAGCTACAATAAGTTCCTTCGGTGTCTGTAAGTTTCAGTGGCCCCGTCTGTGATGGTGCTAGTAACCACTTTTGTGGTCGGTTGCCAGTCAGCTGTCGAGGGCAGTGCCTGGTGCGTAAGAGGTGTGCAGGAAGAGGTGGCCGCCATTCTCCTCTTCTCCTCCTCCTCATTCCATCTAGGAAAAAAGGACATCAGTTCAGTGTGGAATCCCTAAGCCCTGGAGAGCGGCGAGCGAGGCCTCTGTACAAACTCCCAGGGCGTCTGGAATATTCATGATGGAGGACAAGAACGTCAGGAGGGGAGGAGGGATCCTCTCCTTTTAGCTGGATAAAATCAGTGCCTTGAACCCTCCTATGCAGGCGGAACTCCAGAGATTTCTGCCTCTGGCTCATAGGGAATTTTCTACTCACCTTGAGGCATCAGAACCCTCCTGCTGACAGAGGTTGATTCTTCGGAAAACACTCGTCAACCTTTCACACCAGTCATTCCTTTACCTCCGTTCATTTATTCCGTCAATGCTCACCGACAACTTACTCTGTCCCAGCCCTGTGTTACATACTGGAGGTTGGAAGGTAATACAATTTCTGCTAGAGGAACTGAACACTGTGCACACAAGCGCGGACACGGGGAAGCTTGTGCACACCCAAGAGTGCACACGTACGCCTGGAGAAGTCAGCCTTCTAAGGGGTGACTCCATACCATGTTCATTTCCATATACGTCCCCCACACTGTCAGGCATTTCTATCGGATCTGTCACCCGACAGCGTTCTCTGAATGAATGAATAAGCAAGAGAGACAGACAACGCCAGAGGGGAATGGAGGGAGAGGAGGAGGAAGAAGTGGCTTCTCCCAACTCCCCTCTCCCCTCTCCCTGTGGCTGCTCATTCCTCTGTGACAGCAGTCACTCCCCTTGCCCCTCAAATTCTCCCGTTGGTTGTTGTCATGTGCTTGTCTCTTCTCGGAGGTCACGGTGGGCTTATATCCCCAGTGCCTTCCCAGTGGCTGTCCTATAATAGCATCATCAATAAATACCCGCTGAATGGATGCTCTGTAACTCAGAAATATTACCAGGTGTCACTGGAAAAAGGATAACCATCAGGGGCGATCGCAAGAAGTCAGTAAGAGGCTGTCCTGGCAATTGCAGTGATTTGGGAGCGAGGTGGAGGGGCATGAACTAAAGCAGAGGCAAAGGCTCGAGAGGAAAGAGCCAGCGGTGAACACGGTGGGAGGAAAGTCCAACAGAGTTTGTTGGCCAGTTGGCTGAGGAAGATGAGAGAAGGAAGAGCCAAGGAGGGCACTGAGATCCTGCGCTGGGGCAGCTGGGGGGCAAAATGGCACCATTAATTCCAATTGGTTTTGGAGCAAAGTCAAGGAGGGTAATTGATGGATAACAAACAGATGGGGGCATGAGGGAGATTAAGCACCAGCATGGCCCCAGAGGTCAGAGATCCCAGAGCACCTTCGACATGTTGCATTTTTTTTTTTTTGTTCCTTGATGGGTTTTCACTGATAAGGCAAAGAGGAGACTGAAGGCTTCTTTGGCAGACCAGACCAATAAGGTTAATGAGACATAGCAATGAATTCCCCCCACCTCCCCCCCTCTTGGAATCATGAGGATTAACTTTATTCTCTTGCTGTGTTGGGACATTTTTCTGGAATTACTTGCAGTTACTTCTTGGCTTTCTCCTCCACTGGACACTGTGGATGCAATGGTGAGCGAGCAGATATGTGATCCCTGCCCCTACGGGGATTGTGAGAGACGCTGTGGATGCCCCAACACCACCCATATCCATGTGGAGAGGCAAGGAGAGGAAAGGAAACAGCAAAGGAGAGGAAGGAAACAGAGGTCCTTCCTCTTACGGGACTTATGGGAAGCGTCTGGGGATGCTCTAGAAGAAGCAGCTCTCCAGCAGAGACCTA
Source organism: Felis catus (assembly GCF_018350175.1). Lineage (NCBI taxonomy): Eukaryota > Metazoa > Chordata > Mammalia > Carnivora > Felidae > Felis > Felis catus. The sequence goes on along the minus strand of NC_058382.1, from coordinate 53,140,446 downwards.
GACGAGGAGGAGGTAACTGAAGGAGTGAAGAGGAAAGGAAAGAATGTTCTAGAAAGAGGCTAGAGCAGGTTGAAGGTCCTGCAGCAGGAGGGAGCTAGATGCATAGGAGAGTCCGAAGAGCTTATCCATGGCGCTCGAGCTCAGCGGGGTCCTGGTGGGAGAAGAGGCCAGTGAGAGGTTGAAGCCAAGCCCAGTAGGCCCTTGTGGACTGCGTTGGGGATGTAGAACCTGCTGGAGGGAGTGAATCACAGCTCCTGAGGTCAAATAAGAAATTTCTCAATAATTCTGATTCACACAGGGGCACATGGGTGACTCAGTCGGTTAAGCCTCAGTCTTCGGCTCAAGTCATGGTCTCACGGTTCGTGGGTTCAAGACCCGCATCGGGCTCTGTGCTGACAGCTCGGAGCCTGGAACCTGCTTCGGATTCTGTGTCTCCCTCTCTCTCTGCCCCTCCCCCGCTTGTGCATTCGTGCACGCGCTCTCTCTCTCAAAAATAAATACAATGTTAAAAAAGAAATAAAAAAATATATTTCCAATTCGCACTGTGGAACCCACCGGGGGCCTGCCCGCCAGACCCCATCCTGCCCTCCTGGAGTGGAAGCTAAGGTCCCTCGATGGGTCACCACTGCTACGACAATGCAGCGTCCCTCCTGGTTCCTTCCAGTCTGATGTAATCTTTCTGAGGACTGGCAGAAGTTGCAAGAGAACTGTTTCAGGTATCTATTAATATTTTAACATGCTTTTAAGAAAATTTGGCCTTTTGTCGAGCTGGTCTCAGAGCAGACATATATCACAGTTCATGATAGACATTACACTTATTCCTATTCGGTGGGTATATTTTTCTTGTTTGGATTCACTTTTAAACATCTATTATTAAAAAAAAAAATCTTTCTTGCCAGTTATGTGTTTGCTCCTACAGTTCCTAAGCTTGTTTACTCTGAGCAAGTTACCCCGTCCTCGCCCTCCCCGCGAGGAATGGCAGGCATCGAATTTTCTGACCGGGACTGGCTGAGATGACTGCTCTCAAATTAAACAAAGAACCATCTGGAACTCAGAGGCCAAACCAGAATGTCTAGTAACAACTGGCTTTGCACTCAGGAAAAAAAAAAATCTCTCTTTTTTTAACAAAAATGTGTTGAAACTTACTCTGTATGCCCAGGCGCTCCCCACAATGCATACCCAGGGACCAGCTCTTCAGTTTTTTCTTATGACAACACTTGGAGGTGAATGTTGCTTTTCCATGTTTCCCAGATGAGAAAAGTAAAGCTTTCTTTCTGGGGGGTGTGGTGATAAATAATACTTAATTTACTACTTAACAGGCAGACTTGAAACTCCTCTCTGTCAAGGAATGAGGTGTTTTCTGTCTCCCTAGAGCCACATACTAGTTCTTTCAGTCTCTGAAGGGAAGCTGTTGACCTTCTAGAACATTCTAGCCCAGATGGTTTTGAATGGTAGTGGCCTGAGCTCAGGGGCTCACTGGGACAGTATGTTGGTGAGTGTCATCAGTGTCAGGGAGACACATGAGCTGAGACCTGAAAAATGCACAGGGGCCAGCCCAGGAAGAGTTTGAGGAAGAACGTTTCACACAGAGGAAACAGCACAGGTGAAGCTTCCGAGTTGAGAAGCAGGAGCCTGGTGTGTTTGTGGGATAGGGCGGAATCCAACATGGCTGCAGGGGGAAGTGAGAGGAAGAAAGGGGTACAAGGCAGTCAAGGGCTGGATCATCGGGGCCTTGTTGGTTAGCCAAGAAAGCGGATGTCTTTCTGAATGTGGTTGTGTGGCAAGTTAAAGATGGCCACATATTCCTGAACACTCTTCCCCTTGAGAGGGGGCATCTGTGTCCTTTCCCTTGAATCTAGGAGGCTAGCTGTTTTCTTGGACCAATGGAATATGGCAGAAGCGATGCTATGCCAGTTTCCCATCTCTGACTTTGAGGGAAGGGCATCTCCAACTTCTCATTGGTTTGTTTTTTTTTAAGTTTATTTTTGAAAGAGAGCGTGAGCGGGGAAGGGTGGAGAGGGGGATACACAATCTGAAGCAGGCTCCAGGCTCTGAGCTGTCCACACAGAGCCCGATGCAGGGCTTGAACCCAGGAGCCATGAGATCCTGACCTGAGCTGAAGTTCGACGCTTCTCTGACTGAGCCACCCAGGCGCCCCTCGACTTCTTGTTTTGAAACTCTGGGAGTCCTAAGCCACCATGTGAGAAGCCACATGACCCTGCTGTTGCCATGTTGGAGTAGCGACATACAGATGCTCCAGTCAGCCGTCCCCTCTGAGCCCCGCTCTCCAGTCACCCCCACCGCAACCCCAGAATAGGTGACGGAGGCCATCTGCGACCCTCTAAGCCAGGCCATATGCCAGCTGAGTACCCCCAGGGGGCCTCAGTCGACTCTCTGTAAAGCAGAAACACCATCCAGCTGATCCGTGTCTGAATTCCTGACACACGACTGAAAGCTGCCTTTAAACTGTGGCCATTTTAGACTGCTGCGTTTTCATGTAGGTTGTTGCATAGCCGTAGATACCCAGAACAGGTGAGTCATTGGGAGGATGTCAGGGAGTTGTGACTGTGGATACCCTGTAGAGAGATAACTGTGGCCAGCGTGTAGGGGCCGAATCACGGGCCGAGGGAGGGAGAGCAGGGGTGGAATTGGTAGGGTAGACTCTGGCGTGTATTTCAGCCATCCAGGCGAGACCGCGAGGAATGACCACAGAACAGCAGCGAATCTGATCTGTGCTTTGGGGAAAAGTGAGAACACAACCCAGAAGTCACTGATGGGTTGCATATTGGATGCTAAAGTGGGAGGGGTAGAGGATAACCCTCTGTATCCTAAGATCCTGGAGAGGGGACAGTGCTTTTCCAGGACACAGATAAACCCTGCTTTTTTGCTCCTTATAAATGCTCCTCTCTCCAGGGGGGGACAGGTGTGTGCCCTTGCAAAGGGCACAAGAGGAGTTTGGCCACCATTGGGCCAGCTTCACTGTGGGCAGGATGAGATCCACTCAGGACCTCCGCGGGTCTAGAACGCCATTACCCGTGGACCCAGCACACTGAGTGCTCCACAGTTGGGTGTCTTAAGGGTTCCCCAGCTTGCTGCCCACTGTGACTGTGACCGGATGGTCTCCACTCTCAGACCAACGAGGAAGAGCTCAAAACCAACCACCTTCCATCATCTTTCCCTACCTGTCCCTGGCACTTCGAGAAAGCCTCAATGCCCCACTTTCCCCATCCAGAAATTTGCCGGGTACACTTTTGCCGGGTGATCCTCCCCCCCCCCCCCCCCGGGGAAGGAAACTTTTGGAGGAGAGAGACTCCTAAGTCTTCTCTGGTTGACCCAGTAACTAGTCGTGTGGGTGAGTCAGTCTCCTCTTATCAGCATTTTACTTCGGGCTCTTGGCTGAGTCACACCGCCCCCCCCCTGCCCCCCATGCCTTTTCTGGTGAGTGCCAATGACAGAGCGGCTTGGGAAGGTCGGGAGAGGTCGCCTGTGGAGGAGGCCATCTTTGAGGATTTGGAGGCCTCGCGTTTGCTGAATTTCAGTTCCCTTTCAAGTTATTGCTTCACTCCAGCTGGGGCTCGGGCCGTGGCAATCTGCTCTCGTCCAGAGTTTTCACGATTTGAGATTAGCCTGGGTGCCCCCTGCGTGTGCGTGCCAAGCCTTGAATCCGTCATGGGGGGTGGAGGCATTTGCAGTGGCTGAGATGCGCCGGTTTGCCATCTGGCCTTAGACGTGGGGCGACTTCCCGAATCGATGAGCCAGGCGTCATGGAAGTACACCTTTCTTTCAGGATATCTGGTATCCCAGTGGCTTCCCGTCTTCAAAAAGAACAGCTGAGGGGCGCCTGGGTGGCTCAGTCCGATAAGCATCCGACTTCAGCTCAGGTCACGATCTCGCGGTCCGTGGGTTCGAGGCCCGCGTCGGGCTCTGTGCTGACAGCTCGGAGCCTGGAGCCTGTTTCGGATTCTGTGTCTCCCTCGCTCTCTGCCCCTCCCCCGTTCATGCTCTGTCTCTCTCTATCTCAAAAATAAATAAATGTTAAAAAAATATATAAAAAAACCCCAAAAAGAACAGCTGAACTTGTGTCCAGGGACACAGTAATGTTTGCCTAAACATGGAAGGCAGTGAATGCAGGAGAAAAATACGGCCTTGGGGGTGAGACAGATTTGCACATGACTCCGTAGAATCGCTGTGGTCATTCGGGTTCCGTGCAGATGGGGATCTTGCCTGAGGTATTCATTCCTGTAACCCATTGCCCAGTACAGACTGAATTCTCAGCCGGTCTTTGTTTTGCCAGGGGAATTAATAAAGTTTTTCTACTTACTGGCTATGAAACTTCAGGCGATTAACTTCTCTATGCTCTAGTTGCCTCATTTGTAAAGCTGGGGAGAATTGATCACGAGGATTGAATACGAGAGAATCCATACACTCAGTGAATATTCCTTGCGCTCCTCCTGTGTGCCCAGCTCTGTTCAAGGTGCTGATGATGTAGCCGAGAACAAAGCAGATAAAACTCCCAGCCTTCCTGATTCTCATTTTTTTTTAATATTTCTTTTCAACGTTTATTTATTTTTGGGACAGAGAGAGACAGAGCATGAACGGGGGAGGGGCAGAGAGAGAGGGAGACAGAATCGGAAACAGGCTCCAGGCTCTGAGCCATCAGCCCAGAGCCCGACGCGGGGCTCGAACTCACGGACCGCGAGATCGTGACCTGGCTGAAGTCGGACGCTTAACCGACTGCGCCACCCAGGCGCCCCCCTGATTCTCATTTTCTACTAGGGGCAGGGGATGGACAATAAAAAAAAAAAAACAAAAAACAAAAAAAACAAAACTATGGTGCATTAAAAAGTGAGATATCAAATGTAGAAATGTAAAGCAGGAAATGAGGTCGGAGGTGAGAGGCAAGACGTTCCAGTTTTAAATTGGGAGAGAAGGCCAAGGAAGGCTTGACTGGGCAGCTGATATCTAAGCAAAGACTCAAGATTTGAGGAGTCTGTCGTGTGGACGTCAGACAAAAGCACGTGTCAAGGTCCTGAGGTAGGAGGTGGAATGGCATGTTCCAGAAACGGAGGCTAATTCTTGTGTCTAGAGTGGGCAGAGGGAAGGAGAAAAGTAAGAGCTGGAGCCAAAGGGGAGCAGAGGCCATCTTGGTAGGGACTTGAAGGCTGCTTAGAGAAAGACTTCAGCATCTGCTCTGAGAAGAGGTATGTTTCCAGAAGCATGCCTGATGCCTGGTAGTCATTTCACAAGTATCTACGTGTTTTGTTTCCCTTGTAAAAACTGCCCGATATCCCTCCTCTTGTGTTCATGTGCTAAAGAGCCCTGTCTCACCTGGATCGCTCTGTAAAGGACACCCTCCCTGGACTCGTGGACCCTGAGCTCTAGAAAAGGTCTAGAGACCAGGTGTCGGTCGTTCAAAACTCGATACTGTCCAATGCTCCACTCCCAACTCGTGCCGTTCTCTCCTCCTGCGGGGGCTTTCAAGCAGACAAAACCTGGAGCCCGGAGCCCAGGGCACATGGCTTATTCCAGAGTTTTGATAAAATGAGCTTCAGGGAGAGGAAAGAGTCGGCACCCCCAGACAAGATGCCCTCTGAAAGGTCCCCAGCCTGGGTGACCCCTGTGTGGAGCCGGAGATCCCCCCTCTGCTTCTTTGGGGGGGAGCAGGAAGCAGTGTGCAGATGGGGAAGCCTCTGGGCTCAGGGCAGGGCCTGCAGGAAGCCGTGTGGCCGGGATCTTTCTGCACCTGTCACTCGTTGGACACATGGAGTGTGTGATAACATAGTGGATTGGCCTGGTCCGGTGTCTGGTCAGGCTTCTTCCTCTGGTGAAAGTACTTAGCCGCTGGCAAGGCCCATGAGATGCAGCCCCCCGCCCCCCCCCCCCCCCCCGCCGGCCCAGAGGAGTTTGGTTTTGTGAAGTCTTGCAGAGGCAATATAAATAAAGGAGCGAAGTGCTGGGTTAGTGAGTGCCTACGGCGTGTGGGGCTTGTGCATTTGCTAGGTGAGTGCCGTCCGATGCCATAGTCACACGCGTGGCGATTTCCACATGAGTTTAACTAGAATGAGAGGTGCCTGGGTAGCTCAGCCCATTAAGCCCCTGACTCTCGATTTCGGCTCAGGTCATGATCTCACGGTTCATGGGTTCGAGCCCCGCGTCGGGCTCTGTGCTGACAGCTCGGAGCCTGGAACCTGCTTCCGATTCTGTGTCTCCCTCTCTCTCTGGCCCTCCTCAACTCACGCTCCGTCTTTAGCTCCTTTGAAAATAAATACACATTAAAAAAAAATTGTTTTCAGAAAGTTCTGTTGGACAGCACTGCCCTGTGTCCTTGGGTCCTGTCTAGTCCCCTAAAGGCAGTGCCAGAACCCCCACTTGGCAGGTGAGGAGGAGCCTTGAGGGGATAGAGCTGTGGTGGCAGGGCCAGGGGGAGGGGGAGCCTCTGAGTCTCTGCATCTAGAAGGTGGAAAAGCCCTTGTGTTTGTAGGGTTTGCTGGAGACAGTGGGAACTCAAGCACAGTGGAGGGACAGCTGTTCGCCGTGAGCATGCCGGTCCTTCTGGCCAATGCGTGGTCACAGAAAGCTGCGTTTTCCATTTTAAACACTTCCCTCCGTACCCCCACCGGGTCCCTCCCTCCCTTCCTTTCTTAGGGGGCTGGGGCCTGTCAGATTTGCAGAAGCAAAAAGCAATCACTCCGTTCCACTCCGCCTTTTCTGGGGTAACTGTAGAGAACCACCTACCTCCCTTAGAAGAGAGACGGGACAAGGAGAAAGAGAAAAGGGGTAGGTTTCTTTTTGCCTCCTAACAGCACTCATGGGACGGGTATTGGCATGCCCTTGACACAGGCAAGAAAACTGAGACCCAGAAAGAAGAGTTGTCCCAAGCGATAGAGCTAACGGGTGGTTGGTCTGGGATTCAAGCCAAGGGCTGACCAGTCACAGAATCTGTGCTCTTGCCACAGGGTCAGGCAGCCTCTGCCATTGCCAGTTTCAATGGGGGGAATTTTCCCATGATTCCCTGCTTCTCCCCATCACACACCCTCAACACCTTGAACTTGGAGGCCAGGCATCTAATCGAGGGCTCTAATCGTGAGCCCTCCAAAACATCTTTGGTGGAACATTTTTTTTTTCTTTTAACAATCAAGCAAACAAATGTGCAAACACATCATGATCTGAGATTTGGTCGTCTAGGGGATGATCTGCCCCGAACTAGTGTAGGATCTGTTTTCCACCACTGTTTATTTGTAGAGCTCATAACTGAAATTCCAAAAAGTGACGGGCTCAGATGTTTACCTTAGTCAAGACAGGCCTATTTTATTTTTGTAAGGCATGGAAATATAAAGAGAGCATCCGGATATTTTGATCAGGAGAGCCTGCTACGTAATTCCCAGGGACCTGTGCAAGAGGAGGTATGAACTCTTTATTCAGAAATCAGGAGGAAAAGGGACGCCTGGGCGGCTCACTCGGTTAAGCGTCCGACTTCGGCCCAGGTCATGCATGATCTCGTGGTCTGTGGGTTCGAGCCCCGCGTCGGGCTCTGTGCTGACAGCTCAGAGCCTGGAGCCTGCTTCGGATTCTGTGGCTCCCTCTCTCTCTCTGCCCCTCCCCAACTCGCGCGCGCGCTCTCTCTCTCAAGTAAATAAACATTAAATTTAAAAAAGAAATCAGGAGGAAAAACAGGTATCATTCATGGTATTAAAACATAAAGCCTTTTCTTTGCTTCCGTGGTGTCTTTCCCCAATCACCGTGGTGTTTTCTCGTCAGCGACGTGATGCCATTCTAAGTAACGAAAAAGGCAAACTGTACTAGCTTGAGTTTGCACATCCACCTCTCAATCATTCAATACCATTTTTAAACGCAACTGTAAGAGTGTTTAACTTACTGTGTGCAATTGCCGAAGTTACACAACTTGTATCTTGTAGCTCATACGTGCAGATGCACTTCGTTCTTTATGGGAACAGTGGAAATGTCGTACAGAACTCTGCTGCTTTTATCCCGCCTCTTGCTATGCTCACATCCAACCAACAGTCTCTACCTTGACCGACTGATCGGCAGGGAAGGACTAGAAGGAAAGGGAACTATGAGTTGCCCAATATCTCCTTGGGCCTCCGGTTCATCGTTTTCAGCTTAAGTCGTTGCCCAACACAGGGAAGAAACATCAGTAAGACAGGATATGATCGGGCTCCCTGATCACTCATTTTCCTGAGGATGTCCCTGCGTTATTTCTGCGTTCACCATCTGTACCCAGCGCAGCAAGGATGGGTGGACACGCGTATTGGGTATCTCCTCTGTTTGCGTGCGCGCATGGGACTTTGCGTACAAACCACAAGTTCAGGGATGAAATTATTATGAATTTCAGAACAGAGCACCAAACACAAGCACAATCCTGCCGAGTGTGGACCCCAGGCGACTGCATAGGTTTCTGGCTCTTAAAGCCTGTGAGCCAATGATGCCTAACCTCACCTGGCTATACGAATCACCAAGGGACTTTCTAGAACATAAATTCTGGTCCCATCTCAGATGTCCTGAATCAAGAGGAGCTTGGGGACTTGAGTTTCTTTTTTTAACCTTCACAGGTTCACAGGTGATTATTATCGTCAGGAAATCTGGGTGAAGTCAGAGCTGGACATAATAGATGGGGGCACAGAAATATCAGATGGGGACGTAGAAGCTTTTGAGGTTTGACCAAGCTAGGCTAGAATCGTTGCCCTGATGATCACTGGCTGGGTGACCTTGGGCTGTATAACCCCCTTGGATTCCAGTTTCTCTATTTGTTAAAGGGGCTAAAATTGGTAATACATCTCGAGCAGAGTTGGCATGAGGAGGTGATGAGTTCACGTACGTAAGCCAGTTTGGGGAAGGAGTTCAGGCTCAATAAATGGTGGCTAAGTTTATTTTGATTAGGGGAGTCAGTATCCCGTAAGATGAGAAAACGTATGCAGCCTGCGTAGCTGGTGCTTCACATCCGATAACCCTCCTCCTCCTTTTCCATGTTGACCCTTCCGCTGTCTCTGTGGATGTCACATCTTTTAAGTCTCTGGTTTCCTTGCACATGATGGTCTGAACCTTTACTTCCTTTCATATAAGCTCTTGGGAAGTGAAGTAGGAATTCCTAAAGCCCCGGCTTGGCTGTAAACCCAAGACCCCATCACGTCTGTCCTGATTGCAGACAGGCAGCCCTGTGACTGTGTCTCCTGGGCTTTCTTTCTTCCCTCAGCCCTGTGGGTGACACCTGCTGTCTCCCCAGCCAGGAAAGTGGGGCCTCATTCACAGTGGCCTCACCCAGCGGCCACTGAGACGAGGCGCAACTGATCAGTAGCGCAAGGCTATCACCGGTGTGGCCATGCCAGAGGAGCTAACTTCCTTAGGGAAGTGGGTGTTCAGTGAAGTTACATACCCACAGGACTGACAGAAAGAGAACCGTTTCAAGGGGAGGAGAAACTTGACTCATCAATGCAGGAGACTCCAATCTCTGCCTGGCTGACCTTTGTGCACTTGGGGAGAATCAAAGTGCAGCAAAGAAGAAATGACTGATTTGAGGGAGGCCATTCTTTGTCAGACAGAGGGAAAATGTTCTTGAGTTCTTCATAGTGTTTCTTTGGGGACCGACAGCAATGGAAACTAGTATTTATGGAACACTTGTTACACACCAGGTGCTGTGGTGAGTCCTTTCCGTGTGTGACCTCAGGAAGTCTTTATGAGTCTGTATGGGTAAGGCTCTGCTGCTGTAACAACAACTACCAAATCTCCATGGTTTAAGTAGTCATTGGCTTATTCCTTGCTCATGCTACCTGTCCATCATGGGTCAGTGAGTGTCTCAGCTTCCACATCTTTCTCCTGCCAGCACCCCATCCTCTGACGGAGAACCCCATCTGAAGGTTACCAGTTATGATGGGACATAGAAAGAAAATATGAAAAATTGCATCTTGACATTCAAAACTTTCCCTGTAAAAGCCAGCACCCTTAACTTCTCTTCACGTTTCATTGATTAAAGCAAGTCACTTAGTCATACCTAACCTTAAGGGACCAGAAGGTACAATCTCTTCAGGTGTCTAGAAGGGTGGGAAAACTCAACATATATAAAAATCCCTAACTGTAAGTTATTATTATTAACAGTCCAGTTTTAGAGCTAACGGCACTGAGACTTAGATAGTTTCTGAGACTTATCCAACATCACAAAAGCAACTTGAGATTTGAACTTAGGCAATCTGGCCACTATTCATAGGCATTACCCGGCCTATACTCTTGATTTCTATTTTCTACCTGGGTTTCCAAAAGATATTTGGTACCATGAGATTCCACCCCATAGTTATTTTTTAAAGGTTGACTCTCTTACAGCTGAATTCTTGTTGCCTGTTCCCCTTTCTTGAGGTTTCGAATGTCCTGACACCATTCCCAGGCTCAGGAAAAGCTTACCACCATGAGAATGACAGCTGGTAAACCAGGCGTATTCTTAGCAACGGTAAACAAATATTCATTTTGCTGAAGGAAAAACACAACAGAACCTTAAATGGTTTTACAGAGAACCAGGATGAAGAGGAGATCTCAAAATTAAACAGGTGTTTGTGGAAATGTGTGTTTCGAAAAGCTGACTTGGCAGAGATCAGATCACAAAGATTGAAAGAGTCATTAAATCCTAACAGGTCAAATCTGCAGACTGACGAGCCTTTAAACCCAGTCCAGGTGTTGTTCTGAAAAGCACTGTTTTAGTGTTCTTGGAAACAGCACAGGTAGCATAATTTTGAAGGAATACGCACCTTGCCAGAAGTTTCATGGTTCTGAGACACTTCTCCCCTGTGAGCTAATCGGCCTCTGGGTACTATGGCATCATTTTGAAGACAGGGAAGTAAAGACCTTTTGGTCGCGACCCATCCAGCCTAGATCAGCCAGCTCCCAACCAATCCACAGACATATGAGTGAGCAGAGCTGAGACCCAGATACCTCCTCCCCTTTAAGAAATGCAGTAGACTCCCAGAGCCTATAGGACTTCTAAGAGGAGAGCCGGGGCTCCCGATTACAAAGTGGAATGAAGAGGCCACCCACCGATAAGTCATTCCTTCACTAGATATTTGCCAAGCTGAATACCCATCCCAGTGCTGTGTTAGGTTCTGGAAGGGCAGCGTAAACATTAAAGGTATGACGTTGAACTGTCTAGGTCTGCCATAGGTCACACTTTTCTACCCTCCAGGTATTTGGTTTGGTCATCCCCATGCTCACATGCCTTTCCACGTAGTGAACTCCTAATCACCCTCTGTCGCCCACCTGGAATCTCCTCTCTATTTTGATGTCTGGCCCCAGCAACCACAGGCAGAATGAGCCATCCCTTTCTTTATGTTTCCATATACTTTATCAGGCCTCCACCTAAGCACCAATCTCATTCTGTTGTAATTACTTTCATTTGTGTCCTGCCCTGAGCTGAGAAATTTCCAGAAATTTCCAGAAATTTCCCCCCTGCTCTCCCCACCTTCCTTTCCTCCCTCGTTCATCAGGGCATCCCTCATGGCTTATCTTGAGCTAGGAACATTCTAAGTGATTTTTAAGTTACTAGATGTCCAGACAGACTCCACTTTGCCCCTCTTCTTTTCTGCATGTGCCGTCCCTTTTAGGAATCCCAACTGGGTGGTAATGGGAGATGTGGGGCAACTCCTGAAGACGGAATGAGTTTGCAGATGAACCACAAAGTCCCTGCGCAAGGCGGACAGCATTAGTGGTTGGATGGTGACTCATGAAATGTAGTTGGAGCGAGGGATCATAAAAACGGACACGCCAGCATGTAACCAACAGTGTGCTTTAACTGAAAACGTGCCAAGTGCGAGCACGCTCACACGCGTCTCTTTCGTAAAGGGCAACACCTTTGCTCTGAGCAGGGCAGTGATGGAGACCCATGTGACCCCATGGCACAGACCACACCCATCGTGCATCAACTGCAGCTTGGGGTTTCACTTCTTTAAGGAGAACCTAAAGACCATTTCATCAATGGTCTGAATAGTCTTACGGCATCTGACTTGACCACCTCGTCTGCCTTGGACAAGTTGCCCAGAACGTTCTATGAGTTTTCATGGCACCAAATGCCTTTTTATGGCCATGGTCCATCCACACTTTTTAAATTACAGTTTCCTCACAATAAGACTATTGCTAATGATGACTAATAAAGGGCCAACATGTGCTGAGAACTTTCCGTGTGCCGGGTACTGAGTCAACACTTGAAATTAAGGATCTCAGTTTAATCCTCCTAACAAATAATGTCATTGAGGCAAGTGCTGCTGTCCCCCCCCCACCCCGTGAAATGTTTCAAGGCATCAGGGAGAATTAATCGGAGCAGTAGATTTAGGGACGAATCTGAAAAGCAGTGGTCACTAGACCCCATCCTCCAAAGCAAGCCCATATGGTAGGCTGCTAAGTAGGCTCAAGGTGCTTGGAGGAACTGACCAAATTCTTACAGCGACCTTGCGGTGTGCTAAGCACTGTTTATATCACCACTTCACAGGTGAGAAGACCGAAGGACAGGGTCATAGGTAGGAATCTGCCCCCAAGCCCATCTGGGGTTATTAACCCAGGGCTTTAATGCCAGAGTCGACCATGCTGGTTGGCATCATCTGCATATAGGGTTAACAGCCAACCCCTATCTTGCAGAAGTTTGGAAAGGATTAAACAAAAGAGTGATCATTTCAGAGTGCCTGGGTGGTGTAGTTGGTAAGCATCTGACTCTTGATCTCGGATCAGGTCATGATCTCACCGTTTGTGAGTTCGACCCCGACATCAGGCTCTCTGATGGCACAGAGCTGCCTTGGGATTCTGTCTCTCCTTCTCTCTGCCCTTTCTCTGCTTGCGCGCGCGCGCTCTCTCTCTCTCTCTCTCTCTCTCTCTCTCTCTCAGAAGAAGTGGATAAACTTAAACATTTTTTTAAATAGTGGTTACTTCAGTGAAGAAATCATTTCTGTGTCCCCTCTGTTCCATTCCTTTCCTTTGCACAGACAACATGGACATTGGGCAATTATTCTCCCTACAGGAAGATTCAAAACAGTGCCTGCTTGTGGGGGATTAGGCACCCAGCGTCACCTTGGGAGATCAAAGACCACCAAATCCCATATATAAAACAACCAAAAAAAAAAAAAAAGTCAATCTTCCGTGCAGACACAATTTCTCTTGAAAGGTGACACAGTCCTTTAAAAATAGCTATGGGCTCCATTGTGCAAAGACAGTGACAGAGACTGACAGCTTTTAGAGAGGTGTCATGTTCCCAGGCAGCCGGCTAGCATGGCTCACCCAGATAGAGATCAGTCATTCGATCCGGGGGAGAGTGCTAAATGTTAGAGGTTAAGCTGCTATGTTCTTATTACTAATCAAACTTCAACACCATGCCTGGCCTCCTCCGGGCCCTATAAGGCGATGGTGGATTATTGCGAGACTCCGGCGCGGGCTCTTGGCTGCGGAGGTGCTGCTGTTCCCAAGTCACCGGAGAGCCCTGTATCATTCCCGGATGAGGGGCTCCCAAGACTCTCCCAGGATGCTGGCATTCTGAGGTTAAGGCAGGCACCCTCTGCTTCTCTGGCGAGGGCCCGACAGACGGGGACGCGGATCCTTGGTGCAAAGGCTGCTGAAGTGCCCTGTGTCTCCACCCAGGACAGAAGGAGCTGTTCTAGGGTGCCGTGTTCCTCTGCACCACTGATGCCTTTTCCTCACCCACACGGATTTTGAAGGTGAATCGTGTGACTTGGGCCACTCTTCTCCGACTCTCAGAGGAAGTGACGTGCTGGGAAATTGTCTACGAATCAGCTCTGTGGGGGTGGGAGAGCTCTGATTCGGAGCTCTTGCCAATTTCCGTGGTGTAAATGCCACCGCCCCGGCTGATTGAGGCTAACGGCGTGACGTCACTGAGCAGGAGTCAGGAAGAGATTTGCAGAGTCAGCTGTCGCGGAGCCGGCAGTTCTGACACACAGCCAGCGAAGGGACAGGTGGACATTCCAGAGTCATCTCTGCCGGGTTGCCCGTGACTTTCTCCTCAGGAGCTTCCGAGGCTTCATTTCTTGCCTCCCTCAGGTAGATCTTGCCTGTTCTGGGATTTCATGGAAGTGCCCACAAGCAGAAAAGGCACCACTTGCCCTGTTTGGTTGTCCGAGCTTGGGTCCGCTTGGCCCCTTGGGCTCCCGGCTGCAGAGTAATTCAGTCGAATTGATTAATTGCTTTTCCAGAAAAAAAAAAGAAAGAAAGAAAGAAAGAAAGTAGATCATGTCTCCTGAGCCTGTGGGTATCCACACATGACTCTCCCCACCCTACAGATGAGGAAACCGACTCAGAGAACCGTGCACACAAGGCCACGTGACTTCTTTGGTGGTGGTGCTGAGATGTGGTACGTTTGTCTGGCTCCTACACCCACGGTTTTAGCTGCTACCGTGTCCCCCACCGTGTCCCAGAAGAGCATCATCCAAGGCATTTGGGAGGCTGTCAGTGGGTGACAAGGCTGGGGGAGATTCCCCAGGAAAGCTGCAGCAGGGGAATAGGAAAACACGCGGCAGGAAAGAGGCGAAGGAGATTCACAAGGATGAGATAAGCCATCGGAATACGCAGAACGTCCTTTCCATGGGAGCTGATCACAAGCATGGGCGCGGGTGGCCAAGAGGACAGAAAGGGGACCAGACGCCTCTTTCGGGGGCAGCTCCGCCATGTTCTTCCTTCTGGTCCCACTCAGAATAACTCTGCCCGGTTCCCTCCCCAGTCAGCAGCAACCCTTTACATCCATGAGATGGAACCTCGACACCCCCGCGGTCTTCTCTTGAGTCTCCAGCTGGCCCGAGTGTAACCCAATGGGCCGACCCGTCCTCGTAACCGTCACCGCTTCTGAAATGTCCCCCGAGTGCCAGTGCAGCTTTTTAAGGTGCACCTGGGAACGGGGTACCCGGGACACAGGCATGGCCTTGCTCGGTCGCGCTCAGCCCAAGAGAATCTGTGGCTTCCTTTGGGTGATTATTTGATTGCTCTCTGAATTCTCCTCCTTGGTTGGCTGCGTCCCAAGGACAAAACCTGTGGCTGTTTTGTCCCCCAGCGTGACCCCTCTCCTGGCAAGATAAGAGCTCAGTAAGTATCAGCTCCAGGTGCTTGGGTAGATGGTCTGATGGACTTGGTGTACCAAACCATCCGCTCTTCTTACCAGATTCTCCAGCAAGGGTGGCCTCAAAACCCTGGCATCCTCTCAAAGAAGCTTCTCGGTTTGCCCCAGAACTTCCCGTTACGTCACCATCAGCACACATCTCTGTCCGTAAGCTGCTGGAATCGATGCCACCGTCACTTCCTGAGACCTCGTTCGGAGGTCTACAGCATGGCCTTTGGGGTACAGGGTGACAGATGACCTGGTTTAGGAAGGAAAGTGACGGCGTCCAACAGCCCCCTGACTCTGCTTTCCCAGAGCGGTGGGGGCTGTGTGCACAGCAGGATGTAAGAAGGGGGAGGCTTGGGAAGCTGCCGGCGTGTTACACTTCTGAACTGACACGGGGCTCTGGGTGTGCCTGGCTCCCTCACGCTGCCAGCTTCCGGGGGCGCCCATGGGCGGTGGGCGCGGGTTCCTGCCTCGATTCCCCCCTCGGTCAGGCCTCCCTGAAAAAGTGCTTTTTGCAAAAGCCCTTGGTTCCTTCCGGCACTCACATCTGTGTCCTTCCTGGGCCGCTAGGGGTGATGTGTCCTGATGCTCGTGGTCTCCTCTTGGGGAAATGCCCCTCGCGACAGAGCAGCCTCGGAAGCATCCTGGCAACGGCCAGGCCCGCGGCTGTTTCCCGGCCAGCCTGGGTCTCGGACTCGCCACGGAGGGGTTCCAGAGCACGAATCTGAGGGAATCGGGGAGCTGACTTGGGCTTATCCCCGGAGAGGCACTTGAAAGTTAACCCCGGGGGCGTTTATCGCCTTTCTGTGTGCTAGGCGCGTGTGTATCTTCTACCGGCATTATCTCTCTTACTTCTCAAAAAAGGTGATGTGACTTGTCTGCATGTGAGCCATCAGAGGTGGGCATTCACGGGCCCCCAGGACCACCCCATCTCCCCCGACCCATGAGATACCCAGTGCTAGATCTCTGGAGTTGGATAGGGTATCATAGCTGTGTTGGGCTCCCTTCCCCCAAATGAACATCACTGAAATTAAGAAAGAAACTCACAGCTTGCGATCAGTGAACACGGAGGGGTCAAGGGTGGACCTGCCCGTCTTGTTCTCATTGCTTTAAGCTCCAGCTCATGAGCCCAGCACGCTAGCCCTCGGGGGCACGGGCCGATCCCGGCCATCGCCATCAGCAGTCTGCCGGGAGGGGCGCCCCTCTGACAGACCCTTGGGGTCCAAGCAGGCGGACCAGATCTGCCCTTCCCCCCCTCCCAGGAGCCCACCCCGGCGGAGGCCTGTGCAAGAGGCACGAATCTACTCCTCTGTGTAATGGATCCTGTATGATCCTCTGATGTCAGACGCAGGAAGAGGAGGAAAACGAGACGTTGCCCTTCGTGCCCACAGCTCAGCGTGGGAGAGGGGCCCGGCACGCCTTTTCGCGCACGCGGGAGCTGTTTCCCGAGCGCCCGCCCGGGCAGCCCCTGGCCCTGGCTGGCTGCTGGGGATTCCGTCGTGAGGACGACAGACGTGGCCCCAACCCTCATGGAGCTCAGAGGTGGAGACTGACATCAGTTAGGAAAACGACGGCCCTCGCTGTAAGCTTTCACATACGACAGGCTCAGCTCAACGAAGGGCTGACCCGGCAGGGCCAACGAGTCCGTCAGAAACTGGGGGCACAGCACCCGTGAGACGTTGGGGGCCCGCAAAAGCGTTTTAACTTTATTTTCTTTTAAAATCCAAAGGGGAAAAAATGAATATAAGAAGGAGTACGTAATAATGATCCCAGTCTGGATTACATTTGCCTTTATACCAGTTATAAAATCTATTTTTTAGCATTTTTTAGCGGAGGAAGGGACCCTCAAATGTCAGAGTGCCCAGGGCCCAAGAACAGCATAATGTGTCCCTGGAAGTAGGTGCTGTCAGCCCTGTGAAGGGGGTGGACTGATGTACTCCTGAGGTTCAGGGAGGCTTCTCCGCAAGGGTTTTAACTCAACTGAGACTTGATGGAAAGCAGGAGTCATCAGCAGGGGGAAGAGAGTGGTCCAGACAGCATGGACAGCATGTGCAAAGGTCCTGTGGACCGAGGAAGAAGAGTAGGTTTAAGAAATTGAACAGTGCTGCAGAGAGCGAAGGGACGCGTGCCGTGTGTCAGGGGTGCCGAGGTAGACAGTGGGCTGGGTGTTTAATGTCAGAGTGTCGGAAATGAGTAGCGATAGTGTAACGGAATGAAGCGGTCGCAGTTAAGGGCAGGTGGAATCATCGGTGACGTCAGTGATTTCGAACAGTTGCCCCGGCTACCAGGAGAAGAGTGCACTATGGGAACCGGGGTGAGTGATGGCGAAGGCACGACCCGCCGTGGAGTTGAGGGCAAATGTGAAAGAAAATTAGGAGGTAAAGAGCTTGGGGTTGGCGGCGATGGGAGGTCCTGGAGGACGGAGAGGGACAGGTCAAGGGTGCTTCCCAAGGTTCGCCTTAGGCGGCTGGCCCTGGGAGGCGCCTTCTAGCATCCAGGGAGCCCTGCCAAAGCCCCGGAGCGAGGGGTGAGGCTCCCAAGTCGGTTTGTGGTCGGGGACGCAGCGGGTTTCCTTAAGGGAGAGTGACCCCCTTCACCTGGGCGGGGGGAGAGGCCAGACGGGAGGCTTCCCAGAAGAAGCGGCGTTTGAGGCTAAGCCGTGAAGAGCTGTGAGTTCTTGGCGGCAGTGAGACTTCTGTTTGTCAGCTCCACCCCCAGCACGCACACACACACACGCACACACGCGCAGAGGACTCCCAGCTCAGAATCTGGCACGGGGGAGGTGCTTACTAAGCACTCGCCACATGGTGCGGCCTGGGGTCGGCATCCGCCAGATGGACAAGGTGGGGAGGCCCAACCGCGTGCTGAGACTCAGAGAGGGGTGGCCCCGTAGGGAACGTGCGTGCGGTGCCAGGTGGGGGCTGCGGGAGGCGGGCACACAACTTCAACTGTGATGAAGACAGATCTCATTTGAGTTCCTACTGTGTGCTTCTCTCACTTAATTACCAAAACCACTCAGGGAGAGAGGGCTCAGTTCTCGGAGGGGACGCTGGGGCTGTTCCTCCGAGGTCAATCGGAGTGAAGGACCCGGGGTTCAAATGCGTGAATTCGACTCCCTGCCCCGCCCCCCACCCTCAGCCAGGTCTCTGATGCTATTTTCAGACCGTGGGATGCATTTTCCAGGAGGGAGGTTGTGAAATCCCGGGGTGACAGCTCCAGGCACCGCTCACGGGAGTTTTAAGAAGGTTCCTTCAAGAAGATAGACTTTGGATGAACTATCCTAAGGCGAAGATTATTTTAGCGCTGTTGGCAACGATTGAGGGGGTTTGGGGGGGGAATTCATCTTATCAAGGAAGGAGAGAGACGTCTTTCCTATTTGAGCCAACTTTGATTTTAAAATGTTACGAAACAACTCCTCACTGGTTCCCAAGCGGGCTGGGTTTGGTGTTTTTCTTTTTTGTCTTTCGCCAGAGCTCAGTGAGCTCCCCGGTTTCCCCTCCCACTGGTTCGCCCTGCAAGGCCAGGCGAGAGGATGTCACAGAAGCGTCCCTTGATGGGGAGAGATGGGATGGAAATGAAAACGAGGACAATGTGACTGTTGGCAGGGACCGTTTCCCCTTGGACACATGGGCACAGAATAGGGCGCTAGAAATGACGTCTTCCCTCCACCGGCCTGGTCCCTTTCGCTCTTGTCGCGAGAAGTGGGCCGGCAGAAGACGGGAGTCCCTCGCTGTGTCCCAAGGCTGACCCTGGCTCTTGCCAGCCCGTCTGTTCCCTCTGCCTTCCTTACTCTGCTCACTTTAGCCTCTGCACTTTGCACTTTCAAATGTCAGTCGGCATCCCCTCTCCCGGGAAGGGCCCCTGACCTGCTCCTACCCTCTTCCCGCCTTGCCCAGAAGGCACAGTGTTGAACGTGTGCCCGTCGGTCGGCACACGTAATGGCCAGCCGCATACATACCCCAGGACCTTTGCACCTTCTCTTTCACTTGCCTGCCCTCTCTTGCATTCCAGTCGTACGGCGCTCTCGATCTTGCACCGAAACGGTGCGTGCAGCTACCTCTGGGTGGCACAGTGATAGGGGTGCGGGGGTCCCCAGAAAACTTCGTGGATCTAGAAAGCAACGAAGGTTAGCTCTGGGCGTGAACAAACAATCACTCCCACGTACGAGAGGCTATATAGGCATCAGGAGCAACCTTTTCTCCGTGCCGCCCTCCCCCCGACCCTGCTTTGGGGAGCCCAGGAGGGAAGACCATTGTCTGCATGATTTTTATCTCAATCCTGGCTCGCTGCGGGCTGGACTGTATAATCCCAGCCAGATTCCCTGCCCTCTCGGAGCCTCACCGGCCCCTCTCGAGCGGGAGAGAAATAGGGCCCACCTCACAGGACTTTGGGGAGGATTGAACAGATTACAAGTCTCCTAATAGGACTTGACCTACAGCAGGTGCCGCGCAGCCGACCCCTCTCCAGGCCAGTGTCTCTCACTTCTGGTTTCTTTCTCTCTCTCTCTCTCTCTCTCTCTCTCTCTCTCTCTCTCTCTCTCTCTCTCTCTCGACACCAGCCATAGGGCAAGGGTTTCACATCTCGAATTCTAATAATGACATATATCGATACTGTGTGTTTCTGGCACAACCTTTCTCTGTGTATCCCCGCTAATTCTTCATCCACTCCGTTGGTTTTCAAATTATCGAACTCTGCCCCCCTGACATTTGGCAATATCTGGGACTTTCTGGGGGACACCCAGAAGTGGGTGGGGTTGTGTGCTGTCCTGGCCTCTGACCAAACGCCTGTAGTGCACAGGACAGCCCCCCCCCCGCCCCCCACTAAGAATTATCTTCCTTCAAGATGTCAGGAGCACCAAGGTGGAGAAGCCCGCTCTGTCCGAATGGCTGAAAGCTTGTTTCTGTCTACGTCCACCTCTTAGTGGCTGAGTGATCTTGGACCTCGGCTGCTAATTTTTTTTTTTGAATCTGTTAAAAAAAAAGATAAACCGTCCTTGGCGGATACGGTCGTTGCTCACCGAGGCAAGACTTCCCACAACTCCTAGGACACGGCACGCCGTGAGCACTAGCTAGAGTGCGGCTCCCACAATCCTCGGTCTTGGAGAGGCTCCAAAACCGTGTAAGGTCCTGCAGCTAAAAAAGGGACGACTCAGGAATCACAGGAATCAACCTTGTGCCCGTCATATCTCCTCCCCCTGGATGTCACCTCTTACTCCCAGCTACGAACCAACTCGGAGACCGAAATACCCTAGAACATTCCTGGTAATTCTAGAAGAGGTGTAATACGTGAACACCGCTAACAAGTCCCAGAATGACAAAAGCAGGTAAGGCGAGTCTCTGCGTGACGTGCTTCTTGCCCAGAGATTGGCCTTATAGCCTCTCGGAGCTGAGAGAATGATTTAGTGCTGAGTCCGGGCCGTGGCTGCCTCAGCCCCTTGGCAGGACATTTTGTGATCTGGTCACTTTTCCATGTGCCTCAAGCAGGTGCAACTTCCCCTAAGCACTGGCCCCGGGTCTCCGGCTGCCCGGGGCTTGGTCGGACGCTTCCCAGGAGGCTCAGATCCGGAAGCAGGAAGCGGGGCCAAGAGGAGTGTCCTCTCCACGGTGACATTTCCATCAATGGACCGAATCCCAGTGTGCCTGTCTCAGGATGTTAGGAACCCGGTGGCTTGGCACATTCTACGTCACTGCGTTTCTTGCCGGGGTGAGAGACGAAGAGCGCCACAGCAGGGGGGCCTGCCCACGGGCAGAGCTGCCCAGTTTCCCGGCAACGTGTGGAGGTGACAAGTGCGTGCTCGGGCTGCCCTTCCAGGCTATTGCCTGACACCTGTCCCTGGAGGACCTGGTGCGTCCCGTCCTGCTGCACCCCACCCCCCAGGGTGGGGAATGGACACGGGTCGCTGAGGCTGGAACCCTTTCCCACGTTCTGCCCCAGATACTGGTAGTCCTGAGAATGCCTTCGAAAAGGATTACAGGGGCGCCTGGCTGGCTCAGTTGGTTAAGCGTCCGACTCTTGTTTTCGGCTCAGGTCATGATCTCATGGTTTACGGGCTCAAGCCCCGCGTCGGGCTCTGTGCTGACAGCACGGAGCCTGCTTGGGATTCTCCCTGCCTCTCTCCCTGCCCCCTACCCCCCCGCCACTTCTCTCTCTCAAAATAAATAAACATTTAAAAAAAGGGGGGGTTTTGTGTTTCCAAGCCTCCTTGAATCCGCATTTCCAAGATTCTGGAATTTAGTGATCTCAAGATTCCGTGACTCTGGAATGCGGGGACTCCACGATCATGTTTGCATAGATTTGCGGATTTTGAAACCACAAAGATGCCCCTTCCTAGTT
This sequence comes from Felis catus, assembly GCF_018350175.1. Taxonomy (NCBI): domain Eukaryota; kingdom Metazoa; phylum Chordata; class Mammalia; order Carnivora; family Felidae; genus Felis; species Felis catus. Next base: position 53,119,025 of record NC_058382.1, on the reverse strand, counting down.
CGTTGTACCCTGCCGTGAAGAACAAAGCGAAACCACCACAACACGAAGCTCTCTCCCCCAAGCCTCAAAGAAGAGCCGAAAACACACTGCTGGTGGGGAGGAGCACATTCAGGTGTCCCGAGAGTGCTTCTCTAAACACCAAATCAAGAGGCCTCTCCGTTTTAGGGGAGGACCCCCTCTACCCCTCATCGGCCGTGGCCGGTGATGGTAACGCAACATCCAGCAGTTAAGGACCTCCAGAACAGGAGCAGCAAAGGTGGCCCCTGAGCTCTGGAGCCTTCGCAGGGGCTGGGCAAGGGGTCCCTGCCAAAAGCAGAGAGAGAGGAAGTACCACCCACGGGGAATGCAGTCAAGTCTCCGAAACAAGGGCTCTGCCAGAGGGAACCCTTCGAGGAGAAGCTTCGCAAGTTAGCGTGCCCCTTGTTACCACAGCTGGGGAGTAGGCGGGGCCAACATCAGGCTTCCTGATGCCAGCGGCAGGCGTATCTGGAAGCTTGAGGTGATAAAGGAATTCTGCCCGTCCATCTCGTCGTCTGGGATTCCCCCTGAGCACGCAGTGGAGCTCAGAGATCGCGCGCGCGCGCGCGCGCACACACACACACACACACACACACACACACACACACACACACACTGCTGTCCCTCTATTAGGGCAGGCTGTTGGCTGTAGCACATAAGCCCAGCCTCTCAGCAGCTGAACAGTCTATTGCTTGCTCGCTCAGAGGTGGCGACCAGGTCCGGGGACAGCCTTTCTGCAGGTGGAGTCCCAGCAGCCCAGGCCCCGTGTGCTTTGGGGCTCTGCCCTCGGCTGGGTCCCGGGAATCCCCTCCGGTCTGTAGTTGGCTTGCAAAAGAGCAGAGAGGAGCCCCAGGAGGTTTTTAAGGGCCAGTCCTGGAAGCGATGCTCCTCCCTTCTTCTCCCCATCCAGAGCTCAGGTGAGCACCCCTAGCTGCAAGGGAGGCTGGGAAATGTAGTCCATCATGTGTTCCAAAAAAATAAAATCCAAGAAAATGATTTGGTGGACACCTGGCCATTATCTGCCACCTTATCAAACACGTGTTACCAGGGCTGTCTGTCCCCGGCCAGAGACTCAAATCCTGTTCCTTGGGTCAGAACTCTCCGAAGGTGGGAAGGTTTCCAAGGTCATGGATTGTCCATGTGACTGACTGTAACTCCCGGGCCCAGTGGGATTGCAGGAGCCCCGGGTAAGTCACCCACAAGTTCTTCTGTGTCACCGATAAGCATATCCGGATGAGGTACATAGGACCCAAGATGAGAAGGACACGGTCCTTGCTTTAACAAATCCAGGGAGAGGCAGGATATGAGCAAACCGTTCCTATAAAGGCTGGGCGGGGGGGAGAGGCCATCAAAGGGGGCAGTGGGAAGCCAGAGCAAGGAGGCCTGTCATGTGACTCAAGCTGGGGAAATCAGGGGAGGCTTCTCGGAGGAGGGAACTTGCTGTTGTTCCTTCAAGGAGGAAAGCCAGTCAGAGTGAGAACAAAAGCCAAGAGGTTTGAAGGGTGCTGTGTTTAGGGGAACAATGAAAAACTTGGTATGGGTGAAGCATGGAGTATGTGTATTTGGAATTGCAGGGTGCTGAGGAGGTTTGGAAGGCAGATGACAAAGGGCCTTACCACAATGCTGAGGCAAAGGGTTGGGTTTTCAACCTGATGATCAGCCCGTGGAGGACCTTGGACAGGACAGGTGGAAAAAGTGTTCTCAGGCGGGGTGTGGGATTCTCTCTCCTCTCTCTGTTCCTCCCCAACTCATGCACGCTCTCTCTCTCTCTCTCTCTCTCTCTCTCTCTCAGAATAAATAAATAAACTTTTTTTTTTGTTTAAGTGCTCTCAGTTTAGGGCAGGAAAGAGCTCTGTGCTCAAGCCAAGCAGCACCGCATCATGCCCCAGGCCCCGCAGGGGTGAAGGGCGCCGACCCCTGAGCTCCTGCATAGACAGAGGCTGTATTCTGCCTAGGGAGGTTTGCAAAGAGGCGGTCTCTATATTCTTGAGCGGACCTGAGTCGGCCTGGTTTGTGATTAGTTCCAGAGTAAAACCAGAAATGGGATACCTGAATCACATATTATTTTCCAAATTGGTGCTGACCATTCCATTTTGCTGGGAGAGAGTGAGAGACAGAATGGGAATTTGGGCTGGGAGAGAAATAGTTTCCCGAATGGATGAGGTGGGCGATGCCTGAAGTCCTCCACAAATCAGAAAGGACACCAGAGGTCCTGGGAGGACGTATAGGGTGTCAGGATGAAATCACAGGACAGCAACCTCAGATCCCTCTGCGGAGTCTGGTCAGGGCGCACGTAACCAGTGGGAAGAGAGCGTGAGCCCTGGAGTCAGGCAGACGTAAGTTCGAATCCCAGCTCTGTCCCTCACAAGCTGTGTGTCCTCGGCTAAGATGCGAGATGTCTCTGAGCTTCCTTCTTCTGTTGTGTAGACTGGGGTTCGTAACCTTGCCACTGAAGTTATCGTGAGGTTGGACACCAAGTGAGTCCTCAAAAATTCGGTGTCCTCGTTGCAGAGAGAGGAGCCCATTGTCATGCCCGAAGGTGAAAGCAATGGGGAAGTAACCCCAGAGTGCTGGGGCGGGGCGGGGGGGGGGAGACGGCAGGTACACACAGGATCGTCTTTGAAACTGACCTCACTGAATCTGGGGCATGAGGTGAACGTGCCGAGTTCCTGGAGCGTTTAACTCAACGCGTCTCAAGAGAGAGGGCCTTGTCCTTTAGGCCGATGGCAATGGATCGGAATACCTGGCCTGACTCCTTGGGGGTCAGTTTTAAGAATCCTCAGAATGTGTCATCAGAAGCACCGGAATTGCTTGTAAGACAAGAGCCGTTGCCTGAAACCCGCCCTAGCCGTCCAGTTCTGCCGCCGAATGTCACCAGGCCCGAAGAGCGCTTTTGTTTCTGTGTTGGAGAAGTTTGGCCTGATATTATGGGGACACTTTGAATTCTTCCAAGAGCAATACCCGCTTACCTTTTTTCCTCTTTTCCCCTTCAGGTTCAACCCCTTTTATCACACTAAAGTGCCAATCAATATTTCGAGATAGATGTTACATGTTAGCTTTTTATAACATTACTTGTCCCAGAAGGGACACTGTATCTTTAAGGAAATGGACCCCGTATCCTGTTTCTGAAGGATTAAAACCCTTTAAAGAGACAGAAGAGGCTGTAAACCCCGACCATATTCTTATTCTCTCTTCATTATCCTGTCCACTATCTATCCCTGCTGAGTAAATCTGGTTGTGTGTTTCTCCAAAGTGGTCATAAGAAGAAATTTATTTACTCCGCTTTGCACTGGAGGGGCATTACCGAGCTTCAAGGCTCTCCGAAGTAATAAAGATTTTGCAGTGTGTGCAAAAGGAACAGAATTTCAGAACTTCTTTCCCCCTCTGAGGTCGTTTGGCCATCCAAAGGGGGAGTCACTTGTCATTTTCTGACAGGGTTTATTTCCGTAAGATTTTCCAATTAGCAGGAAAAGGTCACACTAATGTTGGTGCTGGGTACGGGGAGGGGATCAAACTATGCAAATAGAGACATCCTTGAAAGGACAATATTAAAAAAAAAAGTGGGGGGGGGGGAGACCGTAGATTTCCTTCATTTCCTAATTTAAAAATTGGCATCTACATATGTCTGTATCGGGACCCTTTGCTCCGCCGTGGAGGAAGAAGGTGGCTGCCTTTGACCCACGGCTCTTGCCTGGGACAAAAGAATCCATTGTTCCCGGATCTGATCACTGGTAGACAGCGGTGGCCCGTGTGGGAGCAGAGGACAGGCGTGAGGACAGGCCCCGGGCCCCGGCAGTGCGGGGACACGGGGTGGGAGAGGAGCAGAGGGGGCCTCCGACTGCCTGCGCAACCCCTCTGGACCTTTATAATGGTCACGCTGTCCCCGGCCCGGCGGATCTGGCTGCCAGCATATCATTTTTAAACGCGGCTCAGATCTCTCTCTGATGCTTCCCCTGCCACTTGCGTTCCCCGCTCGGTGTGCACGAAGCACGAGGACTTTTCTCGATAATAGGGAGGGCTGGGAGCCGTGTCAGGGAAGATGGACTCTGACAAGGCCAGCACACGAGTCGCCGATGCCCATCGAAACGGATCCAGGGGACGGCTCCGCCTTGGGCTCGGAGCCGGTGCCCCTCCATCAACTGGAACGTGCTATGCTAACGTTAAGGCCAACGTTCCTGGCTGGCCGCCGCTCAGGGCTGCTGGCGGCCCGCTGGGCGAGACCCGGTGGGTGAGGTCGCTGGAAGGCAGAGGCCCCGTGGAGGGAGCCCGGGACTCTGCATGCCCTTCGCACTTACTTTGCACGCCCAGAGGGTTGTCTGTGCCGCCGCGGTCAGAACGGAAGGTTCTCTTCCTCCGGTAAGACCCGGTCTCCCACGTGTAGGTTCTATGGTGTAGTGGACGGCCCGGTGAAGGGCATAACCCGGCCGGTTTCTGACATCACAGGAACCATTGGGCCAGAGCCCACGGAGAGCCAGACCCCAGAGCAGGTACTGGGTGTGGGAACTTGCTCAAGGTCACGCAGCTGCTATGTGACGGAGTCCGGACTCGTCCAGGTGGATCTGTCTGTAATGACCGCACCAGTCACGCTGTTGGTTTGCTTTATTCAGGTGCTTCGAAAAAGAAAAAAAAGGAGCGGGATTATGTCGACAGCGGGTTAAATCTTGTCAAATACCGAGAACATCTTTTGTCAGTTCTCCCCAGGAAATAAGCAAAGCTATGCAAGAGTATGTTTTGGGGTGTTTAAAAATCAGAAATGTGGGGGCGCCCGAGTGGCTCAGTCTGTTAAGCGTCCGACTTCGGCTCAGGTCACGATCTCGTGTCCGTGGGTTCGAGCCCCGTGTCGGGCTCTGTGCTGACAGCTCAGAGCCTGGAGCCTGCTTTGGATTCTGTGTCTGTCTGTCTGTCTCTCTCTCTCTCTGTCCCTCCCGCTCAGGCTCTGTTTCTCTCTGTCTCTTTCTCAAAAGTAAATAAACAGTAAAAATTTTTGAAAAGAGACCAGAAATGTACAACATTGTTGTCAGGCTATTATAAATTCGTAATGTAACTCTTTACATGGGGTAATAGGACACACACCCAGTAGAAAGACACACGAATGCGCTGTTCTCATTTAGATCTGCTGTGATGTTTATTTTTGCCACACAGCATAAGACGAACAGTGCGTCTTCAGCTTACAAAACCCTTCTAACATCCTCGAAGCCGAAGACTGAAACCTCAGAAGGCATTAGGAGTATTTACGTTTCAACATGAAAGAGAAAGCCCTCTTGTATTCCTCTGCCATTAAATAAGAGCGGCCCATTGTTGATCTTTTCTGTTTTCGGAAGATGATTTATTTTTTATGTTTTTTATTTAACAAGTATTCATTCTGGCCAATCCTCGGCCCTGTTTTTTTCTCAAGATGAATGGGGATGAGAAAGAGAGTCCCAATGGGTGAGTCCTGCGTCAGAGAAGTATGGAGCCATGCTGCTTTTATGACTTGACCAAATTCAAAAATCATTCTTTTGGCTCTGTTTAGAGGAAGTCATCATAACTAACCAAGAGAAACAAACAAACAGTCACGGTTTCCAAATACCGAGGCAGCCTAAGTATCCAACAGTAGTCAACCACAAAGTATCCAAGAGTACGCGACCACAACCTGTTCACAGAAGTGTGAAATATACTTCTAATGGAATACCCTGTAGCCAATAGGAAAGGTGTGGAAGAAATATTTGCAATTGCGTCTGTTTCTGTTGTCAGATACCAGTTCTAACTGGTTTTCAGCACATCGTTGTTTTAGCCACTCCTTACCCCTTCTTTGCATCTCAGGACAAAGGCAGATGAAATTAGGAAGAGTTCCACAAAATTGCTTTTGAGCAGAGTGACGGGGGGGGGGGGGGCATTTGTCAGGTGGCAGGACAGGAGTTAAGAGTCAGGAACCACATTCTATTGTAATCAGGCAAAGTAACATAAATGCACCGAGAAACAAAAAGACTATAAAAGCTACCAAGCAGGTTGGGGAAAAATCAGGTACTGGTAAAAATCATTAATGGTCATTACTTTTTCGAGAACTCTTTCTACATGCTAAGTATGATTCTAAATAATTCACCTGTTACCCAATTCAGTAGGGATCTTCCCACTGATAATCCTTTTGCAAACACCAATAAACTGAGGCAGAGACATGACATAAACTTGCCCCCAAGCTCACACAACAGCCTGGGGGTAACGGAGAATTTTCTTTCTTTTTGACTACATTCTTCACGAAAGAACATAGCAAACTTGTAAGAGTTGCTCTGAAAGATTTTCCTGTCTTCCCCGGTCTGTGTGACCAAACAGAAGGCTACATTTCAAATTCAGCCCCTATAGTGTTGGTCACGATTCCTACGTTTAGCAAGAATTATGAGAGAGCTCAAAAATGCAAAATTCTGAGCCCCGGGTATAATTGTGCAGGAGTGATGGTCTGCCTCCCCCCAAAACAGTATTTGGATAAACTCCTTGGATGGTTCTGAAGTAGTCACCCGTGATTCGGGGACCCCTTTGCACCAGTGAGAGTCATCTGGGATGCTTATCAAACAGACGGTGGCCAGTCCCTCCAGCAGAGATTTGATTGAGTGGGTCTGGGATGGGGCACGGGGACCTACCCCTTTCATGCGGTAACCTCACGTCCTGGTTGTCTGGGACTGTCCTGACCTATGACAAACCTGTGATGAGCATAATTAGTAATAACATCCCCTTTCATGCTCAGAATCAGCTCACTCTGGACAATAAGTTACATGTATACCCAGGCCCTTAAAAGGACACTTGGGTAAGCACCGCTCTGAAGTATGTCGGTGACCCGGGCCCTATCTCCGTCAGCCACTTACTAGCCACGTAGCCCTGGGTGAGTCGCTGAAGCTCATTAGGGCCTCCATTTTTTTCATCTTGCAAAATGGGCGTAAAGGTTCTGACACCCCGCTCCCCATTGGGTTGTTGGGAAATGCACGTCTCATCCCTTCTACAGAATCGGAGCGTTGGGGCACCTGGGTGGCTCAGTCAGTGTCGCGCCCAGCTCTTGGTTTCGGCTCAGGTCACGATCTCACAGTTTCATGGGTCTGAGCCCCGTGTTGGGCTCTGCGCTGGCAGCCTGGAGCCTGCTTGTGATTCTCTGTCTGTCCCTCTCCTTCTGTCCCTCTCCCACTCACGCTCTGTGTCCCTCAAAAGAAACAAACACAAGAAAGAAAAAGAAAAAAACAAGAATTGGAGTGCTTGGGAGATACTCAGCAAACGTAAGCTTCTTTCTTTCAAGTGTGTGGGGAAGTTCCTCAGGTCAGCCCTCAGAAGCATCCTTGAGGTCATGGGCACGGTGTTTCTGTGGAATGCGGATCCCTCTGTAGTGAAGAAAGGGCCACGGACCAGGGTCTCGTAAGCACATAGGAGTATTTTAAAGTTTTCAGGAGACCTATAAATGCGAGCATCAGATCGATTTCACCAAGCAAGTACGGTTTTGTTTTCAACATCAGAACCACACCCTGAGGACTGCCCTGACCTATTAAGGAAGAAAAAAACCCAAAAAACAAAAAAACTGTGCTGGGCCACGTGGGGTAGGAACCCCTGGTCAATAAGCCATTTGGAAACGTTCAGACCTATTGCCAGAGGTGGGTGAATCTGTCGTCCAGCGTGCAAGCAGGGAGAAGTCTAATAAATAATCCAAAGAGAGAGCGAATCCAGATGACATTTTAAAGATTACTGATTGAAAAGTCCAGAGTTTGCTAATGCAAATGGCCCCGGCCACAAAATTTGCATTCACGACAATCACTTTACGTGCGTGTCTAAAGGAAAGTGTCGAAGCAGCTGGCACAGAACAAACCGACGAGGCAGTCTGTTTCCAAGCAAAATGAAAAAAAAAAAAAAAAAAGAAACAGAAAAAAGAGTAAGAATGTTTCCGTTTGCGATTATGGTTGGTGCGGTGATGTATGTACTTTTCTGACGACCCCGTGGAACATCTTCAGGGTTATCTACACACATGTGGGTTTCAGCAGGGTGATACAGTTGCCCGATTCCAGAGGCGCTTGTTACATCCCTTGACAGACAGCATCCAACCGAGATGCTGGCGTCCGACGCTGACATACCGAGTCCCTAAGGTCGTCTGCCCTGTGCTGTGAACCACTTGCGGCAAAAAACCAAGACGAGCTGGAACCCAAACATAGGATGTGTGTGTGTGTGTTTTTCTGGCTGATCAGATCCCAGATTCCCAGGCAGAATCTGTCCTTTTTTTTTTTTTTTTTTTTTTTTTTTAGAGAGAGGCAGAGTATGAGCAGGGGAGGGGCAGAGAGAGAGGGAGACACAGAATCTGAAGCAGGCTCCAGGCTCCGCGCTGTCAGCACAGAGTCCGACGCGGGGCTCGAACTCACGAACCGTGAGATCATGACCTGAGCCGAAGCCAGACGTTTAACCGACTGAGCCACCCGGGCGCCCCAGAATCTGTCCTAATCTTAAGCTTCGCGGGACCGGGACACTGTTCCTTGAGAGGTGCTCCGTGGTCACCCAGAGGGACCTGAGCCCCTCTCAGTTCCTGCACCACATCCACTTGCTCTGACAAAGCTTGAATTTTTGTCTCCAGCCCACTTTTCACCTGGCTGAGGTGATTGATTGATTCACACTGGCATGGTAACGAGGCAGGGTGCCCACGGAATTTCTGGAAGCACCTTCCATTACCAACGTTGACCAAAAAAAAAAAAACAAAAAAAACAAAAAAAACCCAAAAAAAACCAAAAACAAAACGCAACAAAAACACAGGGACATTTGCATATCTTAGCTTTTGAAGTAACCAATCGTGTACAGAGCGATTTAATTCTAGGAAGAAGTGTTTCAGAGACCCAGAACCCCGTGAGCTCTTAATGGATTTGCATTCTGGCTGTGCCATTTCCTGGCCGTGTTACGTGAGCAGCCTCTCTGAGCCTCAGTTTCTCCGTCTACATTTAGGGGTAGTAATGTGGCCTTCTCACAGAGTTCTAGGAAGCCAGGAAGGTGAGACTTTTAGCACAGCACCCGCTGCATCGTTAACAGTTCCACAGCGTGTGTTAGCATATTTGTACGTACTCCTGTCAGTAACGTGGCCATCGTGGTGATGACGGTGGCGATGATGCCCGGGAACTTCAGAGCCACCTTTTTGAATCTTTACGCAATCTGACGAGGGAAAACCGTCTCAGAAAGTTGGGGAGAAGCGCTTGGAAGTGAGGGAGACAAGACCAAGCTGTAAGCCCTTCCTAACTTCCCCATGCGGCAGCCTCCCCTGGCCTTCATCCTGGTGAAATACTGTAGACAGTACACCTTGTGCTTCCTGCTCCCTGGGAGGCTGGGGCAAGTCCCTTCACTGCCTGAGCCTTGGTGTCCTGCCCACGGCATGTGGCCACCTCTAATTCTCATTATCCCGTGGCTTTCTGGAGAAGATCAGAAAAATATATGGAAGCCGTCCACGCCCTACACGCAGATGCTTCCTAAAAGGCAACCACAAATGCCGTGTTGTTGATGCCGCTAATGGAAGTTACAAACACGTCACCTGCCGTGTGGCTCCCAGGTCTAGAAACATCACCCTTCTCTGTTGATTCCATGGCATCCAACCCGCGGGCAAGTCTGTCCCCAGCATAGGTCTCAGCTCTGCCCTTGTCTCTTCCCAAGCTCCGCTGTCACCGCTTGGCCCATGTGACCAGCTCCTGGCCGTGTCACTGGTCTGGCCTCTCCTCTGGCCTCCCTGCCCCCAGCCCTGCCCTCAGTGTCCCATGTGGCCTCCACGCAATAGTCGAAGTTTCACGTTAAAAACACAGACCGAATCGTGCCACTCATATGTTCGAAGCCCCTCAACAGCCAACCTAATAACACAAGCCAGTCACTAGGCAGCCCTCGCCAGTGTCCCTGGTGCAGATACTCCCAGCCTGGCCAATTTCCAGCCTCCAGAGTGACGTCAGCTGCGAACAGATGCGCGCCTGCGCTGCGAGCTGGTTCCTGCCAGCCCCAGCGCCCCAGCGGACAGCCTCGGGAGGCCTCCCCGGTGCCGGGCCCCAGGCCGCACGCTTCCCAGGCCGCCTCGGCTTGGCCAGGCAGCTGCTCTCCTGTGTCTGCGCTACACAGGCGGGGAAACTGAGGCATGGGCGGCGGTCTGGCTCCGGCGCCTGACCACACTATACTGCCTCTCTCAGCTGTGCTTAAAACAAAATCCCTGCTCCCCACCTTGGTGACCGGAGCCAGGATCTGGCCCTGCCTTGTTCTCCTCCCCGATCCTGCGTTCCACACGTGCTTCTGTCCACACCTGCGTTTTCTCTTCTCATCCAGGCTGCAGGCCTTGGTCCCTTCGCCCCCTCTTCTCCAGCTCTTGTTCTTCCTCACCGTGAGTCCCAGCTTAAACGTTACCTCCCCCAGGGACGCTGCCCCGACCTCCTCTCTGCTTCCTCTCACTGTGCAGTCTCTGTCCCTCTCAGCCGCGACCCCAAGTCAGTCCAAACCCTTTTATTCATCTCGCTCTTGAGCAGTGGTTCTCAGTGGGAGACTGAGGCCAAGGAGGCAACTTTGCCCCCAGGGGACAGTTGGTAAGGTCTTCAGACAGTCTTGGTTGGTACAACTCATCATCCCACAGGGCCCAGGACACCCTCCCCCCCTCCCCCCCCCCCCCACCGACCCCACCACCGCAACAAAGATCTGGTTCCACGAGTCAACAGTACCAAGCTTGAGAAACGTGGCTGATGGCTGTCTGTCTCTCCCAGTTTGAGCACATTCCAGAAGGGCGTGGCCTTGACGTCTTTGTTCTCGGCTGGCTTCTCAAGTCCGAGCTCAGTGCCTGGCACAGAAGAAGTCGAAGTTAGGGGCACCCGGGTGGCTCAGTTGGTTGAGCGTCCGACTCTCGGTTTTGGCTCAGATCGTGATCTCACGACTCGTGAGTTCAAGCCTCACCCTGGGCTCTCTGCTGACGGCGAGAAGCCTGCTTGGGATTCTCTGTCTCCCTCTCTTTCTGCCTCTCCCCTGCTTACGCTCTCTTCTCTGTCTCAAAAACAAACGTTTCAGGGGCGCCTGGGTGGCGCAGTCGGTTAAGCGTCCGACTTCAGCCAGGTCACGATCTCGCGGTCCGTGAGTTCGAGCCCCGCGTCGGGCTCTGGGCTGATGGCTCGGAGCCTGGAGCCTGTTTCCCATTCTGTGTCTCCCTCTCTCTCTGCCCCTCCCCCATTCATGCTCTGTCTCTCTCTGTCCCAAAAATAAATAAACGTTGAAAAAAAAAATTAAAAAAAAAAAACATTTCAAAAAAAAAAAGTAGAAGTTGTAAAAACTAACACTACTGACGACAATGGTGACGGTGGTGATGGTGAAGCCCTGAGACGTCCTTCCAGAGTCACACTGGAGTTTTCAGGCTGGGCAGCAAAGGAATAGGGTGGGTCTGTTCTCTGCCCTCCGCTTGGCACTCCTTTTGGCCCGGGGACAGGGAAGGAGGAGCAGGCATTTGATCAGACTCCCTCCTCCCCCATCCCTGACCTCCCGAGCAGCCGTCCGCTAAGTGTTGCACTTGGCTAGAGTTCCTGCAGTAATTTGGTTAATTGGATGAACAGGCACTTTAGTGACAGAGACTGGGGTTCCACACCGCAGTCCATCAAAACTAATCAGTTGGCCGGGTTCCATTTCTCAGCAACTGACAGCTTCGCCAGGATGGCGAGTAGATGGTAACTTTTTAAATTGAGGAACTCACTAAATAATGGCAGTTAGAAGTTGGCAGGATGCTTTTCACGGGGAAGGGGAAGGAGGAAACCCTGCCTGGGCTTCGTTTTCCTCCAAAGGGATCATCTCGTTCGAGGGGCTGCTTGATTAGAAGGTTTTTCCAAAGACATTGGTGAGAAGCAGTCGTCTCGAAACCACAGCGTTTCTCTTTCTTAGGAGGAAGTTGCCGAAAGCGATACACCGCGGATCCCTTCCTAGGGTGCTTAGTAAACACGTGGGGCTTGTGGCGCGTGCCCGATGGAACCATATACCGTGTTTGCTTAGGGTTGCGTTAGCTGCTGTAACAAATAAGCCTCACACTGTGAGTGGCGTAAGGCAAGATTTCTCACTCCTGTGATAATCCGATCAGAGTTCCCAGCTGAGGGTGGCTGTCTTCCACGCAGTGATTTGGGGACTCAGGCTCCTCTTTTCTTGTGGTTCCATTATTCCCTAGAGCCTCAATCTCATCTGCTCCCGGCCGGCGGAAGGGGAAAGAGGGACATGGAGAACATACATTCCATTTTTCTTAAATTTTTTAATCTTGATTTGTTTTCGAGAGAGAGAGAGAGACAAATTGTGAGCAGGGGAGGAACAGAGAGAGAGGGGGAAGCGGGCTCCGGGTTCCGAGCTGTGAGCACAGATCCCGGCGTGGGGCTCAAACTCATGAGCCAAGAAATCATGACCTGAGCCGAAGTCAGACGCTTAACCAACTGAGCCACCTAGATACCCCGGTACATTCGATTTTTAAAAACCTTGGCCCAGATGTGATACGCTCCCATTCACACTCCTTCAGTGACGCTAGCCACGTGGCTCTACCTGGCCAGAAGAGAGGCCTGGAGAATGTGTTCCTCCCCTGTGATGGCTCCATACTGTGGAAGGGAGACTATAGGCCTCGATAATAATTACCTACTCTGCCATGGGTGATATCCAGTCTATACCAACCCTATGAGAAATTGCTAGGGTTTTCCTTGAAGGAAACCGCGGCTTACATGAGTTAAGCAACTGTCCCAGGTTTTTGCAATTGGCAAGGAGCTAAGTCGAGTTGTGCATCCGTCCAGGTTACAGACCGGTCCGCTATCTTCCCTCTCTGCCCATCTCTCTCTCTCTCCCGCCTCCCTCTCTCCCTTCTTTCTCTCCCTCCTTCCTTCTTTCTTTCTAACCCTCGGTAATTTCCGAAGCACAAACTCCGTGCTTCTGTAACTTTGTGTGTTTTCTACAAGATTGTTCTTCCGGGCTGGAAAATTATCCCCACTGAATACTCTTTAACTTAGAGGAGATTGGTCTAAAGCATGCTCGATAGTTGCTGGAGCGTGCGTTTTTGCTCTCAAAAGCGGGGGGAGCTTGCAAAGGAAAATGATAGAAAAGAGATGTTTCTAAAAGGCAAGGCTGATATGGTCACTCCCTTATATACTAATCCCGATACCTCCCGCTAGCTTTCAGGAGAGCGTTCATCCCTCATGGCTTAGCCAGTTCAGGCATCTGTGAGGCTGTGATCTGGCCCCTCAGCACCCCCCTGGCCTTCACTCAGGCTTCTTGGCAGTCTCTCGGCCAACTTAAAGGTCTTTCACACACAAACGTCTTCCCCCCTGTCTGGCTGACTTCTGCTTCCATTTCTGCTTATTCTTCTTTCCGGGATGTTCTTGCTTGGTCTGTCTTCCCCGAGTTAAAGAGCAATCCCATCTTTAAACTTCTGCCGGGAGTCCCCCAGGAGTCTCCACTCTGCGATACCAAAGAACAGTGCAGACCCGAACAAAGACCCTAACACTGGATCATAGTCGCCGACTCACATGTGAGTTTCCACCATTAGACCGGGGGCTCCTGGAGGACGGATTCATGTCCCGCCCGTTTATTTTCATTTCCCCGATGCCTAGCACGGTGCCTGATGCAACGTCGCTGCCCGTTCGATCCTCATCGCCTAAAAGAATGAATCTCACCCCTGAGGTCCGAGATGTGCACAAGGAGTAAGTCGTTTTATATCCCCTGGACTTTGAAATTCAGGAAAAGCAGCAATCCCAAGTGGCTGCAACCGACAGTGTGGGTTTCGGCATACTTTAAGCAGGGACTAATATGCAGAGAAGGACTCCGTAGCTTATAGCGAGGCCACGCAGAGGATCATCTATGACCCTCCCCTCTGTGCCGAGAAGGGGGCAGGGAGTGATGTGCGTGTTTGCGTGTATGTGAGTGTGTGCACGCGTGTGTGTGCGTGCCCCTGTCGCTCACCAGCCTTCCCTTCTAAAGGTCAAGCTCTCGACACCTTTGAAGATGGCGGGGAGGCTGTTTCTGGGTTGGGCCAGCTTCATTTCACATGGGACGCTCTCAACGTTTTACGGTTCCGTTTCGTTTTATTGCTGGTTTGAAGAAGGATGGCGCTTGGAGAAGGGAGCTTGAGAAGGCCACAATATCCCCAAAGTCCAAAACGTGGCAGACTCCGGGGACCTCTGACCCACTCACTCGTGTTAAGAAATTTTCCCAGCCCTCGGTCCATGTTGCACAATCGCAGGGTTTTGTATGAAGGTTTGCAGGGAGCATGCCAGAACCTATTTCTAAACAGTCTGATGATTTATTTGATGCCTTTGGATATTTAAGTAGTCTGCAGTCTACACCAAGTGTCTGTAACGTTTATTTTTTCCTTGCTTTAATGTGTGGGACCTCTCACAATGCCTGTACACCCCAGGCACTCAATAAATATGATTTATGGAAGACATAAATAAATCCAAACCAAGATTATGTCTGCGTTCATTAATGTGTAACAGTGGTCCTTCCCTCCTCCCTCGAAAAAGAGAAAAAATCCTCACCAAATTACAAAAAAAAGGGGGGGGAACAAGAAATAAGTGACTCACAGGTCTGAGTAGAAAGTCGTGACGCTCCCTAAAGTAAAATATGAAATGTTTGATTATGTTCTCAGCTTCCCTTTATTCGTGCTGTGTGACCTTGGGCTACTTCCTTGACCTTTCTGGGTGTCCCCGCTTCCTTACATACTGAGCTAGACTGGAAAAATGAGCTCGTAGCCCCGTTGAGCTGCAGAGATACAGAAGCAAATAGGGTGGGGTTGAATTTGTTGAGTATCCACCACACCGTGGGCAATTTTATTTAGAATCTCCCCTGTCTTCCTTGTAATATCCATAAAGAGGATAGTGAACTGGTTAGGAACACGGATGCTGCCATCAGATTCCCGGAGTGGAAACCTGGGCTAAGCTCTGTGCTAGCTGTGTGACCTTGGGCAAGTTGCTTAACCTTCCTGTGCCTCCATTCACTTTTTGCAAGATGAAGATGCTACTATCAGTTACCCTTGTGGGTTGATTGTGAAGCCTGAACGAGGTCAGGTGTATAATGTATTTATTCAATGATACTTCGTGACAGTATGGCTTTCACTATTAGGATTGTCATTTCGGGCTGAGACAGCTGAGCTTACGGACCTAAATACCATACCTGAGGCTGTGCTATTCATGACCTTGGGGGAGGAAAGTAGCTAATGGGGGAGGCGTATGCAATGTGACCCGAAATCAGAAACTCTAAGGCCCTACCTTCTGCCCTTATATCCCATGATGCCTCTGTAATGAGGGTGACTTTGTCCACTCTGTGTGCCTGGAAGGGTGTTCCGGACCTGTCTGGCCTATGGGAAGTGTCTATTTCTAAACATGCTCAGGGCATGAGTCTCAGTTCTGGATCTTCCCTGCGAGATCCCATGTCTGTGGGCTGCCTCCAAACCCTGTCTCCTGCGCTGTCTGAGCAAAAAGGGAAAGATCGGGGCAGCTGGGTGGCTCAGTTGGTTAAGTGTCCAACTCTCGGACATCATGACCTCACGGTTCGTGAGATCAAGCCCCACATCGGGAACTGTGCTGACAGCGTGGAGCCTGCTTGGGATTCTCTCCCTCCCTCCCTCTCTCTCGCTGACCCACCTGCACCCTTGCTTTCTCAAAATAAATGAATGAACTTAAAAACAAACAAATACTTAAGAAGAAAAGGGACAATAAAACTCAAGAACAGGAAGAAAATCACTAAGCAGAAGTGGAGCGGACACAGGCCTGACCTTATGGGCTGTTGTTCCCACCCCGATCAGCCCCCTGCCCCTGCAGTGAATTGATGGCTCCTGGATTTGCCCATCGTGGAAACTCACTCTGATCCTCTCTCTCTCTACCTTGGACACATCATTCTTTCCCTTCTTCCTCTGGGTCCCTTCCTGCTCCCCTTCCACGGAGACACCTTCCGTGGCCGACTCCAGACATCTCTGAAAAGTCCGGCCAGACTTGGATGTCACCCCTCCCAGGGCTCCGCCGTTTCCTTCGGCCCCATCACGAGAGGGTCCTTCCTGCCTTCCCTCGTCCTTCGGAAGCCTGAGTTGAATACAAATATAAAATTACAAATGCACGTTTCAGCTTGATTTAGCTCCTCAGCTGGATTTAGCTTTTCTTTTTACAATAAACCAGTTTAATGAGCTTTCAGAAGGCTGTCTGGCCATGAGACCAGGAAGTGAGCACTGATGAGTTGGACAGGAAGTACATAAAGGAATGAATTGGGACGGCATCCTTTTTTAAAATGCCCCCCTTCCCCGGGCTCTACCAAAATCCAGACTTCTTTTCCTCTGATTCTGTATGTTTGCTTGTGGCTTTTTATCAAAGTGTAATTAAAGTGCCTAAAGTATACTCATCCTGAGTGCATCTTAACCAGGGCCCGTGTCACGGACATGGGATGCGCATACTTGCCCGGGGCCCCGGGCTTGGAAGGGCCATGCTTGGTTTAAAACCCTGCGGTCTTAAAATACTTTTTTTTTTTTTTTTTTTTTTAGTCAAGAGACTCCTCATTTTCATCTTGCTCTGGGTCTAGCAGGTTACCTCCATGAGATCAGTGCATTACTCTCTCCGTCTACTGTCCTATAGCCACCTCCTTGATCGAGCTGTAGAACATTTCCAGTCCCCCAAACTCCTTCCTGCCCCTTCCCAGTCAGCGCCCCCTACTGGTGACTGCGGTCTAGACTCCCTCGCTTCCAGCCCTACCGGATGGAATGACACAACGTGTATCCCTTGGCTGCTAGTTTCTGGATTCTTCTATCTCACCGTTGCAGACTTTCTCTTTCTCTGCCGTTGCTCTGTAGTAATCCAGTGCACCCCTCCGCCCCGATTTGTAGATCCGTCCTCCTCTTGATGGGCACTTGGGTGGTTTTCCCCTCTTGGTTATGAATAAAGCTGCTGTCAGAATCCTCGTACACCTCTTTTGGTGGACGTACGCGCTGATCTCTCTTGGGGGAGACCCAGCTAGCTAGTGGCAGAACTAGTGCTCTCGGTATTCGGCCTCACTATCCGAGCTCGTAACTCCCACCGCGACCCGTTCAATAACCCATAGTCTTGGACCACCTGCTCTGCGCTAGCTGACCCACTGATGAATCTAATAGACAGAGATGAATCTCAGCTTCATAAAATGACACGCTCAACCAGGCTAGGGATGTGGTGGAGGAGGAGTTAGGTCTAAGAGCAGGAGGAGCTAATCCTCACTGACCGTGAGTCAGAATTAATCATAACTCCCCAAACTGTGCCGACTTGAGTCCCGTCAAGGGAAGAGATGGTGCGTGCTGTTTTCAGTCCATCTAGAACTACTCTGAAGTCCCAGGTACAGTCAGCTAGCGTTCACATTTTGTTTATTTATTTATTTTTTTTTAATTTTTTTTTCAACGTTTATTTATTTTTGGGACAGAGAGAGACAGAGCATGAAAGGGGGAGGGGCAGAGAGAGAGAGGGAGACACAGAATCGGAAACAGGCTCCAGGCTCCGAGCCATCAGCCCGCAGCCCGACGCGGGGCTCGAACTCCCGGACCGCGAGATCGTGACCTGGCTGAAGTCGGACGCTTAACCGACTGCGCCACCCAGGCGCCCCATATTTTTTTAATGTATTATTTTATTTTTCAAAGAGAGAGAGGGAGGCAGAATCGGAAGCAGGCTCCAGGCCCTGAGCTGTCAGCGCAGGGCCCGCCGCGGGGCTCGAACCCACGAACCGTGAGATCGTGACCTGAGCCAAAGTCAGAAGCCCAAAGGACTGAGCCACCCAGGTGCCCCTAGCGTTCGCATTTTAACTGATGCCACTTCATTCGACGACACCCTTTCCTTGCTAGAAGCTTCTCTGCCGGGACAGGTAGGCCTGGGGGAGCAGCAGCCATTTACGCTCCGAGATCTGGGTTTTAAGCTCGGGCAACAGATTCGGATACATTTTTCATCTTCCACGTGGGATCAGGCCTGCATTAGGTCTTTATTTGTTAAGGGGCTTAATCTCATTATGGATCAATTTGTCAAGCATCGAGTAAATGGGAAACGGAGGTTCTTCGTTCCCCAAATGACCCAACTTTATTTCTTGAAACATCTGAAGCAATTTCCCATGTGAGCCCAGAGATTAGTTTTTGTTCTTGTTTTACAACTTGACATGGTTTTTTTTTTTTTTACCCTTGTCCGTCACTCCGGGGGTTGGCCTCCACATCCAGGGTTTACGATGGTTGGTGAGATAAGAAAGGTGGCTTGGCATAGGGGAGGGGAACTGTGGAGTCAGGCAGGCTTGGCTGGGATTAACTCTCCCCAGCTGTTTGCTCAGGTCCTTATCTCTCCCAGCCCCACACTCCTTATTTCTACCCCCAGGAGGGCAGCCCCTGCTTGGAGAAGCCGGGCAGGTGTCCACGTTCGTGCCGCCCGTGTGACAGCACTGGCTCCTTCTAGGAGCTCCTTCTAGGAGCTCATTGCCTGACGCCAGTTCTGCCCGAGGGTCTGTCCCTTTCATCACTAACAGACCGTCCCCATCACAGCTTGGTGTCCGTCTTGACGCACTGGGGCTGCTCCCCACCGTGTCCCCTCTCATGGCTTCCCCCAAGCTTAGCTGAGCCAAGACACCAGCCTTGCCCACGGCCAGGGCTCTCCCTCCCAGCCCCCACCTTCTCTCTAGCTGTGCTCAAGGGTGCACCCCGTTTATGAGGCCCGGGGCTTTATGACATTTCTGGATTGCTTACAAAATCATAAAGACAAAATAGCTAAGGCCTTTCCTGGCAGCTTGGGAGTGGATACGAGCGGGGAGTTCTAGAAACTTCAGTTTCTCTTCCTGTACTTTCTTCTCAAAAAGTGAATGTGTTTGCTAAGTGCAAGAATGCTATCTCCAGGGACCGAATACCATGTAACTCCAATTAGAGGACATCCTGGAAAAGGCAAAACAAGAGACACAGGAATACGATTCAGGAGTTTGGGAGGAGCAGGATGGACACATAGGTGAAGCACAGGGGGATTTTCAGGGAAATAAAACAATTCTGTATAATACTGTTTAAAAAAAGTAAAAGTCAACGTGTGATAGCATCAAATTATGCTTGGAATGAGCCAGTCACAAAGGGGGGTCGGACCATAAAATTGGATTGTCATGCTGCATTTATAGATGACCTTTGCCCCCTTTGAGTACGACAGGAGAGCAGTAGGTCTTTATAACTCATACTATGGCCTGCACGGAGTCAATCAATGACAAGATAGACCTGTTAATTTGATTAGTAAAAAGAAAAAAAAAATATCATAATGCAAGTGTATTTTTTTTTTCCAACGTTTATTTATTTTTGGGACAGAGAGAGACAGAGCTTGAACGGGGGAGGGGCAGAGAGAGAGGGAGACACAGAATCGGAAACAGGCTCCAGGCTCCGAGCCATCAGCCCAGAGCCTGACGCGGGGCTCGAACTCCTGGACCGCGAGATCGTGACCTGGCTGAAGTCGGACGTTTAACCGACTGCGCCACCCAGGCGCCCCAATGCAAGTGTATTTTGATTGAGATATCTTTGATCGTTAGTAAAATTAAACTTTGGGCTAATCGATTCGCTGGCCACATCCTCCTCCGTAACCTTCTCTGTTGTTCCGTGGCGACTTAGTGTTCATTTGTTTGTTTTTCTCTTTCTATATAACCACAAAAGCAACATCTCCATGTGGGAAGACATTGGGAAAATGATCCGATTGGAAGAGGACAAGTTTGAATTTGTTTTGAAACTGAATTTAAGTAGAAAACATGCTGTTTTTACTTAGATTCTATATGAGGTCAGTAAAAATAGGACGGTTTTCTAAAGTTGCTTTTGTTTTCATTTTATGGTAGATTGCACAAGTGTCCTGTGTGCGTAGGATCGCATGGCGACACAGTGTTGCAGGGGGTTTTGATTTGGGGTGAGCTACCACCGCTGATGTGACCCACTTCCATCATGGTTGGGGGTAACAGATTTCTTCCATTTTGTTTACAGCTTTTGGATTTTTAAGACCCTAAATGCAGGCTCCACACTGTCGGCACAGAGCCCGACGCGGGGCTCGATCCCAGGAACCGTGAGATCACGACCTGAGTTGAAATCAAGAGTCGGACGCTTAACCGACTGAGCCACCCAGGCGCCCCCTTGAGTCAGATGATTAAGATCAGATCTGCCAGTCTTTGCAGCCCCTAACTTAGGAGGACCTGGGTTAGGAAAAATCAGTCACCTCTGAGACCACCAGCTTTTCCAGCAGAGAGGGGGAAATAAGGTTTCCTTTAACCCAGTGTGCCCTGGTGGGTTTTTTGTTGTTGTCGTTCTTGGTCCGGGTGTCCGGGAACAACAAGAACGAGAATGTGGGAAGTGAAACATGATTTAAAAACAAAACAAAACAAAAAAAAAGAGATCACAGCAGGAAGAGGGCAGGTTGGGGGAAAAGGGGAGAGACCAGGCTTGCAAAACAGCCCCTTTGTGTTCAGAGCTGGGGCTATTGACAAGAGTTAGAGGCAGATAGCCACCAGGAAGAAGGAACCTGATGCTGCCCGCAGGTATGTCCTTCGTGCTAAATATATGGGCAACACAGAACCGGTAGCTAAACGGCTTGGCGGACAACTAGCCAAAGCTCACGGCGACAGCTTCCCAGCATTCAATCAGTGAGAGGGTGGCTGGAGCAATTCAGAGAGGAGCTGTTCTTCTAAAGCTTCCATTTTAATTACACGCCGGTCGGAGCCTCTTCCTTCCAGAACCCCCCGTGCTACCTGGGTTCCCTTCCAAAACCTAATGGAGTTATCCTGGCCAAAGGAACGGCTTCCAAATCACGGTGACAACTCCCTCCCCACCCCACCCTCCACGCGCTTTGTCTTCGCACAAGTGCAGGCTCAGCTCGAGGGATTTTTAGACTCTGGAGAATTAGCTCCCTCTTGCCCTCCTATTTCATTAAGCAATTGGCGAGAGATCAAAAAAAAAAAAAAAAAAAAGGAAGAAAGAAAAGAAATGTGTCCTCGTGCAGGGCCCCCCACACCCGTGATTTCCCCAGCCCCCCAAGGGCCCACGAGGATCCGAAATTCTCCCTTTGACTCTCTTTTTCTCACTAGCACAGCCGTGTGGTCCTGAAAAGTAGAGTTGCCCTACGTGTCTCGGACTGATATCCTGGTCCAGAGATGGCTCCAAAAACACAACCTGATTTTTTCTTTTTTTTTTTAATCACGGAGCCTGTGATTTACCACCAGCGGAGCTCATGCACGACGCAGACCAGATGCTTGGGGCCAGGCAGCGCCCTCTGAAAATCTGTGAGGGAAAAATGAGAGCCACTGAGGGCGGCAGCATACATTAGGCACCAACTGTATGCCGGGTGCGAATCACCTCTGGAGGCACTTACTGGACGCACGCTGGCGGGCGCTCGGCAACTCTTGCTACTTCACTGAATCCTCACCGCCCCGGGTGTGGGCCGCCTTGCCCCCACGGCACAGAGCAGGAAACGGAGCCTCAGGGAGTTTTCGTGGGTCTGCCCATCTTCTTGTGTCTTCAGGAAACCCCACAGTGAAGCTGCGCACCGGTTGTCTGACGGGTCCCTCACGGGATGCTGTGGCGATCAAACCATGCTGGGAAGGGCGGTGCTCTGCAAACCTTGTTTGCACAGGAGTTGATGTTCTTGCAGGTACTCGCGTTTTTATGACTGAGCTTTATTCTTCGTCCTCTGTAGTGTGGGATTCCAAGAGTATTCCCCGGCGTAGACTTAGAAACATTAAAGGAGATGAATCCGTCGACCCTCAAGGCACAGTCCCTGAGACCATGCAAGTGTCCCTGAGCCCCTTTGTTGTGCTTATAGCAGAAACAGATACCCTTTGGATGGAGAGAACGACCCCTCTCACTCTTAGCGGGGAAAACACTACCTTCCCCACACTCCTGGGCCCCCCTGGGTGGAGCCGACTCACCCACAGCGGGTCTTTCCACAAGCTAGCCGTGTGACCTTGTCAGATCGATGCCTCGCGGCTTTATCTCTTGTCAAATAATAACCCGCGACTTTATCCTTACGCGGGCACAGCTGTCCCCGACCCGTCTGCCTCGAAGAGAACCTATCGCTGGGAAAATAGGCACGTGAGTAAAAGCGCTCTAAGAATATGAAACACGTTTTCACTACCAAGTGTCATCACGAAATAAACGTCAGGTGAGAGACTCATGGCAATAATTCTCTGCCTGCCCGCTCAGGGACCGGCGAAATGAATGGTCTCCCCCTTCTCCCAGGGCCCCCGCCCCAAGCCACTCTTGGGACAGCGGGCTTTTACAAACCTTTTAGAAAGTCAAAGTCCGTGCATCCTCCTCTGAGCACCCGCAGAGGCTGTCCCTGCCCTTCACGTGGTCCCCTGTCTTTTGTGGAGCAGGTGAGCCCCCAGACACACAGCCAGCGTGCCTGGGGTCCCATCCGCACCGGCCACGTTCCGTGAGAATGGCCTTTGGCAAGCTGTTCTGAACGTCAGGACCCAAATCAAGCTTATCCCTCTGGAATCTCTCACCTGCTTTTACCTCTTTTCCGAATATCCTCACTTCCTGTCCAGGGGCTTCCAGTCACGACCTTGCTTCCCTGGATGCCTCAGAAATTAATAATGACGTCTGGCAGATGTCTGAGTGCCCTAGTCCAGGGGGCAGCAGACTGCCTGTTTTTGTAAATAAAACGTTATTGAAACGGAGCCACTCGCCTTCATTTGCATATTCTTGTGGCTACTTTGTGTCATATTTTTGTGACACTGTAGAATTGTGCAGTTGGAACAGGGACCATCTCATGCGCAAAGCCTAGAATATCTACGATTTAGACGACCCTTTACAGAAAGTGCTTAGCAACCCCTACCCGAGATCAGTGTCTCTAAAACCAGTTCAGGGTGTGGAAATTCCAACGTCACGATCGTTTCTATTAAAACATAAAATGTCGCTGCATTCAACAGAAATTCATTAAATATAGATGTGCTACGTTAGGTGTCATGTATAGCGCAGAGTTTTAAAACCTGCAGTTTGGGATGGGAAATCTTTAAGTTGGGAGAAAAAACAAAACCCGTTCATCCAGTTTGTTGGATAGTGGATTGGGCAAAACATCTTAAATCAAATTCGCTGAACAAGTAACATGCCAGGTACCATGATAAGTAATTTTACAGGTATTAATGCATTTAACCCTCGCTTCAGCCCTATGAGGTGGAAAATAATCTTATTTCTCCAGGAGGTCATAAATTCTGGGAACAAAGGGGCATGTATATCATGTCACCAAGGAAATCTTCCGTCTAAAAATAACCAATAAAGCGTCTACGAATTCAGACTTGACGGGCAAAGTTGGATTTTGGGGATTAGAAATTGAGGTTGAAATTGATAAAGTGGGGGCTGAAAGTGGCACATCAGGTCAGGTGGTGGATCAAGGGGTCAGACTCTGGCTGTCAGCGTCAAGTTCTTGGAAGCTTAACCTTACGGCTCCGTCGTTTCTCCTCGTTCAACCTCGAGGAGCTTCGGCATCCGGAGGACCAGAGCGCGAGGCTCCTGGTGACGTAACCGCCCTGCAGGTTTGAGTCCAAAAATTGTGCCTGGCCTCCTCACTTCGCATACGTCGGGCCTTAGTTCCCTTCCCAACCACGTTGGTTCTGTTCTTTCCGGTTTAAGCTCCTTCTCTTGGACGGGCAAGGCAGGAGCACGGCTGTGGTAAGGGTTGCGCGAGATAGCGTATGAAAGTAGTGATTTTTAGCAAGGTACCTGCCAAGCTGCAGGCATGTGACAATGCCACTTGCGTTGGGGGTTGGAATTCAGAGTTTATTTATTTATTTAGAGAGAGAGAGAGCATGCATGCAAGCAAGGGGGGGAGAAAGGCAGAGAGAGAGAGAAAGAGAGAGAATCCCAAGCGGGCTCCGTGCTGTCGTTGCTGAGTTCGATGTGGGGCTTGATCCCCCGACCCACGAGATCATGACGTGAGCCAGAATTGAGAGTCGGACGCTTAACCGTGTGAGCCACCGAGGCGCTCCCCCGCAAAGATCGAGTGCCTTGGTTTCCTTTACCCTTCCAGATAGTCGTCTCTATAGTGAGTTGAACGGAGCCCCGCCCCCAAGAACAGAGATGTAGCCCCCTTGAAGCGGTGAATGAGGCCTTCTGTGGAAAAAGGGTCTTGGCAGATGTAATTAAATTAAGCATCTGGAGAAGAGATTGTCGTGAATTAGGGTGAGCCCTAAATCCAATGGCAAGCGTCCTTAGAGAAAGAGAAGGGGAGGAGGCGGAAATTGGAGGGAGGCATCCATAAGGCAAGGAATGCCAAAGATTGCTGGCCTCCGCCAGAAGCTAGAAGAAGCAAGGAAGTATCTGTCCTAGAGGCTTGAGAAGTGGCATGGCCCTTCAGACTCCTTGTGGCCCTTCTGGCCTCCAGAACTGTGGGAGAATCTATTTCTGTTGCCGGAAGGCAGCCAGTTTGTGGTCGTTTGTCACACCAGCCTTAGGAAACTCACACGGTCTCCCCCCATCACCCCTTGCCATCACCTTCCGTGAGCGCGTAGCAGACGGCTCTTGAGCGGGGGGGGGGGGGGGGGGGTCCTACGCGGAGTTTGGCCTCCAGACTCTGCGTCTGGAGTCGGCTGCTTCTCACCTGGGCATTTCCGGTCTCATTCCTTTGCCTACCTGAGCTCCCCCCCCCCCCCCCACCTCCCCGTGTCTTAATTCTGTAGCACAAATAATGATGCTCGCTCATCAGGATATTGTGATAATAATAATAGTCATGACCGTATCAATTGCTCCCACTTACGGACCTCTGATGAGGACCAGGCACTCCTCGAAACGCTTCATTTCATGCAGTCCTCACAGATAACCCTGCGAGCGGGTGCTGCGACTGTCTCCCATTTTAAAGATGAGGAAACTGAAGCACCCTGTCCAAAGTCACGTGCACGCGTAATTCCCGAATTCGCGGTTTAAGCGCATCTTTACTGAGAACCTTCTCTGCCGTAAGCCCAGAAGGCGGGTGGTAAATAAGACAATACCCCCCTTGGCTCCCAGCATCCTTTCCTAGTTCCGTAGCACTTGGGTGCTCGGAGGAGACGTAAATGTGGGCAGATTCAGAGCATTCTGCGGGTACGTGGTCATCGTTCAATAAATGTGTCTGCAGACGGCTCTGTGACCTTACTGGGGACAGTTAGCAGCTACGAGTTCGCGGTCACTTTCTCCCAAGGCCATGGGCGTGGCTGCCGCTTCCCCGGTGGTCCCTTCTCCCAGGTCTACGCGTCCCCTGCTACTTCGTTAAGTGTCTGGGAAACCCAGCTGTCAGTGCGGGTGTGGCTCGGCTCTCAGGGGCCCCTGGTGAGGGGAAGTAAATCTCTAAGAAACAGTGCAGGCATTGGGGAAGTCTCCCGAAGCCCTCGCCTGTCCCCGGTGCCAAGTGCCCAGCGCACAGCGTGGCTCCTTTCCCAACACCCCCCTCCCATGTGGTGCCCCCCGGGAGCAGGCGGATGCCCAAGGTTGGCTCCTTTTTCTCCCAACTCTCATCTTTATGCACATTTATCCTTGGGTCTTGCAATCTCAAGTTTCTTCCTTTCCCTTCTTTGTATCAATTGTTTAAAATTATTTTTTTAAGTTTATCTATTTTTAGAGAGAGAGAGAGAGAAAGAGAGCGCATGTGCAAGTGGGGGACGGGCAGAGAGCGAGGGAGAGAGAGAGAATCCCAAGCAGGCTCCTCAATGTCAGTGCTTGGAGCCCATTGGGGGGCTTGAATTCACCAACCGCGAGATCATGACTGAGTGGAAACCAAGAGTCAGTGGCTTAACCGACAGTCGCTTAAACATCTGACTCTTGATATTGGCTCAGGTCACGATCCTCACAGTTCATGGGATGGAGCCCCAAGCTGGGTTCTCTGCAGACATCCAGGAGTCTGGTTTGGATTCTCTCTCTCCCGCTCTCTCTACCCTTCCCCCATTCTTTCTCTCTCTCCAAAGAAATAAATAAACTTAAATAAAAAAGAACATGGGGGGCCTGGGTGGCTCAGTTGGTTAAGCGTCCGACTTCGGCTCAGGTCATGATCTCGTTGTGGTTTGTGAGTTTGAGCCCCACATCAGCTTCTGGGCTGACGGATCAGAGCCTGGAGTCTGTTTCAGATTCTGTGTCTCCCTTTCTCTGCCCCTCCCCTGCTCGCTCTCTCGCTCTCTCTCTCTCTCTCTCAAAAATAAATAAACATTAAAAATTTTTGGAACAAAAAAAGAACATAATTCCAATCTACTTTCTTGTAATCTAAACCCGTGACATAACCAAGTCCCCCTGGTCTCCCTGAAGCCTTTAACGTGGCCCCCACACCTTCTTCGGATTACAATCCTGGGTCAGGCTGGCATGTGAATCAAGCACCCAACCCCGTCTGTAAGTCCAAACCAGAAGTCGTTATTGGGGTCCACAGAGTCCTGTGGGCTGATGGTGAGACCAGATTCCTCCTTCTCCCCTGTCTTGGGGCCTCTCGCCTCCAGGGTGTGCGTGCTCCCAGCCGTGACCTTGAACCTGGCTAGGTCAATCCCCTTAAGTTGCCCATAAGCTTGGTTCCCCTGTTTTGAACTTAGCACCTTGCAATTTCATATTTGTTTGTGTGAGACTTTGCCTGTGTCCTCCAGAAAACAGGAAGGCCTCTTTCTGCTCGCCATGTTACTTCCGGTGCCCAATATAAGGTCTGGTTCATGGCAGACATTTAATACGTTTTTGCTCACTTCCTTTTGCAAAGAATTCCGGGACAGCTCTCGATGGCCTTTGTCTGCAGCAAACCTGTTGTTCTCCTCGGATCGTAAGCATCATCTGGAAAAATAAATCTCCTTCCTGGGTCTAAGCTACAGAGGCACGCATCCACTTTTCACCTGGGCCCCTGGGGACCTCTGAAGTGGCCAGAAACCTTCCTAGGAACACTCACCAACACTTGGATGCATTTAAACCGAGGATCCCGGTCCCTTCTGTGACCTTCATCCCAGGGCGGGCCACCCCGTGTGCCTCCTCTGGGTGGTGGTTTTAGCAGAAAGGGAGCAGCGCTCTCCTCTCCTCTGATTTCTGTACAATCTGCTCTTTAGTGATCTTTTTACAGATATAAAGTGGGCCGAAGTCATTCGGGAGCAAAAATCCTTCCAGTGGTTTCCACTGAACCTGAGTAAAATCCACGGTCTACTAGGCCCTCCTGATCTGGCTCCTGCCTCCCCTCACACTTGACTTTGTGCCCCTCTCCCCCGAAATCCTGACTCTGGGCTTCCTTCTGTCGGTCACACTATCCATGCTTGGTTCGACACACGCCCTTGCACTAAGCCATGGGTTTCACCCTTAGCTATACCTTAGAATCTCCTGGAAGCTGAGTATTTTAAATATCTTCCTTTTTTAAATGTTTATTTATTTATTTTGAGGGAGAAAGGGAGTGTTCATGAGCGGGGGAAGGGCAGAGAGAGAGAGAGAGAGGGAGGGAGGGAGGGAATCCCAAGCAGGCTCCATGCTGTCAGCACAGAGCCCAAGTTGGGGCTCAATCTCCCGAACTGTGAAATCATAACCTGAGCCAAAACCAAGTGTTGGACGCTTAACCAACCGAGCCACCCAGGCACCCCCCTAAATATCTTCTCGATATTCAAGGCTCAGCTTAAATCGTATCTCTGCAGAGAGCCTGACCCCAATCGTCCTGATGAAACATGGCTCACCACACGCTCAGCCACACCCCACGCCATCCTCTAGGTGAAACCATGTGACTTCTGTAATTCTTGACATGGTCAGTGGTCTTCTTCCTTACTGGAACGTAAACTCCGGGGGGGGTGGGCGGGGCGGGGCGGGGATTATCCTACTGTTTCACTCTGTACCTAGTGCGCCCCAAATGGCCTTAGCATGTCGTGGTTGCTTAGTCATTATTTATTGGAAGAACGAATCTGTGAATGTATAAATTAATGGGTAGGTAGAGCAATTAATATCGTAAGAATAGTAGGGGATATGACACGACTCCCACCTGTTTGTTGTACTATCTGTCCTGTTACTGCAGGCCCCTTAGACTCATATCTGTTGCAGCCATAATTTTCTATCTCTATGTGTATATGAGAATTTTCACCAACAGCTGTACTTGGGGAAGGGGGCTGAAGGTCCGTGCTCATTGAACACACTAGCTAACCTTTGGTTTTTCAGCCTTCTGCTTTATGAAAAAGTGCTGTATGTACCTTTTACAAATAGTCTAAGGCATTGATCCGTAGAACTTCTTTTTTTTAAAAATTTTTTTTTCAACATTTTTTATTTATTTTTGGGACAGAGAGAGACAGAGCATGAACGGGGGAGGGGCAGAGAGAGAGGGAGACACAGAATCGGAAACAGGCTCCAGGCTCCGAGCCATCAGCCCAGAGCCCGACGCGGGGCTCGAACTCCCGGACCGCGAGATCGTGACCTGGCTGAAGTTGGACGCTTAACCGACTGCGCCACCCAGGCGCCCCATGATCCGTAGAACTTCTAAAGTTTACTGCAATTAGAAGGAGTTTCAGATAAAGATCACATTAATTAAGTCCCCCCCCCCCCCTTAAAGTTCATCTTAATTAGCCATTGTTTCTTTCTCGATGGCTTAGTAGTTGGCTGGGTTTCAACCTGGACGCAGGAGGATTACGGGGGACCCCCGAGGTGGCTGTTGACAACTGGCGTGGCCCCAGGTTCTCTGCCTGGATTTTCAGAGTGCGCAGCGCATTTAGGGAAAATGAGTTTGCCCGAGCAAGGATGAGTCCATGGGAGTGAAAGTCTGGCTCGTCGCGTAAGTGAATTTTCCAGTTTTCCCAGCTGAAACAAAGAGTTGCATAGGAAGTGATGTTCATTTTCACCCTTTGACGTGTGTGTGTGTGTGTGTGTGTGTGTGTGTGTGTGTGTGTGTGGAGAGAGTTTGGCTGAGGTGTGATAGTTCTGATTTGAGGCCACGTGTGTTCATTGCTAGCCTGGCTATGGAGGTCTGGGCTACCAGATTGGCTCTGGGGATGCGTCTGTAGCTTCTCTTCCAAATCATAGCCTTGGATGCAATAAAATAGGGGAGGCTTCTGGCCGAGGTCATGTGTCCTTGTGCCTTCAAACGCCCTTTTCCGTAGGTCTCGTCTAGTCTTCAGATTATTATTTTTTAATTTTTTTTTAGCATTTATTCATCTTTGAGTGACAGAGAGAGAGAGAGAGTGTGTGTGTGAGTGGGAGAGGAGAAGGGAGAGAGGGAGGCACAGAATCCAAAGCAGGCTCCAGGCTCTGAGCCGTCAGCACGGAGCCCGATGCGGGACCCGGACTCACTGACCGCAAGATGATGACTTGAGCCGAAGTCGGACGCTCAACCGACTGAGCCACCCTAGTCTTAAGAGTATTTTATGGAACAATATTTGATACTCAGGGACCAGGCGCAAATACTGTGATGTGATATAATGTGTCGCACAGATGATTTTATTTATTTTTAACGTAATTTATTGTCAGATGGGCTAACATGCAGTGTCTACAGCGTGCTCTTGGTTTTGGGGGTAGATTCTTGTGGTTCATCGCTTACATACAACATCCAGTGCTCACCCTAAGGAGTTATGAAATGGATGTACCCAACAAAAATATAATGGTTCATTTATTCCTGCAAAGAACAAATGATGTTGTGGCCGGGGCTGTGGATAGCAAGTCATCTCATGACTTAGTCGACATCCCTGCAACGGAGTCTCGGAGCCTCCTTCCTGGCGGCTCCAGGCCCAGGCTTATGACTCGATCCTGCCTACTTCAAGAATGGGAAATGGTGGACACTCTAGAAATTACGTATGCGCTGGCAAGAGGGACCACATTCCTCTCTTCCAGGAAGCCCTTCCTGATTAGCATGATTATGCCCCGTCTCTAATCTGCTCCTCACTGTTGAACGTTCCACACAACGACGCTCTCAAACAGAGCTGTGCCTTGCTGTATGTCCAGCTTGGGAACAGGTGCATTCGGGTGGGTCATCACTTGAGTAGCATCATCTTTCTTGCTCGATGGTCTGAGGGCCCCAAACACGGGAGCTACCTCTGTCCCGTTCACTTCTGTAGCCCCAGTGCCCACAACAGTGTGATTTATGTCACGTTATAAGCGCTTAAGACATAGCTGGAGAATGAATGAATGAATGAATGAATGAATGAATGAATGATTGAATGAACGAATGAACGTATGGATGAACGAGTGAATGAATGAAGTATAGGGCCTCCTCTGCTGAGGTCCTCAGAAGAGAGCTCTGCGACGCCCTCATGATGCTATGATGTTACAGGATGTGCCCGTGTTACAGGAAGGCAGTAGGAGGTGAGTGGCTGACTTCTCCACAGATTGGAAATTCTAAGCGGGGCCTGTGAACTAGAAAGTGCAGTCTGCCTGGATCTGTCCCACAGAGAGAAGTGCAAACGACGTCATGTGTCCAGTAAGCTCTGAGTCAGTCAGCTGGAGCCCCGAGCTATGTCAGCAGTCCCGGGGTGAGGAATACGGGTTGACAGTGGACGAGAAAAGTGGAAAGCAGTGTCTGCCTCTGCTCCTGGGCTTGCCCCCAGCAGGGTCAGGGATAGTGTTGGTTTTGCTCCCTGGTGTATAGCCCTTGAGCCTGGAATAAATGAGAATTTGTGGGTGGGAGGGAGGAAGAAAGGAAGGAAGGTAGGAGGAAATGAGAGAAGGGAGGGAGGGAGGGAGGGAGGGGAAGAAGGGATCCAGGATCCCCAGACCCCAGGGGAGAGGTAGATGACTCCTGGCCCCATCTCTTTCTCGCCGGGGTAGCATACATTCTCATTTCTCGGGGCCCTCGTCTCCCCTTGTGCTAACTAAAGGTAGTACCCTTTCCCTAGAGGGCGAGTATGAGAATTCACGAGATGTGAATTCAAGTTTCAAGTGCCTCTTCATTGGGGTTCAACAGACATTGCCTTTTCTGACCTCACCTCCTAAGTTTTAGAAGTCACTGGCACCCAGCCCAGAGAGGGAGAATGAAGTGAGAGATCCCCGTGTGTTTTGGGACTTCCGGTGGTGCATTTTCCTCCGCCTGTACCTCCAGGAGGGGGTCCCTCTATAATACACCCTGAATATTCTGCCGGACCCTCAACCCCTCCTTTTCCACCCATCCTCTTGCAATATCTCGGTCTCCTCTGACCAAAATTCTTGGCAGGCTGTAAGAGACAACCGGTGGCCTGACCCTCAGCTGGAACTGACGGATGGCACCTTCCGCTGGTCTTTGGGTCAGTGGCGCTCTGAAAGATGAGGCGTTAGCCGCTCAAAGGAGCTCTCACACGTCCCGTTTAGCAGAAGGGGAAACTGAGGCTTGGAGACATACAATTTGCCCGTCACGAACGGTGCGACTTTCAGCGCGGTATATGTGTGTCAGGGAGGAGGCCACCTGGGTCGGCAGGAAGGCTTTACCAGTGTCCTGCAGACCATGCTGTGTGGGCAGCTGCCTTCTCTTTTTATGAGTGAACACGGCTTTGTGGAGAGATGCTTCTAGAACACTGCACAGGCTCAAAGTTCTCTGGAAACGAGTGTGGTGAGCTTGTCAGTTCGATCTTCACTGTTTCGGTCATTTGCGGAGCAAGGTCGCCAGCGACTTCAAAGCTGACTCCATCATCAAATTGGGAGTGGAAAAAGCTCGAGATAGGGTGAGTCACGTTCTGACACGCGCCCACGCCCTGAGGTTGGACTCTGTTTTCACCAAAATAAAGCCCATGTTTTTTGCACGTTAAGGTTCTGCGTGTTGGTGAAAACGGCCGGGGATTCTCAGTCATGAGCAGGAGCCGGCCCACCGCGCAAGGACCAACAGCTTGCTCACGCTTTTCGGAACAGCATGTGGTCTTCCTTGGTCCCCCCACCTGTCCTACAGAGGAGCAGGGACCCGTTTCAGGAGCACTGGAAACTTCCACCGCCTCTGTCTTGGTCATTTAAGATTCCGCTGTAATGAGTTAGGGATGTGGCAGAGAGGAAAGGACATGGGATTTGAAGTGTAACAGTTGTGGCTTTTAATTCTGCCTCACTAGTCCCTGATCTCTCTGACGCTTAGTTCCTTCATTTATAGGAGTGAAAAAGCACCCAACCTAGGGCTGTTAGAGCGATGTGGTTAAAACAGTTTCTAGAGTCAGAAAGAACAGGGTTTGAAACCCAGGTGAACCACCCAGTGTTATGAACTAGGAACGCTACCTCACGAGGCCCAACCTCAGTTTCTCCATCTTTAAAATGGGTGGGTTCCGTCATAACACACTTTTAAGGGCTTAATTAGTGTGTGGAACCTGTCAGTGGGTCAAAGAGAACATAAACCTTTCACTATTTATTTTTAGGATTAAAGTGCCTATAATCAATAGATACTAGCTTTTGTTCTTAATAGTGGTATATAGGTATTTTTATAATGAAAATAGTAGTAGTTTGGGGGGCGGGCTGACAGTCTCAGTCAGAAGAGCGTGTAACTCTTGATCTCAAGGTCATGAGTTTGAGCCCCACATTGGGTGTAGAGATTATTTTAATACATTAAAAACTTTTAAAAGGTAGTCGTAGTTTGATCTTTCCCCCACCTATGCGCTCAATTCCGTATTCCCCTAACTAGCTTTATTTTATTTTATTTTTGTTAACACTTATCACCTCCTGGTATGTTACGGGGTTATTTATGTGTTATTGCCTCATTCCTAACATGGGAGACGCCCCATGAGGTCAGGGGCTTCTTTGGTTCATTCCTAGATCCCAAGATCATAGAACAGTGCCTGGCACATAATAGCTGCTCGCTAAATACTTACTGAATGAATTAATCATTGACATGGATCATGTTGTGGACATAAAGGGCCCAGCCCAACATGTAGCACACAGCAGCTTCTCCGTCTGTGTTAGATCACGGTGTCTCCGTCCTGCAGAGGAGTAAGTGAGGCAACAAGCGCTTTTGTCTCCTCCTTGACCTTCAAAAATGTCAGTTTCTGCAACAGGGGCCCGGGGGAAACCCATGTTTCCCGCCAGAGCCTGCTGTGGGAAGCCTTGAATCAGCTCCTCCTGAACTTGTCAAACAGGAACCCCCTCGGGAGGGAAACTTTCGGGCTTCTCGCCATCTTTGGATGCCCGTCCTCTCGTGTCCCCTACACGCCGGTGTCCGTCTCGCCTCCGCCGGGAGGAGAGCGGAGCCTGGTGTTTGTGGGAAGTCTTGCCAGAAGCAGCCTGTGTCAGGGCCAGAGTTGCCGTCAGTTTCCCAGGCTGGGTCTTTCAGCCATTTCCCCGAGCCCTAGAAGGAGCCCTGGGAGCCCTCAGAAAGACAGGGGGCATCTGGAGGGTGGTGGTCCCTGTGGGATGTCCCCCTCAATGTGCTGCCTCTCCGGGAAGCCTGAACACCTTTACAGATGTCAGCATCAAACGTATTTCCTCAACTGGAAGATAACTGGTGACCCTAGGGTATGCCATCGACTTCACAACAGCTTTCCAAGGGCGCACGGGAAGAAGCGTCTCCACCACATGAAACGGTCCTTTCGGCTTTAACGTGCGTGATAGCGCTAGAAATATTAAAATGAGGGGCACCTGGGTGGCTCAGTCGGCGAAGCATCCGCTTTCGGCTCACGTCAGGATCTCACGGTTCGTGGGTTTGAGCCCCATATCGGGCTCGGTGCTGATAGCACGATGCCTGCTTGGGATTCTCTCCCTCCCTCTCTCTCTGCCCCTCTCCTGCTTGCGTGCTCTCTCTCTCTCTTTTTCTCAAAAATAAACATTAAAAAAATATATATATTTTAAAAAAAGATATATTAAAAAGTGCATTGCCCGTGCGTCACAATCAAAGAAGTCTGGTAGCAATAGCCATTATCTTTCAGGGGCAGCTCTCTTCCAGCTGAAAGACTCTCCCTGGCCGTTTATTCGTACATCACTGAATCATCACAGAGCCCCTGAGTATGTATGCGCTGCTGTCCTAGATGTTCCCACGAACAG
Source organism: Felis catus (assembly GCF_018350175.1). Classification (NCBI taxonomy): domain Eukaryota; kingdom Metazoa; phylum Chordata; class Mammalia; order Carnivora; family Felidae; genus Felis; species Felis catus. The sequence goes on along the minus strand of NC_058382.1, from coordinate 53,085,214 downwards.
GGAGGCTCCTCCGAGAGGCTCTGTGACTTTCCAGACTAGACGAGGGAGGTCTGAGGCTTGCCCACACATCTGCCTGATTCCGAGCCTGAGCCTGGGGCGTCCACTGGCTAGAAAGCTGAACTGACATCTTCAGAATCTGCCTTCCCGCTTGAGAGTGGGATGGGACGGGGACAGTCTGGGGGTCCCGTAGAAGCAGGCCTAGAGCTGGGCGTCCCCGCCCAATGCGTCGGGAGATGCTAAAAGCAAAAGAACCAGAAACACGGAAAATTGAGATGGCCCCACATGTGGCCCCAAGCTAGGAAGGTAGGGATCTGGTTCCTGGGGCCCAGAGTAAAGGACCAGGCGATGGAAGCAATAGAAGGTGTTCGGGGAAAGGCACAGTTCAGAACCCAGACCCCGAACAGCTACAGAAATGGGAGTCCCTGTTTACAGTGGGAGGGGTGCCCGGACATCTGAGCGTCAGGGAAACTTTCCAACAGCTGGTAATGCCAGGGCTTTTTCTGCACAGGGCGCCTGGTTTTTCAGTCCAGACCCATACTTCCTTTCTGCTCTGCCTTTCTCTTCAGACAAACTCAGAAACATCCTGGTGCTTCTCCTTCCCAATCCACAAGTCTCTCCTTCCCTTCCGCTGTTCAGGGAAAATTAATCCTTGTACCTGATAGAAAATGTAACCTTCCTCTCCCTTTCTCCCCCCCCACCCCTTTTTTTTGTTTGTTTGTTAAGGATTCATTTCTTGAACCCTTACCACGTGCCCAGGAACCAGGCGAACCATTTCCCAAGTGCTGGTGTATTCAGACTTCACAGCAAACTCGTGAAATGGGTATTATTGTTCCCTACTACAGATGAAGAGACTGAGGCTCTGAAGTTCTGTCTTTGCCCAGGGTCACATAGCTCTGCGTGGACACTCAGCCTGTGTTTCTAACCACATGTAACTCCTCCTGCCTCCACCCTCCCCATCCTGTTCGTCCCACACTGGGCAAGTAATGCCAGAAGATGGCTACCCTCAGCTCTCTTTTGGGTCCCAGACAGCCAAGCACAAAAAAGACCCTTGCCTGGTTTCGGAATAAGTAATCTTGCAAAGGTGCTCGTCTTGGATGTAGCCAACACTGTCTGACTCATCAAATACCCTTATCGTAGATGCAGCAGGAGATAAGGAGACGTATGCTTTCTGCCCAGGGAGAAACGTACGGAAAACTGGCCCCTCGGTTAGCTATGAAGGTGCGGCTCATTGGCTAACAGAATAATCGCAGCGTTCTCCTGACCTTGACAACTGAGATATTTCCTTTAGAGACTATCCTGTATATGCCAAACAGACCCAAGACTGCAAGACCTAGAAAGGAAGGGATTTCTTGTTTGTGTTAGTGTTTATTTTTGAGAGAGAGAGAGAGAAAGAGAGAGAGAGTGTGTGAGCAGGGGAGGGGCAGAGAGAGAGGGAGACACAAAATCCAAGGCAGGCTCCAGGCTCTGAACTGTCAGCACAGAGCCCGATGCAGGGCTCGAACTCACGGACTGAGAGATCATGACCTGAGCCGAAGTCGGACGCTTAACCGCCCTGAAAGGAAGGGGTTTCTGTGTCTCTGCCATGGCCTGTGGAGGTTGGGAGAAAATAGCCAACGATCATTTGGAATTGAGACGGGCCGTGGCCGAGACGCCAACGGGAAGCGTGTGCTTGAGAGCCGCCCCTCAGCCAGCCTGCGTGAAAGGCATACGTAGAGGTCAGCAAAATAAAATCAGACCCGACACCAGGGAAGATAGTGGCCGATATTATTATTTCCCATCAGTTTTCTTCCTTCATGCTTACAACGGCTCTTCGGCGTGGGGACCGTCAGCAAAGGTACAGCTTTGTGGTTGCGCAGGCCAAGTCTGGAAGGGCGTGTAGGAAAGGGTTAATGGCGAGTGTGCATCCGGGAAAGTTGGGTTAGTGATGGGGGGGATGCCAACTTTTACTGGTCCTTCATTGATTGATTGATTGATTGATTGATTGATTTTCCTTTTGCTTTGCACAAAAAGCAAGTATTACTTTTGTAATAACGCTACTACTAAAAATGAAGGGGAGGGGGAGGAAGGGCAGATGGAGGGTGGAGGGAAGGGGGGAAAAAAGGAGGAAGGGAAAAGGAACAGTCGTGAAAACCCACAATTCAGACAAGCTTCAGGAGCTCCTCAAGGTCATTAGCAGTGGCGTCGTTGGGCTCTTAATCAGCACCTCTGCCCCTGAGCCTACAGGTCCCTCCAGGGCCATGAAGCCTTCTCCCGTGGGGCAGCTGAGTGCTAAGAGATCACCGAGGACACCGCCGGGGTCCCCCTCCGTCCCCCTCACGTCCCTGGAGACTCAGAGCCTGTTCAGGACGCTGCTGTGGCTCAGCGGTCCCAGACTTGCCGGCCTGGCATCCCATCCACACAGAAGTGGGCTGAGGGTTTGGGCAAAAAACCGTCTCTGAGCTGGGAAGTTGAGTCCCTGGAGTGAACCGGCAGACGTTTCTGGACTGAGAACCAGCTACAGGAGGGGGTTCTCCCGGTGCACCTGGGCGTGGGGGGTGCCTCCCCTTCCCGCCGGGCGCCCTGCCTCGCCCACAAGGCTGGGGCGAAAGCTCTGAGGGCAGGTGCCAAACTGCCTCCTAAGGTTAAATACGCAAATTAGTTAAAGAACCTCCCGGAGCAGATTTGGTAAAATGCAGCACCCCGTTGCCCACTAAACCCTGGACGTTCCAAACGGTTCTGGAAAACTCGTGTTACCCCACAGAGGATCTCAGAAAGGGCTGATTGCCACAGGGCTTCCATCTCACAAACAAAGCAAGAGGAGGCCACCCTTGGGGCCAAAACGCGCAAAATGAAGTTTAGGTCGGAGGGAAAAAGAACGTACAGGCAAGAAAGCGTGACGGAGGAGAAGGAAGCGCTTCGGACAGGGGCGTTTTTCCTTTTTCTCATGCTTAATGCAGCTTAGGGCCAAGAGGGAGGGCCCCTGGGGAGAGACGGCCTGGCAAGGTGAAGGAACCTAGGGAGAAACCCGGATTCGGGAGCCCGCGAGACGCCGCCTGGGGAGTGGCCCGCGCGGAGAAGGTGGGTGTTTGGATCCTGTGCATTTTGCAGGGAAGAGAAAATTAAAAGCGGCAGCAGCAGCCCGGGGCTTGGCTGGCGCTCCCCAGAGCAGCGAATCCAAAGCAGTTAGCTGAAACAGCACAGCCCTTACGAGAGCACCTGCCAGGCAGCAGACTCTGCCAAGACCAACTTGGTACCAACTTCAATCATATCGCAATTCAGTATTTAAATAATGCGACAAGACTCCTTTGGAACCCACCCAGGCACTGCTCAGGGTAGTAATTTTCCTTTTAGCAGCAGGAGCGAAGAATCTACAATTTCCCAAAGATAATACCGCCCCACCCCTCCCCGGAGGAGCCCCACACGGCAGGGGGGGAGGAGGGAAGATCAGCCAGGCCAGCCCCACGGGTACAAGGGCTCACAGTTCGTGACCAGGGACAGTGAGGTGGCTTTGAGTCCACCCACTCAGTGGTGCCACAAACCACCTCGTCGGGGCAACAGTCGCCCACTCCAAACTTCAAAGGTGAGGGCAATCCCTGAGTAAGGGCGGTCCACCTGGGCCTGGAGGGCTGGCGTTTCCAGCTGGCCTTGTTCGTGACCACATTTATTAGCAGCCTTTTCCAGTTGGTTTCCAGCTCACTTCCTTTTGTCCAAAACAGCCACCGCCAAAGGCATCCCGCAAACTCTCTTTTGCTTGTTGACGACTCTTCCCTTGATTGGATCCCACTGACTTTCCCCTCCCCACCCATGCGAAGTGAGATCGTGGGGGCATTCTGTGTTCCCGTTCACGGGCCCCCATCAGGGATCGACCTCCTCTGCAGAGAAGGGTACATGTGAGCCTCAGGCATGAAAGGCTAAGATTGCACATTGCCTGGTTCCATTAAAGGAAGAAAATGGGGGCGGGGCGGCGGGGAGGGAGGAAATCCCTAGGTTTTATTAGTGCCCGATTCCGGGAGCTCATTCCTCTTTTGATATTTATCCGTATGTTCTGCTAACTGACCACTGCTGGCCATGTGATGGATAATGCCCTTTAAGCCACCGTGTAAGTTACAGTAATGTCACCAGGCTATTAACCTCTGGATATTTGCATTATTAGTCAATTTTCTAAGCCCTTGGAGTTAAAGCAGCCACTGAGAATTTTTATTTCCATTTTGCGGGAGCTGGGAGTCGGGTTGTGTGAATTTCCCACAGCATGGAGATAGGGCTGATTTTCCTCCATGTGTTCCTACGGCTTTGTTTGAAGTAGGCCGGGGACATCATCGATACCACGTGTCTGGCTGGGAGGGAGACATGCTAACTAGCGGCCGCCTCGTAATTTATGGCAGAAGTTTAGCGCAAGGAAGCACATTTCTAAACAAACTCAGCGTCCATCCCCTCTGAGGTTGGGGAACAGAATATTGTTTCATTGCTAGAGAGCCTCTATTCAAGGGAAAGCGTTTTAGCTTTGGACGAGTGTTATGAGCCTCCTTTAAAAAAAAATGAGATCTACGTCTGGATAAAATATTCACACTCTATAATGCAAGGCCATGCGCCAAAATCTAGGGCAAAACAGTTTACATGTAAAAACCAACTTGAATATGAACACAGAAGCCCTCGCTAAGGTTGCTCACTGTTAAGCAGGGGAAAAAAAAAAAAAAAAAAAGAAGTCGGGTAGGAGGGAAGATGAACTTCTGGGTAGGTAGAGATAGATATAGAAATAGAGAGAAAGAAACAGGGCAGGAGAAAGAGAGAACTGCAGACCTGACAAAATGGTAACCTTAAGTGAATCTTCTACAAATAGCCAATAAAGGCGATTATATAACAAGGCACTGGCGTGCCGCTGGCCGTGACCCAAGGCATCGGCCAATTGAGGCCATTCGCTGAATTAGCCCAGCGACTTCCGACCTCCACCCCCTTGCTCACCTTCTTCCTTTGGCCTCCGTCTCCTCACATAGCGTAGTTTATTGAAATCGGAGCTCGGGTCAAATACCGGCTTTGTGCTAAATTCTCTGCCCCTTCACCTCCCGCCTCGCCCGCGCAGGGCCAGCTCAGAGCCTCACCTCCTTCGTGTGATCAGATTGTACCTATCTCACGGTATCGTGCGCGTTTCGTTCTTTGCAGAGGTGACTCATCATCCGATAGACCCGAAGCTCCCTGAAGGCTAGAGTCCTGTGTTCCCTCATCTCCCACTTTGCCACGGCTTAGGGCTTTAGGAGAGAATGTAGACGCCAGAGTCAGGAGAATCTGGCTTTGTATCTGCCTCTGCTGCTTCCTGGCTCTGAGACCGCGGGCAGGTTGAAGTCCGTTGTCTCTTTCAAAAACTCAACGTTATTCCCAGGGTTCAGCGGTGTGCTTGCTAAAGACAGACATCTCTCAATACGGGCCCGCGCGACTTACAACAGGCCGTCAATATTTCCAGATGCCGACAGAAAAGGTCTTTTGAATGGGAGACAACTCCTACTCAGAATAAGTCATACCAACAGCGATCACACTTTATTGAAAACTTAATATTTCCCCGACTCTACGCCTAAGCATTGTAATACCTCGTGTTACCACTTGGTCCCTGTGAGTTCTGGAGGCACATACCTTTTCACCCCATTTTCCTGAAAAGTAAACTGAGGCTCAGAGGGATTTGTCTAGCCTGCCTGCAGCCGCACGGGCCCTTAGGCATCTTTACCTCTGCCTCCCAGAGATCCAACTCCCATCACCCAAGGACTTCTCAAAGTTCAAAGGGTTTTTCTTTTCTTTTCTTTTCTTTCTTTCTTTCTTTTGAACGTAACACCTTATATTTTTCAAAGGCTACGTCCTTCATTTAATGAGGGCCTTAGTGACTAAAGTCCCTGAACCATGGCCCAGCTGATCCAACCATTCCAGGTGTCTTAAATGATCAATGTGGACCCGTGTCGGGTCAATTCAGCTGCAGTGATCAGTATTGATCGTCTAGACAGTCCCATCGATTGGGTCAGGAGGGCTGTGGGTCTCCAGGGACACTACAGACGTGACATGGTCTGACCCTTCCCAGTGCTCTGTCACATATTATCACCACTATCATGAAAATAAGGGAAACTGAGGCACAGACAAGCGGTCTCATGGCAGACCGTTGGATTTCGAGGACAGGGAGGAAGTTCAGCTTTTGAAAAGTCCAATCCGCTAGATAGTGTAATAAAGGATTAGTGGGTCAGAGGGCTGGGTGTGGAGAAACTGGTGCATGGGGCTTGTCAGGGGTCTAGGAACGGCTCTCTGTAAAGGTAGGTGGCTTAGACGTAAGCTCCAGCCTCTGACAGCCTAGATTTGATGGTTCGCTCTGTTCCTCCCTGGCTGCGTGTCCTTGGGACAAGGTTGTAAGCCCCGGGAGCTGCTTCCCGCCCCGCTCCATGCAAAACTGGTTCCGACTTCCCAAAGTCTGCCTGAATGGTTTCCCACGAGCCGCTGGGAAAATTGCACCCCGGCCTGTGTGCACTCTAGCCCTTGACACACGAACACGCACCTGTCTGTTGACACATTTTCCAGCCATCAAAGTGGATCGACAGATGCCAGCAGTGCTGACCTTCCGACCCATTCAGGGACCTGTAAGGGGCAGATGCTCTTGTTTCTTGGCTGCTGGGGGCTTGGTCTGCAATATCACAGGCCACAGGCCAATGGCTGCCGCCTATGGAACAATGAGGGTGGCGCGTCTACCCAGAAGGAGACCAAAGATCTCTGCCTGCACCGGGCTGGCTACGCTCGCATGGCCCTGTTCTGCTTACCTGGGGAAACTGAGGCATCTCGGTAGATGTTATGCCTTCATATTATATTTCCATACATGTAAATGATACAGAGCCTTGAAATCACAGCAGCCGGCCGCGGTGCTGAGTCCCGTTCACGTGGGCTCTGCCTCCGATGTACCTCTGTCCTGTGCCACTTCTCCCACAAACACCAGAGGATACCAAGACGAGACGCGACCCCCAGCTTCACAAAGGTCAGACCCCGCAGTGTAGGTCACTGTAGCACAACCCAGGGGCTAATTGTTTTATACGCTGTGTTTGAGGTCTAGGTGAAGACTTCATTCCAGAAAGATAGGTGTGGAGCAGTGGGGGGGTGTCTCCTTTTGTCCATCTAGTTAACCTGCACTGAGGCCATTTTGTGGTTACGTTTTGCTTGCTTTCTGTGTCATTGTCCGCTCTATAGCATCGTTATTACTTGAGAGGGTAGCAGGGGGCTGTACCATCTTGTAGTACAACTTCTCGTCTTTTGGGGGGGACGTGATGAGCGAGTGTGGGTGTTTCTTCACTTCTGGTTTCCAGTGGGCGCGGGAACCGCGGGCGCCCTACGATCACGCGGAAAGGTGCTGATGTGTTATTTCCAGCCAGGCTGGAAAGCAGAAGTCCAGCCTGTGTCCTCACACTCAGGAGCCCGGGCTGTGCGCCACCCCCCACAACCAACCCTCTTTAACCTCAGGACAGCGGCCCCACTTCTGAGACCCCCCCCCCCCCGCCAGTGCTCACCTCCTAACCGAGGCAGTCAGGAAGTGAAGCTTGAAGGACTGTGAGTGTGTACAAGGAGCTGACCATGAGCAGACCGTGGGGTCCTCCCATCTGAGGTCAGTGGCCCAAACCTGAGCCACAGAATCGCCCACAATCACCAAATTTACCACACGCTTCCCTGTGGACTGGGGAGATCCACTTTCTCTCCCTGATTCTCAAGTGGAGGAAGAGGGTCGGATTTTTTTTAGGATTCCTTTGGCACAGGGGCAGTTTGGATGGCCGGGGTGGGATGTGAGGGATGTGCGCCATTGGGAAATAACAACAACAGCAGACTCCGTACGTGGAGCTCGTATCGTGTCGCAGGCCCGGTTCTGAGGGCATTTTCATAAAAGCACGTAACAGACCTGTGCTGGATGGAGCACGGCTTCCACCATGTGCCTTTTACAGAGCAGGGGGCTGAGCCACAGAAAGGTGAATTCATGTCCCAAAGGTCACACGGCGAGCCAATGGCAGAGTCAAGTCTGAGCTCTCACAGGCTGAGCCCGCCCGGTAATCCCTGTCGTATCGAATATCGGACTTAATCGGTGAGGACTGGCCAGCTGGGGGTGAAATAAAAAATGAAGATGAGCACAGGATGACAATTGTGTTAGCAGTGAGCATTTGTTGAGCCCTTACTGTATGCTAAGGACTGAGTCAGTGACTTTACTGGTAGACTCTCCCAGAGATGAGATGTCTTTTGTTTCCTTCCTCTTCTTGATTGCCCGCATCCAATTCATCAGGAAGTCTTATTAAATCTACCGCCGAGTTAGTGGTACATCCCCTCTCTCCATCCCTACTAGGAGGTGGCAGGTCCAGGTCATTCCACGGATGAGGAGCTCGCCCAACTATATGCATCGTTATGAGGCTACACAAAACCTTTCATATGGTGGGAGCTCAAAAAATGTACGTGGGATGAATCGATAACGTGCCCGGTATCATCATCACCCCTGCCTGTGAGGGTGGTCCTGTTGTCTGCATTTTGCCACGAAGAGCTGAGATTTAGGATGGGAAAGTGACCTGCACAGGTCACCCGGAGATGACAAGGCAGAGCAGCTGGAGCAGACATTTGACCCTTTGGTGCAGTCCTGCCATATTGAAGGGGGATTTTCCACCTTGTGAATCCTTGGGAGGCAGAGACAGACACACCCCACCAATGTGGAAGCCACAAAGTTCAATGTTACCATTCCCAGCCTGCCTTAGAAGCTATCGGGCACATGACCGGATCTTGACAGCCCTAGACTTGGAATCGGTTGTCAGAGAAGCCATGAAGTGGCAAGAGTGACACCCGGAGCCCAGGGTGTCAGTGCTGGAGCCCGGGGTCTGGAGGGGGGTGCGGCGTGGAAGGCAAGCCTGCATCCCGTGGCTGTGTGAGGACAGTGGCCATGATCCTGTGAGGCCCCAGTACCCTTTCGGTAAATTCTTCTCTCCACTTAAATCTTCCAGAGTCGATTTGTCTTACTTGCAACCCAGAGTACTGCCTATGAAAGCTCAGATTAAAAGTCCTATCTCATCCACAGGGCCCCAAATCGTATCCCATGTCTCTGTTATCTCTCTGGGCTGCCGGGAGGGTCCAAACTCTCCCGTTCCAACGCAGGCCCTCCCATTGACCTCTGCCGGCTTCGTGGCCTCCTTGCTTTGAGCCTTGCAGACCCCTCAGCCTTTGACTATGCAGAGAACACCAGGGGCATCTTCTGGGAGGGGGCACTTTCCCATGGGCCCCTGGGAGAAGAAGCATCCAGAACCTTGCTCCCCCATGTGCTCCAACAGCAGAACAAGGCTGCAGGTAGGTGGGGGCTGGATCCACCTCTGCCTTCGTGGCCATCCTTTGCCGAACACTCGAGCCACCAGACACGGACAGTCTCGGTGACTGAGTCATTGAGGCTCTTCTGCCCAGTGCCGGTGGGAGCGGCCAGGGGCTCCCTCTTGGGTGAGGCCAAGTAATGGGAACAGTTCACCTGCCCTGCTGACTCCCTCTCCCCCCGCATGATGCTCCCCGGGACCAGCTCCCAGCCCGCCGTTGCGACCTTGTTTCTCTGGACATTCTAATACGAGCTGAAATGGATATTAGCTGTAATTACTCATTCCACATGATTCTGTAGGCCGCTCTTTGTACCAGAGTTGAGAACCTTCATTGTCCACGTTGCTTAAATTACTGAACATTGTGCCATCCATTCTGAATTAGTGCTCATTAATGAGCTGGTGGTTCTAGAAACTCCCTATTTATTATTCAGAGGCCAAGTAATCTGGGCAGCTGCATTGCAATACCACTCATGTGACTTTTGATCTGTCATGGAAAGAAATGGAAAAAGAAAACTCCACATTTATTAACTTTTTAAGTTTTTTTTTTTCCTGACCAGAGGTGTGCTGGACCCAAAAATAGTCATTTAGTCTCTAGCTTACCAAAGACGCTTTTGTTGTGAAACCAAATATATACGACGAAGCAGGAGGAGTCTCCCCCGTTTTTGTTTCAGTGAGTTTGATGCTTCAAATCGTGAGATAGAGAGACATAACAAAAAAAGGGGGGGGGAGGTAAACCAGAATTAATGGTAACAGAAGCCATTCAAATAATCACACACCAAAAGAGAAGTCAGAGTTAGATTTTTTTTTTTTTTAAAGGACTTTGGAATGGGAAAATTAAACGCACGCGAAAGTCAGCGTCTCCTCCTGGCGTGTTATTACACGGTGATATCGCACAGTAAGACGATCCAGGATCGCCCAGTGTCCCAAGTGGTGCCACTGTGCATATTAACTGGTGTGACAATATCAGCATCTCTCAATGGAGGGAGAGCTTGCCTGGAAGGGGGAGGGAGAGACTTCCCAGGCTGACATTATAATGTCTCTGCAAGGACATTCTGCCAGGGTGCGACGGGTCACAACCAAATGGATTGCTCCCCCGTGGGCCGGACTCTAGTCACATTGTCAGGTAAACACAGAAATATTCTGTCTTCGCCTGCCAAGCCTTGTCAAGTATCTGTATTTGTTATTGCAACTTGGGTCCCACAAGGTTCCCACCCATATTTCTTTATAGCGGAAATGTAAACCATATGCTTTTGCCTTATTTCCACCGAACGTATCCAAATGATGGTGGAGGCCAGACATATTCTTTTGCAATGAGTCTTTTGAGCTGAGCGCATCAGCACCCTTAACGTCCTCCCTCCCCCGCCCCCTAATTTTGTCATGACTCAAGTGGGTTTGACTTTCTGGTAGAAATACAGGAGTCTTTGTTGGATCCTGAACATGAAGAATTGAATGCTGGCCATCCTAACCGGCCTTTGTTTTGTTTTTGGTTTTGTTGTAATAAAAACACTGGCTTGTGAATAACCTCGGGGTCTAATAACCGATTTTTTTTCTAAATTTTTTTTTCAACCTTTTTAATTTATTTTTGGGACAGAGAGAGACAGAGCATGAACGGGGGAGGGGCAGAGAAAGAGGGAGACACAGAATCAGAAACAGGCTCCAGGCTCCGAGCCATCAGCCCAGAGCCCAACGCGGGGCTCGAACTCCCGGACCGCGAGATCGTGACCTGGCTGAAGTCGGACGCTTAACCGACTGCGCCACCCAGGCGCCCTAATAACCGATTTTAACGCCCTTTTCTCTGGGTGTGCCTCAGGATCCTTCTCAACACAGCGCTCCTGACAGTCTGTATGAATCTGTAGGCATCGGCATTCACCATGCCGATGGGAGGCACATTTTTAAAGGCTGCTGCTGCGTTTGGCCCAAACCCTTTGGGGGAGGGCACCAGTAGGCACCAGAAGTCCAGAGAAAGAAGAGGGAGCCAGCTCCTGGTGTAAAGGCCCGTTAGAGCCCGGCCCCAGCAGGGAGCGTTCTTCAAGAGTGGCAGCCGGGGTAATGTTGAGAGCCCCATGCTTCCCAAATTGCACACGCTTTGAAGACGTAAGCAGTGCCTTTAACTCCCCGCTGTAATCCCACGCCAGGCTCTGAAGCTATCTTAAGCCGCGCTATTTATCCGCCTGGTGAGGCACAACACTTACTTATTAAAAACATATCTATCATGGTTAATGACTTGATTTTTTCCCTTTAATACAGTACAATGACAGGTGTAAAGGGAAGATGAGAGTCAGATGCTTCTGCAATATGCTTCCTGCTTTAAGATGTCTAGAACATCAGCCTTCCTCCATGGTGCCGGTGGGGGAGGAGGCGGGGGGGGGGACACCTCCCACCCCCCACCATCCTTCTTCTCCCTCCCCCCCGCCCCCCCCCGCACAGATTACACGCTTGTGTTGGATGGAAAATCGTACCATTTGCAGTTTCAGATAAAAGCATGTTCGAGTGCATATGGAAAGTACCATTAGGAGCAACTCCGGAGTGCCGAGTAAAATGGGTCATTAGGCTTTTGTTTGTTGGTGAGTGTCTCCCATCTGACAGTGCCGAATGGTACCATTTTTAGCAGCTTATGTTCCCAGTTACATTAAACAGACAAACAGATTGACTATTTTGCATTTCTCATTTGAGAGCAGCTTGCCTTCATTTGCCACACACTGGTGGCAAGGCTGAAAACGTGGCCGATGACTGTAGCCAAGGTCCCGGTTTTGAATAACAGCAGATGCCAACATTTCACTTCAAAATCAATCAATTCTTTTTCCCGAGTACGGATAAAAGGTCCGCTGGAGTTGCCTGAAGGGGGATTTCTGCTCTGTACAGCTGAAGACACAGAAGCCACGTTCATTACCAAACTTTCCGCGAGAAGTAGCAAACCGTGGGTCATCTTCCAGAGGGAGGTGTTGGCCAGAAGGGTCCGCGGCGAAGGCAGGGTTGTCGTGTTGCCTGGGACGGGGCAGCCGGCGATTAGGACGCTCAATCCGATTAAGGCGATGACCATATCACTTGATCTGATTCTGAAAGGAGGTCTTAATATGCGGTGGCAGCACAGAGAGTCGTTTTCACACTGACCACTTTTCTCAGGAGCCTGTGGTCGGTAGGTTAATTAAAAGCTTTCTCCAAGAGAGAGACAGTCCAAGGGGCCATTTCTCACTAGAAATCAGAGCGCCGACGGCCTGATTTAAAGTCAACCAGAAGGCAGTCCGGTACCTCTGGGTCTCTAGCTCATCACCCCAGCTGCCAGGCCTCCGCCAGGCTGGGGCTCTGAGTCATCCAAGGTGGCTGGTCCCCCCACGGCCTCAGGCTGGTATCAGAGCCCCTGCTTGGCCCCGTCGCCGCGGCCCCCCGGGTTCAGGAAAACAGGTGTTTCGGGCACGGGAGCAATGCACGTGAGAAGCGGGTTCTGTGGGAGAAGGCGGGCCGCTGTGCGTCAGCTCTGAGGTCATTCACGTCTGTTCTGTGACGGTCAGGAACCTTCGTGGCTATGAGTGCCCTACTCTGGCATCAAACCATGGCTGTTCCCAGCTTTGTCCCTAAAAGGCTGTGAGACCTTGCGTGAGGAACCTGACTTCTCAGAGACCGTTTCCATGGGGATGATGGTGTGGTTGCCACTTCACAGGATTATTATAGGGCTTAGAAGAGATCAAGTGTGGAAAGCCCATAGTGGTGTACCTAGAACACAGTAAGTGCTCAATAATGGCTCCTGTGTGTGTGTGTGTGTGTGTGTGTGTGTGTGTGCATAAAATGTGTATGTATTTTATTGTATGTTATATATGTGTGCATCGATATATATAGCAGGATATATAGTAAACGTTATATGTTTGCATATACGCACTCACGTGATATATAGTCAAGTACATATACATGGGATGTAAAAATGACTTATATGTAAATGTATGAAGTTTCAAACCCTTAATTACTATGTACATAGGTCTAAAACATAGTGATGGTGCCTCATTTCTGTGGCCCTACCCACGACGTAGCAATAGGACAGTCCCTCTTTGTCTTCCTTCAGCTTTGACATATGACAACTCATTCCTTTAAAAAAAAAATTTAATGTTCTATTTATTTTTGATAGAGAGAGAGAGAGAGAGAGAGAGAGAGAGAGAGAGAGAAACGTAGGACTAGTGGGGGAGGGGCAGAGAGAGAGGGAGACTCAGAATCCGAAGCAGGCTCCAGGCTCTGAACTGTCAGCACAGAGCCTGATGCGGGGCTTGAACCTGTGAACCACGAGATCATGACCTGAGCCGAAGTGAGATGCTTAACCCACTGAGCCACCCAGGCGCCCCTTTTTCTAAAAACCATTTTTTAATGCTCTATTTATCTTTGAGAGACAAGTCATTCCTTTAAATGGGAAAAATGGATGTCCTTAATTAATAACAATAGCAGCGAAGTCTTGCCGCGGAGGATGGCCCGTGACCCTGAAAGCCAGCTTACAGTGGATGCTGTGTCCCCATCCCACTGGAAGGCCGGGAGGGGAGTCTGGCCGGTCAGTGGCCAGTGGGCCTTGAAACCCCAGGCTTCGTCCAGGACACCGTCCTCCCCAGGGCTCCACACACGGGACACCCACAGGCGTCCTGGAGTAAGGAAAGGTGAGTGTTCCCTTGGTGAGGCCTCAACTTCGTTTCTCGGGGGCCCTACTTCGTGACCGAGCGCCTCCCCACCCCCGCTTCTGCTTTTCCATTCTTTCCTCTCCTGCCTTGTATTGATAAAAAAACAAACCCAAATCTGAGCGTTTTGATTTTATCGAAGCTTGCGGTAGACCTTCTAGTTTATTTCTTTTTAAAAAAAAATTTTTTTTTCAACGTTTTTTATTTATTTTTGGGACAGAGAGAGACAGAGCATGAACGGGGAAGGAGCAGAGAGAGAGGGAGACACAGAATCGGAAACAGGCTCCAGGTTCCGAGCCATCAGCCCAGAGCCCGACGCGGGGCTCGAACTCCCGGACCGCGAGATCGTGACCTGGCTGAAGTCGGACGCTTAACCGACTGCGCCACCCAGGCGCCCCTAGTTTATTTCTTAAAAGTAAACTTTCCATTGAAGTTGAATTCAGTAGACTTCCAAACAATCTCTTAAAAACAAAGACAGAAGCAAACTTTGCTCGTGTCTGCCCTCTTCCTCCAAAAACTAAAGTAAAAAGGACAGTGTTTTGTTCTCATTTCTTTTCATTATTTTTAGGAACTCACAGCAATCCTAGGATAATCTTGAAACCAGGATGAGACGATCAAAGAGTTAACTCATTAACATGCAAATCATCGGGGCGAGTGGGTGGCTCAGTCGGTTGGGCATCTGACTTCGGCTCGGGGCATGATCTCACGGTGTGCGGGTTCGAGCTCCGCCTCGGGCTCGAGCTCCGCCTCGGGCTCTGTGCCGACAGCTCAGAGCCTGGAGCCTGTTTCGGATTCTGTGTCTCCCTCTCTCTCTGCCCCTCCCCCACTTGCGCTCTGCTCCCTCGGTCTCAAAAATAAATAAACATTAAAAAAAAAATTAAAAGCATGCAAATCATCAACGGTCAGTAAGTGTTGGCTGTTTGTAAATTTTTATGCCATACACCCGTCTGGCTCCAGAAAAATCATTAGCCCTCATGCCTAACGGGATACAGATGATCCAGCATTTATTAATCTTTGAGTCTCCCATGACCACACATTTCCGGAGTGTGTCTGTGATGCCATGTGCCATCCTGGGTGCTAGAGGAGGAAGAGCGGAGAGGGACATCACAGAAGCCATGCTCCCTGCCTTCGGGGATAGTCACACAGAAGTCCTAAGAGATGGATGGTCCGAGCTGGGTGGACAAGGAGACAGAGAATCCTGGTTCTCGGGTTTAGACTTTTTAGGGGGAAAGAGATGGCCCCGGGCCAGAGTGGTTTAGCGGAAGACAAAAGGATAGAGCCTTTAAGAGTCACGCTGAGCATCAACAAAGGAGAGAGGAAAGAAGGAAGCCAGCAACTTTGACCATGTGATGTGAATGCTCTGGCACCCACTTGCAGCAAAGCTGCAGAGGAGGGGTCAAGGTCAAGGCGCCTATGGGAGGCCGAGTCTCTGTGCAGGCTACTCGGGGGTCCGATGCTGGGTCCTCCCAGGGCCTCGCCTTTGAAGTCTGAAATGCTCCGGGCGCCAAAACTTGTCAGCTGGGGACAGATTCACTGTGGACAACGCTAAAAAAGCCAGTTAATTATCAAGTTTCTCCCTGTTCCTTTTCTCCCACCCCCAACTACCCTCCACTCTTTGTGCCCGGCCTGGCATTTAGGGTCTTTTGTTGTCTTAATAGAGACTGAAACCTGCTTAGGGCCTGGAGTTTGCGGTTTTAATTCAACAGTGGAAGGGTTTTTTTTTTTTTTCCTTTCTCTTTGTTTGTTTTTCTTTCCCGTTTTCTTTTCCTAAGCCAGGCAGACAATGCATTTGCAGAGCAGAAGCTGTGTGCGAGGCCCTCCCCGGATCCTGAACAAAACCCTCATTAATGGGAGGTGGGATTTCCTGGTCACAGCTTTTAGCCAAAGGGCAAAGGTTGCCCATTAACCAGCATCCAGTCTAAACAGTGCTGTGTAAAATGACAGGGAGGGGAGGGAGAAAAGGGAGGAAAAGTCAAATATTTGCTCTTAATTCTCCAGTTAGTTTCTCTGGAATGGCAATCAGGGAAGTACGGTGCATGATCAGTGCTCTACTCCCGGGCTGCAAATCCGGACCCACGTTTGCTAGGCTGAGCCGGGAGGCCCGTCGGCACTGCACGAGGCCACGGAAGGGGACGCTGCTCTCTCACCCCACCAGGAGCTGGTACTGGTGGGTGGGGAGGGGGGCTCAGGGGCTGCGTCCACCACCCTTGGCCCCATACCACCAGCTTTCCGACCCCCTGGCCCCGGGGGTCTCTCTGATGGGACCCCAGACGGAAGCAGAAATGTGCTGAGTAATGGCCCAGTGTCTGTCTGCTCCCCGGGACAGAGCCCCTTGGAAGGGTCCCCTTGAGGCCCTGCAGAACCAGCAAGGTATCGCCGGTGTGCCCATCACTTTCTCTCTCTCACGTGCCCTGTGCCCCGTCTTCGCCGGAGTGCCTCCCCCATGCCCTTCCTGTCCCCACCCCTGACGCCAGCCCGGCTCCAGCTCCGTGCAAGCTCACGGGCTTGGGCAGTGCTCTTCCCACGATGAGGAAACTCTTCCCTGGCCCTTTGCATCCTGGCCTCTTGTTGGCGTCCGCTCCCTGACTTGTCTGTCCCCTCGAGCCGCAGTCACCGTTAGCCCCCGCCGATCCTCTCTGGCTGGATCCTGGCTTCAAAGGAAATCTTGGCTTCTCATATTCCTTGGATTGTCCAAGGGGGCTTGCGGAGTGCACATTTCGGGATCAGACAGGCGTAACCCCCGGGGAAGGATGCGCTACCCGCTCAGGCCTGCCAGGGGGTTGCCTCCGTAAAACTTAGAGTGGAGCGTAGCAAAGCGAAACACTGTCCACAGACAGGCCCGCCTCCCTGGACAGAGGAGGACAGTGGGCCGCCCCCGATACGGCTGCCCACTGCCCTCGGTTTATCACCCAGAGAAGCCGCTCTCTCTCCTCCGGGGACGGAAGGCTCCATGCGCGGGCAGAGGCTGCAAAGGTCTGCCCACACAGCGGTTCTCAACCTCAGCCCGGGGCCGGCATCACCGGCCTGCAGCCCTGCGAGGGCATCGGCCCCGGCTTTAATGCTTTGCTTTCATTGCCTTGAAAATTCTTAGTAACAGGGAACAAGGGGTCCTGCATTTTCTCGGTGCACTGGACCCTGCAAATGATGCAGCAGGCCGTGACCTCGGCTGCCCGTCGCCGTCACGTGTGAAGCTTTCTAACCGTATCCCGGGCCCCGTCCACGAGGCTTGGATCTAAAGAGGTGGGTCTCCCGGGGGACCTGGGTGAGAGCCCCCGTGCCATAGAAGAAACCTGTACCTGTGTATAGAAGGACGCTGCAGGGTGGGGAATGCACCTTCTCCCCGACACTCCCGTGGAAGAGAAGCCACAAGCCCACAGCCCCATGTGGCCGTAGAACTCAGTTGGTGCCTGCGGGACCTGCAGAAGCGCTCTGAAGCCCTTGACATCATGTGATGTGATAATGATAGAGCTTATCGAGTGCTCTTCTAACTAAGTACTCTATGCACCCATCACGTTCGGGTCTTACAAACCTTACGCGGTGGGTCACCTTATTTTCCACACTCACGGACCAGAGCTGAAGCTCTCTGCACTCGAAGCTCTCGAGGCTGGTTGACTCGGGGCTCTGCGCCCCCTCTTACGGTCTGAGTCTCAAGGCCGGCACCGTGCCTCCTTCGTTTCTGCTTCCTCAACATCGTGCCCAGCACTCTGTAGGTATTCGGCCGCAATTTTGCAATTTGGTTGAGGGGTAGGGTGGGAGGCTGGGAAACGTTATGCCGCTCTCACTGCCATCAAGAGTAATCGCTGGGGCACCCGGGTGGCTCATTCATTTAAGCGTCTGACTCGGGCTCAGGTCATGATCTCGCGATTCGTGAGTTCGAGCCCCGCGTCAGGCTCTGTGCTGACCGCTCAGAGCCTGGAGCCTGCTTCAGGTTCTGTGTCTCCCTCTCTCTCTCTCTCTGCCCCTCCCCCACTCATGCTCTGTTCGTCTCTCAAATAAATGTAAAAAAAAAATTATTTTAAATTAAAAAAAAAGAGCAATTGCCAAGAAAAACCCCACAGATGTATTTTTTGTGTTGTCGGGCTTGGATCCCCTTTGCTACCCCGTAACGTGACGACCGCCTTGAGCTAACTAGAGAGCAGGACCTCACGATGTGAACGCTAACACAAGCCAGATCACATCCCCACAAATGTTATCCCAGAAAAGTGGCTGGTTGGGAGTAAGAAGTGGCCGTTAAACAGAGCCCTTGGCCGGAAGCAGAGGACATCGCCATGTGGCAACAAAGACAAAGTGTGCAAGCATCCTTCTTGCAGGACCAACTTCTGCAAAGGGCTTTTGCTTTTTCCAGAACAGCAGAGTCGTGTGCCTGCCTGGAGGAGAGTCCATTTGGCAGGACGTGGAAAGCAGAATACAGTGCAAGCTTGAGAAATACAGGAGGGCAAACTGAACCGTCTAAGTAGCCTTGAACTTCCGGGGGGAAACAATACGTGGGTCTGGAGAGAAAATGGACGTCCCATTTCCCGCTTAGCTTAGTGTTTGTTGGGCAGAGCCATTCCTGGGTTCTGAGGTTTGTTTTTTTTTTTTTTTTTTGCTTCCGTCGACCCCTAGGGCAGGTGAGGGACCCGATCAAGTTAAGGCAGCCCAAAGACTTAAAGAGCAGGAGAAGTAAAAAAAAAAAAAAAAAAAATCATGCATCTTTGAAACTTGGAGTGTATGTGCTGTGGCTGGGAAGCTGCTGAAACATGTATTTATAGAGCTGATTTCTTGTTGTTGTTTATTTGTTTCTGAGAGAGAGACAGAGTGCCAGTGGGGGAGGGGCAGAGAGAGAGGGAGGCCCAGAATCCGAAGCGGGCTCCAGGCTCCGAGCTGTCAGCACAGAGCCCGATGTGGGGCTTGAACCCACAAGCTGTGAGATCGTGACCAGAGCTGAAGTCAGAAGCTTAACCAACTGAGCCCCCCGGGCACCCCTGGTGCCGATTTCTTTAATACATTAATCCCGTAAACCTGCATAGGTCTCTGAAGTGTTCACTGCCTCTTCGACGCCTGTCTTACCGAACAAACTCATAAAATTTACCACGGTTATTGCCTTGCCTTACACGTAATGATCTGTTTAATGTCCCGGAAATGCCAAGGGGAGGCCTTGGCTATTACCCCATTTTACGGATGAAGTTCAGAAAGATCAAGTTAGATCGACTCTAGAATCGACTCTGGACCTTCTTTAACTCTTCCACAGCCATCAGCCCACTTGGAGAGCGTCCTCGGCCAGTGGGGGGCTGAGTAAGTGGAGAGGTGGAGGGGCAGGCTCCCCAGGAAAGTCTGGCGTGCGGACCGAGGCAGGTGACACTCCGGCTTCAGGTGAGCCGCAGAGCGAAGAGCACACACAGCGCCACAGCACGAGCCAGTGACTAGGTGTCCTAAAGGCTTCGAACACGGCACACCGTTTCAGTTTCTCATCTGTGAAACGGGGGCGCCGACAGCCCCTACATCGGAGTTGCCCTGGGAGGATTGAAAGAGGGAACAGGGCCCGCTGAGTGCGTCAGCTAGTTTTTAAATTGGATGCATGCTGCGTTGTTGTTGTTGTTGTTGTTTGGATGTGGGTCAGTCCCTGACGAGGTCAGGTTTGCTCAGCACTAGATGAGTGCGCTCTGGAGCTCGATAAACTAAGCCTGCATCCCACTACCCCTTGCACCATCTGGTATGATAATGGGCGAGTTCCTTAAGCTCTCTCAGACTAATTTCCTGTGTCAACCGTGAAGAATATTCACCTAAAAAGCCTGGAGGCAGAGAATGCCTTAGACACCCACTTGTTGATAGGACAACTACCCAAATATTTCCCAGCGATTGCAGTACGGTTAACTATTGAATCCCAGAAAGCTGCAAATTCCTTCAGTGGAATGGACATGAGAGCCCCTGGGCCGACCGTCTAGCCTTGTCATAGAGAGAAGGTGGCCTGGCCGGCCCAGGGTAGCGTGTGTGCATTCTCGATCGAGGTCAGGAAAGAAGGTCTCCCACAGCAGAGGAATCCCAAACAACAACCACTGATAAACGCAACTGTCTTTTTGAGACGGTGCATCTCTGAGGATGATGATCGTCACAGATCCCCAATCCTGTCCTTTCCTGGAGGACAAAGGACCAGTACAGAGAAGTTTAAGACCGTGGATGTCAAGCACAGTTCACAGAAAGGATTGTATGAGTTAAGTGCCCTTAGCATCCAAAGAATGACCCTGACATTGTCTCCGAAGGAGCCGAGTCCTTTCAGAAATACCTAAGCATACTCATGCAGGAAGTTCCGTAGATCCCCAGGTAGACAGAGATGGAATCTCAATTACCCCCGGGGCCGCTCCCTCTTGCACAATCGCCACATCTTACCTTATTACAGAAAACCTTTGGGGAGAATCTCCCCACCGGGCCCCATGCAGGCGGTGACCTACCAGCTGCGGAGGGCACGGGACTGAAATTGTCTGATCACGTTCTCAGATAGAGGCAAACCCGCCTCCCCCCTCCCACTTCTCCCTTTCTGCATCGAGAAGCCAGGGCGACAATAGAATGCGGTGTGGTTCTTGTGTCTTAGACCCGACAGTGGGATGCTCTGATCAAGTTGTCTCTTCCTCCCCAGAGACACAACGCACAGTTTCACCTCAGGGAACACCAACGGAGACTAGTGGGAGGGTCAAGAGAAGAGAGTGATCACCCCAGGCCTGGTAGCCAGCTTCAGCCGGGAGGAGCAGACCAGGTACCAAGGGCCCAGGTCACGCAGTCAGATCTGATGACCATTCCCTAGCTCTGTGATGTGGCTCGCTCGCCAAATGGTGATCAGCACATATACCTTCAAGATTCTTAGCAGGAAAAGAAAAAATAGGACGTTCTGCATTCCGTGCAAAATAGAGTTCCTGAAGAGAAAGTGTGTATCAACTAGTAGGCAGTTTTTAAAAACCATAATCCAGGCCTGTTCTCCGCTCCCCTTTACTAAAAATTAACGCAATTCCGTGGGGCGCCTGGGTGGCTCAGTCTGTTAAGCGTCTGACTCTGGTTTCGGCTCAGGTCGCGATCTCACGGTTCGTGAGTTTGAGCGCCACGTGGGGGCTCTGTGCCCATGGTGTGGAGCCTGCTTGGGATTCTTGCTCTCTCCTCTCTCTCTGCCCTTAACCCACTGGTGCTCTCTCTCTCTCTCTCTCTCTCTCTGTCTCAAAATAAATAAAGAAACTTAAAAGAAAAATAATGCCGTTCCTTTTAGGGATGTCTGTGTGGACAAAGCCCTCGAATCCACCCTCTTTCCATAGAATTTGTGTTTGGAGTGCCCTCCGTGATTAATGGCTTAGCATGAGGCCCAGGATCCCCCAGGAGGTGGTATTGGTCAATGCATACTTCTGAGCGCATTCTCTCTGTTAGTGCAGGTTCCCTAAGGCCGCTGCAACGAAGGGACCAGAAACTAGGTGGCTTAACACAACGGAGATGTATTCTCTCACAGTTCTGGAGGCTGGCGGTTGGAAATCAACGTGCTACCATGGCCACGCTCCCTCCGTAGGCTCTAGGGAAGAATGTTTCCTTGCCTCTTCCGGCTTCTGGTGGTTTCCAGAAGTTCCCTGGCTCGCAGCCCCAACTTGACCTCTGCTGTCACGTCTCTTCCATGTGTCTGTGTGTGTCTCCTCTCTTAAAATGACAGCAGTCATTGGAGTTAGGGTCTACCCTCATCCAGTAAGAAATCTTCTTAACTCATTATGTCTCAAAGACTCTGTTTCTAAATAAGGTCACACTGACAGGTGCCAGGGGTTTGGGCTCCAACATATTTAGGGGGTGGGGACGCGAAGTGACCCATAGTACTGTTTGTAGCTTCTGCCTGCAAAACCTAACCCCAGTCCTTCCTTTGTAAGGGAAGAGGGCACACGTATCTTTGTGATGTCATCTCTTCCTTTCTGAGGCTCAATTTCCTCTTGGAAAGGGGGACGGTGCCACCTGCTTAATAGAGCTAAGCCCTAGGTCATACACTCCCTTGCATGGTGCTCTTCCCTGCCATGACCCAGGGACCATATATATAATTCCAGTGCACGACGGGCCTTCCCCATAGAGGGGAAACCTCGTGAGGGCGGGGACCACCTTTTTTTGCCCCCACAAGCTAGCCCGGTGCCTAGCGTCTCATGGGTGCTCAGCAAAGACTTGCGAATGAATAAATAATGGATGTAAAGCCTTTAGTACATGCCTGGCCCACTGGAGGCACTTAATGGCCGGTGGCTAGCAGCTCGTCACTCCCGCGATGTGACTTCCGCCGAGTTAGTCCCTGCGTCGATCAGGGTACAGTCAGCAAAACAGAACTCACCCTCAGGTAGTTGCAGAGGCGGAAATGTAATATGAGACACTAATTCCCAAAGTATTAGGCCAGCTAAGGAAGGTGAGGCTGCTCACAGATTAGCAAATGCAGAAACCACTACCGCCCAGAGCGTGCCTTGTTTGGGGACCAGAGGCAGTAGCCATGCGGCAGAGGGGAGTCGGACCACGGAGAGCCGGCTGTCCAATGGCAGCTGGACCTATGAGGTGATGTCACATCTGAGAGGGAGGCATAGGATCTCTCAGCCCCCAGCCTCCTGCCAGGACCCGTCCCCTCGTTCAAATCTATCGCCCATCTGGCAACAGAGATACTGGGAAATGTCATTCTCTGTGGTCAGTTTCCTGCCCTGAAGAGCAAGGGAAGGGCAGGCCCGGAAGGCATCTTCGAGTAACAAGCAGATGACTGCCCCATTTCCCATGTGCTGATGCTTCTGTGAACTGTGGCGGGTCCCACGGAAGATACGGAAAAGTCAGTGTCTGGATAGAGTTGTCTAGACTCCAGTATTTATAGCGGGCGATTAGTGTTTCTTCCCCATGATCCTCGATTGTCACTGTGCTTCAGCATCTTGGAGAAAACATGTGCAATGCACATTCCCAGGCCCTGCCCGTAGACTCTTGTTTCTGTCCATTATGGGGCAGGAATTGGGAATCTGTATTTTTTTTTTTCCAGAGAGACAGAGCGAGCAAGCGAACGAGAGCGCAAGTGGGGGAGGGACAGACAGAGAGAGGGAGACACAGACTCTGAAGTGGGCTCCAAGCTCCTCACACAAGCCCTATGCGGGGCTAGAACCCACAAACGGTGAGATCATGACCTGAGCCAAAGTCAGACGCTTAACTGAGCCACCCAGGCGCCCCTGGGAATCTGTATTTTTAACAGAGGCTGCCCTCTCGTGGAGGGCCAGCCTGGCGATTCTAACGCAGGCGATGGAAGGTCAATAATTTGAGAAATGATGAGTTAGCTCCAGAAGCTGGACAGTATTCTTGATTCCACAAGAAGGAACAAGGCACCTTTGGAAGCTGTCATAGGGAACAGAAATCTCACGTGGTGCCCGAAAGCACATCTATTTAATGCATGATGCGACAAGACAATATGCCCCATTGGGCTAACTCTCCAACCCAAACCCTGCACCAGACATCTCTGGTTTTGACTCTAGAATAAATGGCACAGAGATAGCACAGAGAAAAGAGGGTTCAAGCTCTCGTGTCGGCTATGCCTGGATTCAAACTCAGCTCTTCCTGGCTAACCTCCCCCTAACACGATGACACTGGCATCACCTTCTTTAACCCAAAGGATATTCAGAAAGAAAAGGTTTCTCCATCTTGCACACCGATTCAATGACCCACGTAACTAGTCCTGGGGAAAGATAATCGTGCAATGGAGCCCTAATGACTTAAGGGAAATTAACATGTAAATGTTGCTGCCCGTGTCTCTTACCAGATAAGAGTCAGGTCTTGTCCACATACCCTGCCCTCTGTTCTAAGCCACCCGGGAGACAGCTCTTCTATCTGATTGGAAGTGGCTTCCCTCCCCGGGGTCCCAGCCTTGGGATTTTAAGAAGACCTAGAAGCAAGTTATCTGGCCTCTCCTTCATCCACGATGGGGCAGCCTGCTTAAGGGAGAAAGCTGTGGACTCTGGACACTTGGAATCCAACCCGAGCTCTAGTTTTTGCAGGTTTTGATGTCTCAGAAGAATGACCTGACTTCTCTAAGCCTCAGTTTGCACATCCTTGACATGAGTACCACGTGCCCCATTAGGCTCCTTTGCAAAGCCGTTAGGCAAACCCTGGGTCCACCATGTTCCAACTCCTCTGATGGGCACGTGATGGTCACGGCCATCACACACGGTCTGTCCTCTTGCCTCACACAGAGGTCCTGGAATTGTCTAGAGAGGCTTTGGTATAACCGTTTACTCTGGGCTCTGCCTTTTCTCACAGTAGGTTGTCTCCACACTGGACACCTGGATGTCATTCCCACTGTCCCATCCCTCTTCCTAACACCTTGTCTGGCCGTCCTTTGAGCCCTGCCGATTTAACCTTGTAGACATTTCCCGGATCTCTTCCCCTTTCTTGACCCTACTGCTATGCTCTCTCAGACCACACCACCTCAGACCGCCTCCTTACTGGCCTTCCCAGCTCCACCACCCTGCTGCTGGGGAGACCCTGTCACTTCCTGCTTGGGAGTAGAACAAAGCCTCTTCAGCCTGGGGCATGAGTCCTTGTGTGGCCTCTCCTTGCCTGACACGTCAGAAAGACAGAAACGCTGATGGACCCGAGTGTCCTGCTTCTTTCTCCCTCTCCATTTTGTTTATTCTCTTCCACCTGGGATGCCCTTCCTTCACCTGTACCTAATTCACTCACCTGGAAGCTTCCGCGGTTCACTCATTGCTCTGATTCTCTGTTTCCGCGCAGCAAATGGCCCCTGTCCCAAAGTGGCTTAATGATTCAAAACCACTTTTTTATTTCTCAAAATTTGAGGGGTCAGGAGTCCACACAGGGTGCATCAGGGAGGGCTCGCTGTACCCTGGGGCAATGACAATGGGGCCAAACTGGGATGACCCCAAGGGCCAGGGGACCCCAGAGCTGGGGGCTGAGGCACTCTGCGCATGGCCTTTCCAGGGGGCCAGCCCGGGCTTTGTCACAGTGTGGCGGCTTCGGGGTGCAGACATGGAAGCTCAGGTCTCCAAGAGAAAAGCAGTAGAAAGTGTCCCTCCGAAGGCCAGGACTGGCACGGTGCCACTTGTTCCGTGAGCTGTCAGTCAACGCAGATCAGCCCAGATACAAGGGGAGGGGACACAGACCCCACCCCTCAATGGTAGATGTGCGGAGAATTTGTGGCCATCTCTAACCCACCCCAGTCCATACCCCCTCGAGGAGAAGTGAGGCTTTGCTCGCTTCTCCCCGCCCCCCCACCTTGGCTGCCCCCCTCTCTGCTTTTCTCTAGAAACTGAATAATTATAAATGGTGTAAAATCTCCCTCTTAAACTGGGAGTGATTTTCTCGAATAAAGGGACTGGACCTCATTGATAAGTCATTGGTCACGTAATGGGCGCTCAATCAGTTAGTGCTATTATCAGGAGAGTTACTGTTATTACCACAAAAAAGTGTGTCGTATCTTCCTGTTTCGGCCACCGTCTTGCACAGAGAGGCTTACCTGTTGGAGGCTTACCTATCTATGGAATGAACGAATGAGTGAATGGATGCTTCGGCACCCAGTGCTGTTCTTGGCATTAGGGAACCAGGCTAACCAGAGAATCACGTCGGATTCTGGCCCACGTAGATGCTTCCGCCTTCATCACGGATGAGTCGTGGCAGATCGTTCACTGGGACTTGGGGGTTTGGGGGCAAACAGTCGGTTCCCCTCCCCACCCACCCACACGATAGGCCAAGGTCTTCACTGCCAGCTGTTGGTCCTTAAGCCTCCAGCGTGTACTCGCCTTGGCTGTGTCCGCTTTCCCCGCCCCCCCGCCACCTCGCCAGGAAGGGGCTGGTTTGCAGAGTGAGACCCTCTCAAGGCCAAGGGCCCGAGTGCTTCCTCCCTGCGCATGCCGCGGAACAGCAGCTGGCTGGGAGCCTGGCAGGTGTCTAACAGCCCGCCGCAATCCTGCATAACAGGAAGTGAAAGAGAACACCATATCCAATTGAAACTGCAGTGGAATATGGGCTGCAATGCTTAATTAACCACCCTCAGTCATTTCACAGATTTCTGTTGTTGCCGAAGGAAAAAAAAAAAAAAACAACGGAAGGCAGAGTACATGGAGGGTGACAAAGCCATTTCTGGAATGTTCCTTGTGCTGCCTGTTCAGTCGCCTGCTGACATAATGCAGAGGGAATGCTCACTTCTGGCTTCGTTTTTTCGTGTGTTTCTCTAGTTTTTTGTTTTGTTTTTGGTTTTTTGCCAGAGAGTCAAATCTGTGCCATACTCCCAGGAATGGTCCATGTATGTGTGTGAATCGGTACGGTTGTGTCTAAACAGAGGTGTAGAAGGGTGTGGTGCGGGTTGTGCGGAAGACGTGGAAACCACCATGCGGGACCAGAAAGCGCATGTGGGCATTCCTGAGGGCATGGGTTGTCTCACGTAGGAACGATGTGTGGGAACGGCTCTGTGGGCGGCTACGAGCAAGGTTCTAGGTGTCTACAGGGCACCGGTATGTCTGCGTGGATGGATATTTCAACAGATGGGGTGGCGTCCTTTCAAACCCAGGGAACTCGTCTTCCTCCTCTAGCACAGGATGGTCAAAGGGACTTTCCAGAGAAGGCTTTACAAGTCCTGGAGGCTTCACTTTGCCCCACGCCTTGTTCCCTGAATCAGATTTGTTCGTGTAGATGGACTTGTTGGGCGATCGTTGGAATGCTGTAAAATCTGAGGGGGCATGAATGCATTGAAATAAGAGCTAAGGGTTTGGTGTGTGGCCGGTATTGCCCGCAGGTGCTTTTCACCATTGATCTTGTTGGATCCTCCCAATAACCTTATTATTTATTATTATTTCCTCTGTCGAGTTGATAGACCGAAGTAGCTAGGAGGCAGTAGAGACAGGGTTTGAATACACAATGCCGGGCATTGAGCCCCCTAGCTCTCCCAAGTCATCATCCCTGGGTACAAGGAAGGCACATCATCCCTAGGAAGGCGCCCCTGTGGCTCAGCCAACTTTGTAGGGGACGCAATTTGCCGCACTGCTGTTAGGGACAGGGGCTAATTCTGTGAGCATCAGAACTGCTCCTGAAAGAGTACCGAGATGGATTTCGCTGGTGGCTTCTGGAAGCTGACTTCCGTTCTTGAGCCACCTTCCTGCAGGATGTCGGTACCGTCGCTTGGTGACCGTCGTGTCGTGTACTCCAGCCTTGCCTGGACTTCGGCACTGCAGCCCCCTAGCAGCCCCCCATCAGCATTTCTGGGTGGCTTCTCAGTAATGGATCCCCAACCCTTGGGGGATAGGTCATCCCTATCACCCCGCTGAGTGCTGGGAAAGCAGTCTTTCCCAATCCCACTGCCAGCAATTTGAATTTAGTGATTCTGGGGAGGAGCCAGGAGCTTGCATTTTCCCTGACCCCTTCCCCCACCTGACTCTGATGTGGGTGTCCAAGGATCACACTTGCAGGGAAAAAAAAAACTGCCCTCCAAATTTTCTAGATGTATGTCCTAAGGACCCTCTTTCCCTGCACCTAAGAGAGCTCTCCGGAAGAAAGCTGTGATTCTAGGTCTGAGGCCACTAGTGACTGAGCAGTGCCCAGAACAAACCTCAAGAAAGTGGTGGCCAGTCTATTTCTCTACAGGCCGGTCTGCAAAGACGGGCAGTATTTCTTTAAAAGTAGCCAGGGAGAGGAGCAGACAAATGTCCATGTGAAGCCAGGCCTCCCTCAAGGAATTTAAATGGGTCAGGAACTCTTAAAGAATTTCAATGAGCATGAAATAGGTATAGAGGGTTTTCTGGGCCAATATGCAAGCCAAATAGTAAATAACTATTTTCAGCCCTGAATTTGGTTGGCAAATTTGCATATACATGTGATGCTGTGCGTTTCTATTTTTACCGTGTAAATCTGCAATCTGTACGGAGAGCCATGCGCCTCGGTGGAAATCCAGGCTCGGGCTGTTGGCCGCGAAGAGCTGATTTTCAGTCCGGCTGGACCGGGAGGTGGGTATTTTAACGAGTCCAGGTGAGAGGTGAGAGACGGGCAGAGAAGAGAGGGCACACGTGGGAAGTGTGCTGAGCCCTTGTGGTGCCAAGATCGCCCCCGAAGCAAGATGCCCGTGCCTGAAAAAGTAGAAGTGGAAGCGGAACGTTGACACTGTGCCCTGACATTAGCCTTGCACGGCTCGTGCAACTTCCCAAGCTTTCTTTAAGATCCACCTCCGTCTAGGATGCACTCATTATGATTCTTGTTGATTACTATACTCTAGTGTTTATTATGGTCATTGTCAAACTGTGGGTGGAGCCCTGGCTTACACCTGCACAGCTAGAAACGCTCCCTGATTTATTTATTTTTTTTCATGGTGCCCTTTTATTTTAGAGTGCAGTCATGAGCCCGATTGAAAGGTTTCTGGCAAATCTCTTGACGCCTTTATTTTGGCTCAGCATGGGGTTGCCACTGAGGTAATTTTGTCATTACCCTACGGGCCCCTCTAAGGGGTGACTCTGCTGAGTGAATTTGGCATCCCTTTGGATCCGTACGTGTGGGAAAGTGGTACACTCATTTGCCTTCTTCCTGCTCCAAAAATGCACGTGGAGGAAAGAAGGGAGCCTGAAACCGTTTTCGTACCCAGCTGTTGTATCTCGAAGGG
This sequence comes from Felis catus, assembly GCF_018350175.1. Classification (NCBI taxonomy): domain Eukaryota; kingdom Metazoa; phylum Chordata; class Mammalia; order Carnivora; family Felidae; genus Felis; species Felis catus. Next base: position 53,056,652 of record NC_058382.1, on the reverse strand, counting down.
AGCTCCGCGTGGGTCAGCTGGTGGTGGTTTGCTCTTGCTGGTTCCCCTTCTGCTGATAGGCTCGGAGATGGCTGAAGGGTCAGTGATGCTCCGCTCAATTACCATTTGATGTCAGTAATTCCTAGCCATTGTTTGCCACAAACACTGGGAGATTCACCACCTTAAAACACCTTGTAGGTGAATCACAGGGTGCGTTAGTCACATGGTCTACAAGGGCCCCCTCCCCCACCACTTGCCTTTGTTTTTTAAAAAGAAAATACCATTTCATTTAAGTGGAAGGTCGGCACTCTGGGTGAGCTCCTCCAGCTAGCCCCCTGTACAAGAGGCTGGCACTTCTGTTTGAGGATAGTGTCAAACAGCATGATGAAAACTCAGCTCTCTTTGCCCAAGGTCTGAAAGGGCCGTGTAAGTGCCCAGGGCAGGGTGTCTGGAGCTTTGGTGTGGCCTGTGCTTGGTTCTCAGACACTTTCGTTTTCAGAATATTATTTCCTTTGTCACATCCAACCCTGAGTCAATAATGATTGCTGGGCAATTGGTTATAGCACACTACCATATTTGGACAATTTTAAGAAACTACCTAAGGTTTTTGTGACCTAGCTTCAAAGACTTGCAAAATATTTTCTCAAAGCATGTTTTAAAACATTCTAAAGAACTTTGTGTTCCTCTTTCTCTTAGTAATTGGAAAAAAACATGTTAATGAACTAAAGGAGATGTACATAAAGTTTTGGGGCTATAAGCTAAGCTATTAGGGTCCTTTTAGAATGCAAAAGTGTCTGCTCACAGTACTCCAGAATAAGGAGCTTGAAACTAAAATACTACAAACTTTTGGCCAAGCTAGCATCTTTGAAATAGTCTTACTGTGAATTGTGAGGAAGTTTCTTATGTCTGATGTAATATGATGTGTTTTCCTCAGAAGAGTAGTTTCCTCTGCTCATCACTGAGTTGAAAAGAATTACTAGTCGTTATCTTACACACACCCTATCCATCCACCCATCCTTATCCACCTACAATCCATCCACCCATCCATCATTCATCCATTCATCCATCCATCCATCTATCCATTCATCCATCCATCTATCCATCCATCTATCCATCTATCCATCCATTTACTCATTCACAATGCCTATCACTATGCTAATTACCAGAAATACAGACATGAATCAGAAACATTCCCTAATCCCTGCCCCCGAGGAACTCAGGATCTGGTACAATAGACCCTTGGCATGTTCAGGCTTAAAATTCATGGTTTTGACAATTTGTGAGTAACCCCAAAGCTTTACGATTTCACCACTTGTCATTTTCGCTGCTGTGTGGATTTGAATGGATTTAAATGGCATCTTCCTTGAAAGTAATGAGCAGAAGAAATCTTTGAATCAATGAGTGAGCATAGCTGACAGCCCAGCATCTACCCTGAGATCAACTTTGTGGTTTTGTACCTACAGTCATTCTCATCAGGGGATAAAACATGGTCTCAGGGGTACAATAAACTCCCAGAGAAAACCATCTGCCAATGCTATTTATGGAACTAAAGAGAAAGTAAAGAGATCTACTTAAATTTTGAATGGAAAAGATTATATGACAAACTGATATTGAGTAATTTGAGAACGTGCACATGAGCACTAATATCGAAGGCTGGAGGGAATGATTTCACCCTGTTCCCCCAGCCTTTGGAGAACTCATGACTCTCGAGTCAATTACAAACACTTGCTTCCTCCGACTTCCAGGTCGCAAGACTTTTCTTAGCTCAAGCAGCTCAGGATCTTTGGCGTTTCCGTTGTTGTTTTTTTTTTTGATTTTGCAGAGGGTACTGCTGCCCAAGAATCTGATGCCACATCTGTGGTTCCCCCAGTTCTGCTGTTGCTGTAATCTCAAAGCTAGAAGAGAATTAACTCCCCAAGCTCCTATCAGTCTTAGAACCCCCTCTCCCAGAGAAGTGGAGTGACTCCCCAAGGCCCAGGCCATGGCTGCTCATGAGATCCCCCCCGAATCTCCTCCCCACTGAGAAACCCACCAGTGTGCTGGGTTTGGGCACAGACTTTCTGCTTCCCAAATGGCAGTGTGTTTGCCTCTCCAAATGCCATTTCCAGAGTTCAGGAGCAGAGTTTGTCGCCCTTTACGGTGACCATATCTTCATGTCATGATTCCAAGAGATGACCGTCTGCCATTTTCTTCATTAGCCTTTTTACCACGGGGCCCCTGTAGCCGTGTTCCCTATCAAAGCACCCTGGTGCAAGACTACAGAGTAGTGTCCTTGCTCTCCACAGAAATGCAGGATTCTGTAAGTAAAACCACAGATGAGAGCAGTGTGCCTTAGGTGTGAAGGATTGTAATGGATTTCCCTTAGAAAATGTCCGCAAAGAACTCTGTCTCTCAATGGGCTTAAGATAGGATCATGTGCCCGAAGCACTGATTTACAAAACTGTTTTCGAGAATATAATCAACTGTGCAAAGCGAGTGTCGTCTTTAGTATTACGTGCCCCATGGCTCTCTCTTTTATTTGTTATAACCTCTGACCTCTTTTATTAAACCATAGATTTTATTTTCTAACCCTCTTCAAAACTTCCCTTCCGCTTCCCTGGATTCCTCAGCATCCCTCTTTGGGATTAGTGGCACCATTACCCCATATCCTTCGCTCGGGAGCCCCCACGGCCCCCCGCCTCTTTTCCCTGTCAGGGCTCAAGTATTTATTAAATGTGCGCACATCCTGTCCAACCTCCCAGCTCCTGATTGTTCCTCTGGTTACTTCTGGATAATCATTCATTTCTTTTCTCTTCTCTTCCTTTTTTTTTTTTTTTTTTTTCCTTCTCCCTCTGGCGCTCTGCTCTTTACTCTTCCGTCTTATTTCCTCTCCCTTCCCAATTCTCTTACTTCTTTCTCTTTGCTCCTTGCCCCTCATGCTGATTTGGGAGACCTACTGAGCTCATCGTGGCCAGGGGTGGTAAGAGTTAGACTGTCGCGACAATGGATCAAGGACAAGAGAAATCAGATGTTCCAGAGGAAATTGATAACCAATGAAGGATCAGCCTCAGACTCTTTGAACCTGCCCCACGCTGTGTCAGGCCCGGTTCCCTAGAAGTAAAGCAGGCGAAGGTGATTCTCCAGAGTGGGGGAGGCAAGCAGGATAAGGGAGGATCCCAGACAGAGATGTGGCTTCACCTGCAGGGTGGTCTCAGCCTCATCCTATGGGGGGCTCTGGAGTTGTCCCCCCAGATCAGTCAGCCAATGACTGCTGCTGCCCTCAAGGGCAGGGCGTAACCTCCAGGCATTTTTAGACGGAGGCTCCTGATGGCCAAGGGCAAATCTCCGTACAAGGCGTGGCTGCACGCTCAGTGCAGTTGTGGGTCTTGTGCACCAACCCCGCCACCGGAATCTGAGCGTCGCATCTGCAGCATAACGGCACCCACCCTTTCAAAACCCCCTCAAGAATCATCGGGCTCCTTATCTTCCCCATTAAACTTATGTATTCCCTCAAGGACCATTTAGTTCAAGAGAATTAAGAACTCCCCCTTTCTTTTTAATTTCTACCCGCATTGTGTTTATTTGCATTACTTCCTCGTCTTGTAATCGTCTGCTCCTTCCGGCTCCATTACAAATCTTGGAGGTGTTCCTGGGTTGCCTCCGCAAGCTTCATGCTATTGCTACCACGCTCAGAAGGCGTCTGTAAGATCAGGACTTGCCCTTCGTTATTTCTGTTTCTGTGCGTCCGGAGCATTTATGTGAACGTTGTTAGTACTGTGACCTGTTACTACCCTTGAATCTCCTCCGCCCGACTTGATCATGCCAACCCTCCACCAGCTTCACAGCCATCATTGGGACCAATGCAGCTCAGAGCACCTGCCCCTAGCCCTTCATGGGGCTCTGTGCCAATGCATCTCGGAGCACCTGCCCCTAGCCCTTCATGGGGCCCTTCATGGGGCCCTTCATGGGGCCCTGAGACATGCTCACCCATTCACCCCTTCTAGACCATACTTTGGGGAGCCGGGAACCTGGCCTTCCCCCTGGCCTGCCTCGGGGTCTTGTGTGGCCTCTTCCCCAGGTGAGGCTCCACAAAGAGCAGTGGGTGCACCCCTGGGTTGGGGGGTGGCCGTCAGGAGAGGTCATGGACGTAGCTGGATGTGCACGCAGGAGTACGGAAAGGTGCACCTGGCTGCATAGTGTCTCCCCACATTCACGCTCACTTGGAAACAAAGCACCTGACATTATCTGGAAATAGAGTCTTTGCACATGTTGTTAAGTTGAAATTAGGTCCTGCTAGACTCAGGTGGAGCCGAAATCCATGACTAGCGTCCCTACACAAAGAGAGACAGAGATGCACGGGGGACAAGGACATGTGAGGACAGAGGCAGGGATTGGAGGGAGATGTGGCCACAAGCCAAGCAACACTCAGGATGGCCAGCCACCTCCAGAAGCTGGAAGAGGCAAGGAAGGATCCCCGCCCCTCACTCAGAGCCTTCAGAGGGCTTATGGCCAGGCTTACACCTTGTCTTCCAACTCCTGGCCTCCAGAGATGTGAGGGAATTGATTCCCGTTGCTTTAAACACCCGGTTTGTAGTACTTGGTGAAGGCAATCCCAGGAAGCCATTACGATGCATCCACAGGAGGCCCGTTGTGGCAGGACAAGGAGTCTCATGTGGGAAAAGAAGGGTCACCGGCCCAAACAGGGTTCCCCGTTCTCCGGGGTTTGGTGCAGAACTCCAGGGGTTCTAAAACCTTTCAGCTAAAACCCGGTCCTCCGGATTGTTATCCACATATATTTGCCAAGGGAGGAGAACAGAGATTTTTTTTTTTTTTTTTGGTATAAGTGTATTAGTTTGGTTTGTAACTTTTAGAAATTTAAGATTCCAGCCTTACGTTCGGCCAGATCCCCTGCCCGCCCCACCACCAATACTGGGGTCAGCCTGCCCCGGACCTTTATTCTTCTAGTTTTTACAAAAAGTAGGTTCATCACAAAAGTCCTGTCTACGGAGTGCCTTCTCCTGTCCACCCCTTTAGCAACACCTGCAGGGAGCTTAACCCTTTCTGGATGTTCATGAATGTAATTCTTTCCCTCCTTGAAGGCAGCTGTACATTCCTCCTGGTTGGTAGAGGATCTGGATGCGGTCCTTACCCTCCAGTTGCTTGCGACCCAGCGGCGACACCAGTAGAGGTCAATCCCGGAGTGTTCCTCTCTCTGGGCCCTTCACCTGCGACCCAGGGATCCGCCCTCAAAGGGCACCTCTGCTCCGTCCCCAAGCTGAGCCAGACCCCATGCCCCCTCAGCTGCTCAGAAAGCAGACCCTCAGGGAATGTGTTCTTGGGAGAGACCCTGAGCAGAATGGAACGGGAGCCGCTAAGGCACACGCCCCTTACCAGAGGAGAGCGCTTTGAACGACACACCCGTTTCCTCCTGCCCCCAGTTTGGTGTTACCATCATCCCACTTCCCAGAAGAGAACAGGAAGGCCCGGGGAGGCCGCAGTGACACAGCCAGAAAAAAATGGACGGGTGACTAGCATCCTGTGTGTGTGTGTGTAGTCAGATGACAGGGTCAGGTGAATCGATACCCTGCCGTTCTCTGTGTGTGACCGGGGAGAAGTCACCTAACCCGCTATGCTGCCGGTGTCTGTGCAAGCGACGTTAATGACGGGACTGCGTCTCGGGAAGTCAGAGGCGAGAACCAAAGGGTAACATACGGTCGGAGGGTCCACCGCGTTCCTTGGAAAGCAGGAAGCGCTGGTCTCTTTGGGAGGTGGTGCTGGACGGCGAATCCCGCGTCCCTCCTGCTGCGGGCTTTGTGCCACCCACCTGCCTCCCGGTCCCCGGCACACGATCCGTGGACATTTAACAGGCACTTCAGGGGGCCGCGGCTTCACCCCCAGATCCCGGGGCTCGGCCAGGAGGCAGATCCCCGGGGGCGGGCGGGAGGGCAGGCAGGGAGGCCGGGAGCCGAGGCCGGGGTGGGTTCCTGTTTGGGCAGCTCCCCAGGCTTCCTGACTGCGCAAATCACACCCCCCGAGAGCCAGCGCGGTTGGCTTTCTGAAACCGCCGGTCCCCGGTCCCCACGAAACCCCGAGCCCGCCGCTCAGCGAAGCTACAAACACCCTTGTGCTTTCAGACACAGGAAAAGGGTGCTTCAAGCGGGCGTCTTACTCCCCAAAGCTCAGTGTTCACGTCAAGGGCCTCTTCTTTCTGAGCACAAGAAACCTGGTGCTTAGGTAAGGGGGTGATTGGATGGAAAGCAGGCTGGAGGATTTGTCGGAGGGGAAAATATCTCGGAGAAGGATTTCGTGTCGTTTCTTTTCTTCCCTCTACCCACAAGGCACAAAATTCAGTTTCGAGCAGGCACGTGGCACTGGGTTTTAAACACGCAATGTTTAAGCGTGGCATTTATTTCCATTCGAGTAATGGAAAAATCATGAGCACGCAGTTTCAGAAGGTTCAGGGCCACAGGCTCACTTTCCTCTCAGAAGACGCCCATCGAGCCTGCCAGTCGCCGGCAAGAGGGCTGTCGCCTGGTCCCTGAACTTCTCGCGGCTCTCTCGGAACTGGCGGGATACGGGCACCTGGACCTCTCAACCTAGGCCTTATTCGACCTCCGCGTTTGGTTCAAAGGGATGAAAGACTTGTATTCACTTAGTGCAACAGTTTCCTTATGTTTTCAAGCAGAGGACTCTTGGGAACCCCAAATAAATGCAGATTTCCAGGCCCCACTCCCAGAGATTCCAATTCAGCTCCGAGTAGAGACTGGGAACCTGCATTCTTAACAAACGCCCTCAAGCCCGGCCACCGGGTGATCCTTGAGCATACTGTTCCCGGGACCACACACCGCACTTAAAGCCACCCTGCAAGATGCTTTTTCTAGCCTCCAAATCCTTGATGTGACTGTTGTATTTATACATACAAAACCTCATCACAAAAGAGTTTTTGTCTGATTTTATAGATGGAGGAATTAAGGCTCAGAGGAGGTAGGTAGCTTCCTCCAGTTCATCTCTGTAATTCTTAAAGCCACCACTGTTCCACCTCCCTGACAAATACAGGTGCCTCTGTTTCCTCATCTGTCAGCAGATACAACAGGAAGAGCATTGTAGGAGCAGATACTAATCCCAGAAGGCTAAATGAGATAATACTAAGTTTAGCCACGTGAGGTTATTGACACTCAACCGTTTATAACCTTCAAATGCGGCAATGTCAAATGGATCTATTTGATAATTTTAAAATGCTGGGTACAGTACCTGATATAAAGCAGTATTCAGTGAATGTTAAGTATTGTTAGATGCTATTGTAGGTAGAATTGTATCCCCCCCCCCAAAAAAAAAAGATACGCTGACAACATAGTCCCTGGTATTGTAAATATGACCTTTTTGGAAATAAGGTCTTTGCAGATGTAATTAAGTTAAAATGAGGTCATACTAGATCATGGAGGGCCCTATATCCAATGGCTGGTGTCCTTGTATGGGGAGATATTTAGATGCGCAGACACACAGAGGGGATAAGGCCCTGTGGACAGAGGCAGAAATTGGAGTGATGTAGCTACAAGCCAGGGAAAGCCAACGATTTCCAGTAACCACCAAAAGCTGGAAGAGACAGTGAAGGATTCCCCCCAGAATCTATAGAGGGAATGTGGTGCTACCAACACCTTGATTTTGGACTCTGGACATCCAGAACTGTGAAAAAGATAAATTCTTACTGCTTTAGGCCACTAAGTCTGTGCTAATTTGTTAGTGTGGCCCTAAGAAACACATATGGAAGCTTTATCCCTCTTCCTATCTTTGTCAATACCCAAGACCACCACCACCATCATCATCACCAACACCTCCATCAATACCCAAGACCACCATCACCATCCACCACCGCCACCATTGTCATCACCACCATCACCACCATCATCACCATTATCACCACCATCACCACCATCACCACCATCACCACCATCACCACCATCATCATCGTCACCACCATCATCACCGTCACCACCATCACCACCACCACCATCATCACCACCACCACCAATACCCAAGACCACCATCACCATCCATCACCACCGCTACCATCACCATCGTCATCACCATCATCACCACCATCACCATCATCACCATTATCACCACCATCACCACCACCATCACCATCATCATCATCACCACCACCACCATCATCACCACCACCACCAATACCCAAGACCACCATCATCATCCCTCACCACCACCACCACCATCACCATCACCATCATCACCATCATCACCAACACCACCATCAATACCCAAGACCACCATCACCACCACCACCACCACCACCATCACCATCATCATCTCCACCATCATCACCACCACCACCAATACCCAAGACCACCATCACCATCCATCACCATCACCATCATCATCACCACCATCATCATCACCACCATCATCACGAATACCACCATCAATACCCAAGACCACCATCACCATCCATCACCACCACCACCGTCACCATCATCATCACCATCATCATCACCACCACCACCACCACCAATACCCAAGACCACCATCACCATCCATCACCACCACCACCGCCACCATCGTCATCACCACCATCACCATCATCTTGTAGAGTGCGAGGCAGGGCATCAGACTCAGATCAGAGAACAGTGACCTCAAACTGGTGCTAAGGGGTGGTGATGGGGCTGCCCAGTCTCAGTCATATCCTCCACTTGGACTCACCCGATGCAGACTGGTTTGGTTTCTATCCAAAGTTTAAAAAGATTTTTTTTTTTAATGATACACACACATTTGTGCTTTTTGATGCTTTCCCAAGCTCCTTCTGACTTGTGTAATGTAGACTTCTCCCCAGGGAAATGTTCAAGAGACAGAAAGACGGAAAAATGGTAGCCGCAGAACACTGGGTAAACATTAGCTCCTTTCATAACCTTCCTTTCTTGGATGACAAATCTGTGGTGGGGCCCCCAAATCCCAAGGAGGCCCACTTCAAACATTTATTTGGATCAGTCTAAAGGGTCGAGGACCTGCTATATAAAAAGTCCCTTAACATACGCTGTTTGGATAAAATCTGCTTGCACATAAATTCCAAAATGGGCTCTGTGGCCCATTTCATATGCTATTATTTTCAATCAACGTAAGGTAGCCAGTGACCTTTGTTTCAATTTTTGGCCAGAAGAGACATCTCACCATGGTTTCCCCCTCATTGTCCCCTCTCACCGAAAATGGAAATAGAAAATCGTGATGCCGTAGGTTCTATCGGTTCAATGACCATATTTTCCAAATAAAACAGAAAAAGAAGCCGTGATTGACAGCGGGACAGGAAATTTAAAGTGTGAATTATTCGCGACAACCTGCTTACGAAAGCATCTTCTAGACTCAGTCCCTGAATTGGGGTCCCATCTTAGGCCCGTGAGTCTTGGCCAGTCCCTTCACCTGCCCATGTCTCTGCTGCCTCCTCTTTATGAAGTTGGCACTATTATATCACTTCCATTTTAGAGTTATGAGTAGCTAATATATAATGAACAAAAAAGACTTTGATAAAGTGACAGAGTGACAGTCATGTCAGCTCTCAATAAATATTAATTACTACTATTTTTTTTTTATTTGAGAGAGAGAGAGGGAGAGTGTGCTAGTGGGAGAGGGACAGAGGGAGAGAGAGAAAGAATCTCAGGCAGGCTCCATGCTTAATACAGAGCCCAACATGGGGCTTGATTCTGTGACCCTGGGATGGTGACCGGGGCCAAAATCAAGACCCAGACGCTGTTCAACCGACTGAGCCACCCAGACATCCCTACTATTTCTTTTTTCCTCTGCAGAGAGATAAGGCCTTTACTTTGCCCATTCCATATGTCAGAATAACATACATCTCAGTTAGAATTACTACCTGTAATAGTAGGCATTATTTCCCAATGAACAGGGTTTAAGCAGTGTGCCCAAAGTCACACGGCTACTCGTGAATTGAAGCCTGGCTGGAGCCCAAAGTCTTTATCCTTTCCTGTATACCATGTTGGACTGTTCAGAATATTTTTACTCAGAACACATTTCCTCCGTATGAAGATAACCCATGGTCTTGACCCTTTATAGTGAGCCTTAGAAGGCTCTAGCCTTCTGATCACCCTCATCTGGCAGCATTGGGGGTGCACACGGCACATAAATAATTCTTTGCCTCTCAGGCTCAAAGTCCTGAGTTCTCTCTGGGCTCCAGAGGCGACCCGTGTGAGGCTGGACTATAGATTGCAGTGACTGCCAGCCTGTGGTGGGGCCACTGTCCTGCCCTGGACAAGCAGGCTTCTTTTGTGGAACTGGACTGATGATCCCCAAATCCATGTGCGGTCCGTGGCTCCCCAGACACCATGGTCTCCCAGGGTGTGGCTCTTAGACCATTTGCATTCGAATCCTCTAGGAGGCTGGTTAAAATGCAGATTCCTGGGCCTCTTTTAGACATGCTAACTCTCAATCTCCGTTGGTAAACTAGGTGTCCGCATTATTAGCCAGTGGCCCAGAGACCGGGTTCTCCTGAATCTTTGTGAACTGTAGATGTTCACTGTTTCTCTGCCAAGACAGAGAGCCAAAGGTGGGGGGGGTGTGAGCGGGGGGGGGGGGGGGGGATCTACGTGAAAATGAAAAAGATAGGTCTTAGTCCATTCAGGCTGCTATGACAAAAATGCCCTGGACTAGGGGAGCTTAAGCAAGAAACTGGTTTCTCACAGTTCTGGAGGCTGGAGAGTCCAAGATCAAAGGGCCAATAGAAGTAGAGTCTGGTCAGAGCGTGCTTCCTGGTTCATAGATGGCCCTCTTGTCACCGTGTCCTTGCATGGTAGAAGGGGCAAGAGAGCAATCTGGAGGGTCCCTTTTTTAAGGACACTAATCCCATTTATGAAGGCTCCACTCTCGTGAACTAATCCCTCTCCAAAGGCTCCGCCTTGAAATGCCATCACATTGGGGATTAGAATTTCAACTAAATGGAGGGGGGCCGCAACATTCAGGGCACAGCAGATGAAGTAGCTGGAACCCAGCTGGATCCTACAGACACCTGTGTATGGATAATGACACCCCAAAGATATCTGTGTCCTAATCCCCAGAACCTGTGAATATGCTGTGTTATACAGCAAAGGGGGATTAAGGTAGCTCATTAGGGATTTTAAAATAGAGGGACGATCCTGGACTATTTGGGTGGGAACAATGTAATCGCAGGGGTGGTTTATAGTGGAAGGGGGAGGAAGAGGAGGTCAGAGTGGGGATGTTGGTGGCTTTAAAGATGGAGGAAGGGGACACAAGCTAAGGAATGCAGGTGGCCTCAGAGGCTGGAAGAGGTGACGAGAGAGATTCTCTCCAAGAGCCTCAAGGAGGAGCACAGCCCTGCTGACACCGTGATCTCAGTCCAGTGAGACCAGTTTTGGAATTCTGACTTCCAGAACTGTAAGATAATAAATCTGTGTTACTTAAAGGCATCAGATCTGTGGGGATTTGTTACAGCAGCCGTAGGAATCTAATACACGAGAGACGTGGAGAGTGGGTTTGTGTGGCTACAGCACAAAGGGTAAAGTCCAGTCCATTTCTGAGTAATAGGTTGCTTTTTCTCTGCACCGTCTGAGCTTGGATCCATGCTCGGACCTTCGCAGAAGCCAGTGGATTGTTCGGTGCCCAGCAGGGCTCAGGGCCTCAGGAAGTTCCCATGTGGTTAGAAACAGGCGATGGAGGGGCGCCTGGGGGGCTCAGTCGGTTAAGCGTCCAACTTCGGTTCAAGTCATGATCTCACAGCCCAAGAGTTCGAGCCCTGCGTCAGGCTCTGTGCTGACAGCTCCCAGCCTGGAGCCTGCTTCGGATCTGTGCCTTCCTCTCTCTCTGTCCCTCCCCGCTCATGCTCTCTCTCCTTCCCTCCCTTTCTCCCTCCCTTTCTCTCTGTCTCTCTCAAAATAAATAAACATTAAAAAAAAATTTTTTTTTTAAAGGAATAGTGAGTGGAGAGTGGCCCTGGATAACCTGAGAATCGAACTTAGGGCCTCGGCCAAAACAATGACCCTACAAAACAAAACAACAAAAGGAATTTCAACGTGGGTGAATTTTTGCAGCCTTTACGATCAATACGTCCAGAGGGACCCTGTTTTGATTTCAACATAGTTCTTCCTTTTGCATTATGGTGCCGTATTTTGAAACATTTTGGGTTGTGTGAAATGCAGGTGAAGGGAGAGGGACAAAATAATTGCACCCGAAGTTTTAGGGCCTCTGGTCAGCTTTTGGTAGAGGGCGAGTCGACTAACATCAGTTGTGGGGAGCTAGTGAGGGAGCACCAAGTCCAAGGGACCAGGACGCGCCCGAGAATCCTGAACATAGACAAGGGAACCAGGTCAGAGCAGAGGGCAGCAGGCAAAGACACGAGGCAATAGGAGAAAATAGCCGGGGACCCCTCTCCAGGGGACAGCGGGGGTCCGGAGCAGCTCCGTTAGTTACAGGTGACAAAGACTCTTGACTCTTGGCCTGCTTTGGGGTCTTCGCTGGAGGCCATAACCCTTCCCAGGTCTACCCCAAGTCCCGGGGCCTTCGGGGCAGGGTGGGACGGCCCAGTGACAAATGAAAGCTGTCCCACTTGGGGCCTCCGCACGGGGCGACGCCGTGGTCCGGTTCTTAGCGCATCCGAATCTGGGTGCAGAGGTGAGAGCCCCTCAGGCACGCTTGGGGCCTCCGGGGAGAGGGCAGCTGGGAAGCCAGGCGGCACCCCCTTCTTGGCTCTGTTCCTCTTGGGCCCGGACTACAGGGGGCTTAGGTTTCTGCACTTTTCATGTGGCGTCTTTCAGAATTGAAATCCACTTGAAGTGGTTTGGGTTTTTCTCTTCCCCGCCTGGTGTTTGCTGTAGAGAAATACCTTCAAACACAGACGGCGCTGCTCGGTGCCTGTCGCTGAGCGTGTTCAGAGGAACCCAGAGAGGCCACATCAAGCTGAACGTTTTCATCAGAGACGCCCCGGCTGGGCCCCCCCCCCCCCCCCCCCCCGCCCTGCTGCTGCTCCCTGGGCCAAGGTTTTCTCTCCCCCACCCGCCCGCCCTCTCCCCTCCAGCCTCGGCTCACAGGCTTGTTCTCTGGGAGAACAAGGCACCTTTGTTTCTCGGAGCAGACTTATTTGGAGGGTTTGGAGGCCACTGAGGGGCCCCCCATCCTGTGTGGCCCCCCGGCTTGCTCTTCTTGAGTCCGCAGGGAACGTGGTAGACCCCCACCCTTTATTCTACGGCTTGGAGATCGCAGCTCTTTCCCCGTCGCTGCCCCGTCCCACGTGTGCTGCGAGACGCCCTTGAGTTTTCTGGGTCTCCCGCCAGGCTCCCTCCTTCCCCACTGAGGACACGTTTGAAAGAAAAGAATTAGTCCCACGGGCTAACAGAAGCAAGAAAGCTGGAGAGAGACCGCAAGTCATAACCCACAGTGACATCACAGCTTGCCCCGTGTCACATTTGAGGACAGTTTTAGCCACGGAGACGTCTACTGATAGAGATGTATATTGATGGCCCTCTCTCCATACCAACTGTCAGTCCGTAGCCACAGACCTGGGTATGAGAGGGCAGGAAGCGACTGAGAGCTCGTGCGTATTATTTTTTTCATTACCCAGAGCCTGTGGCCGTCTACTTATATGTACATCATTATAGAGGCAGGGTGTGTGTGGGGGGGGATGTTGGAGATTGAGTGATTCAGCTCAACCTCTTTATTCTGCAGCCAAAGGAATGCCATCCCAAAAGCTTTACGTGACCTGGCCAAGGTCACCGGGCACTCGCTCTGCTGCACTGAAGGGTTTTATGCGTATTCTGAGATTTCAAGATATTTGCCTACAGGGGCGCCTGGGTGGTTCAGTCGGTTAAGCCTCCGACTTCGGCTCGGGTCACGATTTCGCGGTCTGTGGTTTCGAGCCCCGCGTCGGGCTCTGTGCGGACAGCTCCGAGCCTGGCGCCTGCTTCGGGTTCTGGGTCTCCCTCTCTCTCTCTCTCTCTCTCTCTCTCTCTCTCTCTCTCTCTCTCTCTCTCTGCCCCTTCCTGGCTCAAAAATGAATAAATGTTAAAAAAAAATATTTTTAAGGTATTCGCATACATTAGGAGGGTTGGAAATTTTCACAGAAACCTGTGGAGGTTGTGGGCTTTTTGAGGCCCCTGTGTCCCTTTTGTAAATGGAGTGGCAGGGACCCTGCGGTGAGTCGTACTCACAAGACTTCACCATGAACTTCCAAATCCCAGTGGGCAGAGGCCTCCCCAGCCACACGGGAGTCGCTCAGCCAGTTGGAAAGCTCGGCAGGAAAGGGGCCCGTGCATCAGTCCACACAAATCAGGGCCAGTTTGGACGTTCTCCTCCCCGTAGTCACCAGCGCGTTTATTTCTTGAGAAATGGTTGAGCCACAAAGCCACTGAATCTGGATTTGAGATTTTTTTTATTGGGAACAAGTCAGTCCTGCCTAAGGCAAGGATGGGGCCAGGACCAGATCTCTCCTTACTGGCGTGCCGATGAGATAGAGGACTGGAGAGTTGCTGTAGTCCAGCACCCTTGCTTGCAGATGGGGAAACTGAGGCCCCAAGCCCAGAGGTTGAAGGCCTCAAGGTCTCACAGACCCAGCACAGAGGCAGGACTGCCGGCTCTTGGCCTGCTCTCCTCTGTGACCTTGTCCACTTCTCCTTCCTACAAGGGCAACCGTGGTGCCTTGGGCTCTCGAGAAATGTGTCCCACTAAACTGAAGCCAGCAAAGGGAAAAGCCCCTGCACCCTTTGGGTCAGCACGCAAACTCCTCCGTCGGGATGATTCTTGCTGCGATGTCCTCGGTGGGGGCTGGCGGGGAAGGGGACCTGTTTTGGGAGGGCTCCCTCGAGCCCCCTCTCCCAAAGGCTCCATGATCGCCGGTCTCTGTGCCTGTTAGCTCAGTTAGGCCCTCACTCTCGCAGCCCCACTCGTCAGGAAGAGGCAGTTTCGAGACTCTACAGATGTGGGATGACAAGAGGACCGGATTGCAGGAAAACCCATAAGCCCCTCAGAGCTGTGATCTTTCTCTGGATGGGATGGATGCATTTATTTCTTGAGAGATGGATGGTTGGATGGGGTGTACCTCCAGGCCCAGGCTTCCAGGTTTGGGACTTTAGTGGAAGCAAGCAGGACCTTACTGAGGCCGTGTTGGGGCTCCGGTGGACCCCTGAGAGGTCTGCCTATGAGACAGAAAGTAGGTCTGGGGAGGCTGGAGTTGATTACTTCCCTCTGCTCTCTCCTCTCTTTTGCCAGCACCCCCCCCCCCCACCACCAACCCCACACACCCCTGCCTGGGGCAATTTGCATGAGAGGAAGTCTGAAAGGTAGGGACAGCCCCGGGCCTTGAAGTCACAGGCCACAGGGAAGGAAGATGAGCCAAAACCGGAGTGATTACCACTCTGCGCTGGTCCTTGAAGTTCACCAGGGTTTCAAAACGGCCATATCTTCACCGTGACCTTATTTCTGCACCAGGAACCTCAGAACCTCAGGCTGCTATTAATCACAACTAGTTCTTAGATAATAATAATAATAATAATAATAATAATAATAATAATAATAAAACTCTTGGTGTGGGAGCTGTGATTCAGGTCCCTGCCACACCCCCCCCGACACCCCCATTTGCCAGGGAGAGAGAAACGTGTAAAATCTGTGGCCAAGGTGACCCACCTTCAAACCTGGACACTGGAGGCTCAGCCCTGGGGGCAGCTGGCGAGAGGGGGAGGGTAGACTCCCTCCGGATCCTAAGGCAGAAGCGTAAGGTGCGGTTAGCAGCCACTCTTTGGCTAAACAGGCCCTGGGCCTGACCCATTTTCCGTTCCGTGAGTCGGGCTCTGTTTTCAGTTCCCACAAGACACCTTGGGGTGATCAGCAAACCTCCACAAGCCCTACACCGGGGACAGAGCCTGGGGTACAAAGAAATTAAAGTGGCTCTCCCCAGGCCCTTGGGCAAACGAAGGCTGAAAGAATGGAAACTAGCTAAAATCAAACGCCTGCCTGGAACAGGCCCCATCGCAGGGTTTTTGTCTCAACCGCTACCCTCTAAAGAGGTCCTGAGCAGTATGCCCATTTCTCAGGGAGAGAAATGGAGGCTCGAGAGGGGGAAGTGACGTGTCCATGGTTATGCTGCTAGGAAGTGACAGAGGAAGAGCCCCGATGCAGAGGAATGGGGCCATCCAGCTTGTGAGTGAGTTTGTTCTGTGACCGGCAGGGTACTGGGGACTTAGTTCTCCCGGCCTTCCATCCTGGTTTGAGGGTGACGTGGGGGCTCCCTGCTGTGATGGCGCTTCTGTAGCTGGGTTTCTTTCAGCTGAGAGTTTGGGCTGATCGTTTCTCCAGGTTATTTTCAGTTAGACCAGCCGTGCTCATCTTGAATCCCGAATTTCTTTTTTTAAATTTTTTTTAATGTTTATTTATTTTTGAGACAGAGAGAGAGACAGAGCATGAACGGGGGAGGAGCAGAGAGAGAGGGAGACACAGAATCGGAAGCAGGCTCCAGGCTCTGAGCCATCAGCCCAGAGCCCCCACGCGGGGCTCGAACTCACAGACCGCGAGATCGCGAGATCGTGACCTGAGCTGAAGTCGGACGCTTAACCGACTGCGCCACCCAGGCGCCCCTTGAATCCTGAATTTTTAAGCCACCCCACGCTGTAGTCTCTGTATCCAGCTCACTTCTCCCTCAGAGTCAAAGGGCTGACAGGTCAAGTTTAGAGCCCCCAAGGAAAGAGAGAGGTGATTGGGGGGGGGGGGGGGCAGGTGTCAGTCATTGCCGTGACCCAGTGTTGGCAAGTGAGCACCAGGTGAAAACATTAAGGGACTTAGGACTGAGAAAGGCCAGGGGACACGTGCCTGAGGCTTACAGTCAGGATTAAATGACTATCTTTATACCATGACATTTTGCCCACTATCTTACACGTAACGAGTTTAGGTGACGCAGAGGGAACACATCCTAATTTAATCAACCAATGGAGGTAACAGTCCATTTCTGGGATATCCACGTGGGCCTACGGGCTTTGACTTGTATTCTCCCCAATGGCAGATGACAAAAGTCATCTTGATTTTAAAATCGGCTGGTATTTTTTTTTCTGAGAGCTTCTCAATGGAAGGTCAAGGATCAGTAACAGGCAAGTCCTTATTCCCATGGTTTCTCTTCCTCTGAGTTTCCCCCGTGACTCAGCACATCTTCTTTGAGCATCTCCTAAGAGTTTGGTACTGAATTAAAATGTGGGAAGTGCGGGGTGCGGGGAACCGGGACCAGGAAGTCTGAAGCAGGCAGTGGTCAACTTTAAGATGTGGACGTTCAGATCCGTGGGAAACAAGGTGGGAGAAAGCACATTGCCTAGGAGTTCAGACATCTGCATCAGGAAGATGCTTTTGTGGCTTGGCGCGTTCAGGGAAGTCTTCTTGGAGGAAGGTTTGGTTTCCTCTGAGAGGATGACTGTGTCTTAAGAGCAAAACAACGCTCATGTTGTCTGATCCCCTGGGGGCAACATTTGCCATCGGGCGCCCCATGGCTTTGGGGTTCCAATCACGGCTCTGCCGCGTTCTCAGTGGGAAGCTTCGAGCAAGTTATTTAACCTCACCCGTAAAATGGATGCAGCTGAAAAGGCTGAGTGGCCCAGGCAATGGTGATTTTCAAGGGCCAGCAGCTCTTCTTGTTCCCTTACCACTGGCCCCATCCCCTGGGGGTTTCCTCTGGTCTCTTCTCTCTTTGGACTGGGAGGCAGAAGACCTCGGTTCAAGTCCCAGCTCTGGCATTTATGACACTGTAGTCTCGCGTCTCAAGCTTCCCCTTCCTTTCTGTCAAATGGGCCTGAGGGATTACAGGCTTGCTGAGATCTCTTCCTCTACAAAGGGTTTTCCGTTCAGAGTCCTGCTGATGGGGAATGACTTCAAACGTTCTCACCTCCCAGCCCCGTCTCCCCACCTCTCCATCCCGCGTCCGCTCCCGAGCCTCTCGCCATCTGTCTGTCACGACACAGACCAGATGTGTTTCCCCCCGATCTCGTCCATCCACAGACGTGAAGCACGTGTCTGGTGTGCCTGCTGGTGGGCCTGGGGCCCTCCAGGAGGAAACAAACATCCAGGTGCCAGAACCAGCCTTTCAGGAGACCAGAGGAATTAAGAGGCCTGGGACCACCTAGAAACGGTGGTCGGAAACCAACACGAAATACCTTGAAACCTGCTGTGTAGCCTAGGAGCGGGGCTCTTGCGAAGTGTGAGTTGCCGGAGAGAAGACAGTCGCGAGAGTAGCATCGGACAAGCAGCCAACCCCCAAGAATCTCCAGGCTCCTCATCATGGAATCTTAGAGCTGAAGAGACACCCTCCCTCCCTCCCGTATATCCCTGAGAGAACATGTTGAAAAACCTGTAGTTCAGAAAGTAGCATAGACACTTTGACCCATAGTGGCAGGAGGAAGAGAGAAAACAAAATAAAATAAAAGAAAGCAGTCTCTGTATCCTGCAAAAAAAAAAAAAAAAAAAATCTATCCATCTATCTGTCTATCTATCTATCTATCTATCTATCTATCTATAGAGAGAGAGAGAGGGGGAGAGAGAGATACATAGAGAGAGAGGCATGAGGAAACAAAGTTAAATTTCAGAATGGTCCTGCCTGGGCTGCTTCAGGGTGGAAGACTCTGCCCTCAACTCTAAATATTCTTGGATTTCTTAGGGAGAATGTGAAAAGAGATAATGCCTTAAGAGTAGCCAGAGGCGGAAGTCAAATGATACGGCTCCATGAACCGTTTTAGTCTTTCTAACCCTATATAACTAGTCCCCAGCCATCTCTTGACTTCACTCACAAAATAACCCCCATTTTGCGGGCGAAAGGACTCAGGTGGAAAAGTAGCAATGCCTTGGCCAAGGAGCTCGAGTGTGATTGCTTAACACCTAACTTACAAGCTCAGTGACAGGCTGTGTCTACAGGGTTCATTGCTTGTCCTCCGGGGCAGGGCCAGTTCCTGGCACACAGGAAGAAGTTGGTAATGCGCGTTGAATGACTTGGCACTGACATTTGGCCACGCTGTGTTAGAACAGAAAATACCAGTCACGTCTCTATTTCTGTACCCAATTCCAGTGTGTGTGTGTGTGTGTGTGGGTTTTCCCACACCACCGAGCAGTTCTCTGACACCAGCCGGGTGTTCTACAATTCGACTCAGGACGCGATCTACCCAGAGACGGCTTCAGGTTCCACAGGTTGAGGGCTCAGTCCTGCAAGGCTGTCCCCCCCCACCTCAACTTCAGATGCCAGTCTCAAATCCAGGGGCCACCCAGGCTTTTGACTAAGTAGCTAGAGGTCAGAGGTTCCCACGACTCCCTTTCCGGGTTCCATGAGTTTGCTAGAAGGGATCACAAAATTCTGAGAAACATTCTACCTACCAGATTGCAAGTTTGTTATAAAAGGATATAATTCAGGAACAGCCAGTGGAAGAGATGCATAGGGCCGGGTGTGGGGACATGGGGTGGAGCTTCCACGGTCTCTGAGAGCCCACTCTTCCCGAATCTCCGCCTGTCAGCCAATCAGGAAGCGCTCGAACCCTGTCTACCAATCGGGAAGCACTGTGAATATTGTCTCCACCAATCAGGAAGCTCTCTGAAAGCTGTCCACCAATCAGGAAGCACTCCACACCTGGTCCTTTGGGATTTTCACCGAGGCTTCACTATGGTCACAATGGATTAAAGCATTGGCCATTGGCCATTGATTCGACCTCCAGCCTCCTCCTCTCACAGGCAGTTGAGGGAGGGACTGAAAACTCCGACCTTGACCTTCCCATCGCGTGGTTAGTTCTCCTGGCAACCAGCCCCGTCCTTAGGTGGTTCCAAAGGTCACCTCGTTAACGTAACAAATGACACCTCTATCACCTTCCTCCCCGGAAATTCCTAAGGTTTTAGGAGCCCGGTGCCAGAAGAGGGCCCGGAGACCAAATATTTATTTTTTATTACGACTCCCAACACCACACATCTTACGGGTGAAATGGCTGCCTTGGAACTTCCACTCCTTTTCTTTGCACGAGCAGCAGGAGACGTGTGAATCTGACTTTTTTACTCCTTCGGCTGCTTGAAACATACATTACGAGAGAGCAAGACGCCGTGTCTAAGTTCTTCAGACACTGCTACGATTATTTTTTTCCCTTCTCTTCGATACCGTGTACCCACTGGCTTGTAGAGGAAGTATGCCAGCCTCTGATATTTGGGAGTCTGTCACCCACTCGGATGGTCTCCGGGCTGAGCCTCATTACCGTCAGAGGCGCTCTGGACAGCGCGGTCACCGGATCGTTTTCCAGGGCACCCAGGAGAATGGCCTGATTCAGGGCAGAAGTCTACTCCAGAAAGAGTTTGACGGTAAGGGTCCAGGAATCCAGCCCAGCCCCCTGGCCACACCTCCTCCCGATGCCTCATTTGCTTGTTCTGCTCTAACAGCAGCGAACGCACTTCCGCTCTCGCCTCTCCAGGCCTGGGCACATGCTCTGCCTTCTGCCTGGAGCACCCTTCCCGCTGGGTGGGACGAACAGAGGAGATGTCTGCCCAGGCCCTTGTCTTACCAGATTTGTCTGAAGGCTTTCTCCCCCTAGGTCCAGAGCATTCAGCCACAAAAATGTCCCGGAATATTTCTGTCCCCAGTCTGATGTCCTTGGTCTACATCTTCTATTGCTTTAGGCACAGAGCCCAGAGGACTATTTTGAACAGAGCCAAAGGCTGTATTCGAGAGAACACGAGTTGTAGAATGTTGGAGAGCCAGGTTCAAATTCCAGTTCTGATACGTATTGGTTGCATGGCCGTAGCTACGGAGCTCAGCTCTCCAAACCTCAGAGGCTTCCTCTGCGAAAAACACCCGTCCTGCATTGTTACCATGACAATGACATCCTAACGCGGAAAGCTGACGCTGTAGTGGAACGTGGTGCGTAGAAGGAACCCCGCAAACGTTAGTCCCCTTGCATTGCTATTCTGACTGCAGGATGGGGGCGAGGGGAACTGCTTTCTCTCTAGAGAAACATCTGCCGCCCTCGCCCGTCCTGGGAGGAAGAGACACGGAGTCTCCCATATGTATATAGAACGTTTCCTGCAGCCAATCCGGAATGGCTCCTGGCAGGTCCGTGTGAGCAACCAAAGGAGAAACAGGGTCCTTGGTTCCCCCTTTCCCCTGCCAGGAGCGAAGCTGCTTCGTCCGGCCCTCTCAGCCCTAGACAGGGCTAATGGGGGTGTCAAAGAAATTGTCCTTCAGGCCAGGCCCTGCCCTTACCACTTTCCCAGTCTGCTGTGGGACCTGCCCATCTTGTGAACCTGGCAGTCTGCCAAGCCCCCGAGGGATGGCAAGAAGCCAGTTCCCCTGCGCCTGTGGAGCCCTGGGGGGCTGGCCAACCCTCTACAACGCCCCCTGACCCTTTTCTAATTGCCCCCCTCCAGGGGGGCATGAGAAACCCCTGCGGATTATGAGTGAGGAGGCTCGCAGCGATTCATCCATCCACTCACAGGGTCCCTCACGGCGTATTTGCTGAGCACCTACTATGTGGGAGGTCCTGGGCTAAGTCTTGAGACAGATAAGGGTGGGAGCCACGGTACCGCCTACCCTGCCCCAGCTTCCACACCCGATCAGGGTCTGCCAGCTCCCTCCATCCCACTGCCCCTCACCACACAACACTGGCTCAGCACGCACTTTGTCTTCGGGCCCCTTAGAATAGCCTCTCTACCCTTTTCCCTTATCCTGGCATGCCGGACTGCTGCCTGAGTCCCCTTTCCAGAATATCCATCTGGTCTTGTCAGTCTTGGGTGGGGTGGGTTGTTTCCCACCTGGACCTTGTCCTCGGTTACACCTAAGGTTTTCTTCAAAAGAGTTCGCTTCCCCCGCCCCCCACTTGGCCTTACTCCAAGCACTATCATCCGTGAAGTCACAGATTGGATGTCAGTTGACTATTAGACGAGTGTGGGTTTTTTAACATAAGTAATAAAATGAACATTTGCAGACATCTAAGGCTATCAGGCAATGATGCTACCTTCCCCGGGCAATGTCGCCGGAGGATGACCATCAGCCCCTCCTATGTGCCCAGCAGTACTGGGGATAGAGTTCAAAAGTGGCAAAATCCTTGCCCTCTTAGAGTTTCTTGTCTGGTGGAAAAACAGATGATAAAAATTAGACAAAAGAGTCAAGTGCATGCAGGCTTTTAACTAACTTCCTCTTAACTATTAAGAGGAAACCCAAATAAGAGAAAAAGGGGCAGGAAAACCCCAATTGTACAAAATAACCCTTCCCACTTTTCCAGCCCACCTACCCCACCCCCTTATTCCAGAATTTGTGCAGAGGATTCCCACAATTCCCTATGCTCATAGCACCCAGAAGGCACCGGTCCCCTCAAAGCGCCTGGCCCACGGTTCCCACAATGCACTGGTGCCCTCCTGCGCGTGGCCCGCAGCTCCCACATTGCTTCACGCCATTTTCCCACCATGCCCTGGGGCCTGTAGTTCCCACAATGCTCCGGGCCATTTGCCCACAATGCACACGCCGCTTCCCACTGCCTTAACCTGTTAATTTTTTTCTGCCAGGACCACCCTTGTCACATAAGCCGCTGGCTAAACCACCTTTTTTGTTCCAAGTCCACCAGGACGTCATCTTCCCTGACCCCTGGTCCCCTGTCCCCATTAGGGTTAAACCTGGGTAGCTTGGGCCATGTCTGCAGTTGCCCTTCTCAGCCAATTTTGTGCTTTATTCATCTCGTGCCTGCCCCTCCGCCTGGGCCCTTTAAGGCTGGGGCCATGCCACCTACATTTTTGCCTCCCCACCCCCCACAACTAGAGGCCTGGCCACGGAGGACTGGACCGCATCACCCCACCTAGCCCAGCAGCCTGCCTGGGCCTCTGCGGTCCTACTCAGGCTCTCGGCCAAACCTCAGTGTTTATGGGCGGTGCCTTGTTGGGGGGCGGGCAGGATGCCCGGCCCCTCCCTGTTATCACCTCCTCGGCATCTTTCGGACAGTGTTGGCTCTTTTGAGAAGTTCGAAATGAATAATTCTACAGAAACAAGTCATTTAGAAAGTACATGCCCTCCCCCGGTTCTTCTCCGCCTAGAGATGAAAACATGCATAGAGTGAGGAGATTCTCTTCCAGGGCAGGGCAGGTAGCATGACCTTCGCTGGGACGGTCTGCAGGGAGGCCGTTTCCTCAGTCTGGCTGCGTTAACCTGCCTCCTCTGGGTAGCTCGTGCTTTCTTCACACTGTCCCCTCTGCTCCTTCCCACTGTCCCTGCCCCAGTCGAGTCTTACCTCCCCTCGCCTGGGCCCCGAGGTGCCCCAGGCCGGGTGGGGAGGCCCACGGGAGCTGGGAGCCAACCCACCGGATCACAGCGATAGGGTCCTCCCATGCTGCCAGCCAGAGGCCAGGGCAGAGGCACCGGTACCCCCCACCCTGGTCCCAAGGCCCCAGGACAGGCACCACCTTCTCTAGGGAAGGAGGTTTTCCTGTGCAACAAAGAGCCACCGAGGGAAACCTCTTTCTTCCATTGTTTCCTTCCGTATCTACTGCGTGCTCTGCCCTGTTCGTAGCCCTGGGGAGATGTGTGGATGGTTCGACAGACTCAGCTGTCTTGCAGCCCACCCCCCAGGAAGGGGAGGGTGCAGGGGAGTAGGCACCAATCAAACAAACACATACGTCGTACAGTTACGTGTTGTGACCCGGACTGTGAAGAAAGGGGTGACCTTGCGGGGCCCCGGTGAAGTTCTGAGGTGATAAAACCTGAAGGACAGGGCTCCATGCTGCTAGGTGGGGAGACAGGTAGGAGAGACAAGTTGTCCGGGAGTAGGGGCAGCATGTGCAAAGGCCCTGTGCTGGGAAGGAGACTGATACATTGAAAGGGCAGAAAGGAAGCCAAAGGGACCAGAGCTACTCAAGGAAGGGAGAGGGCAAATCAAGAGGAGGCAGGAAGCAGTAGGCCTGGTAAAGATTTGGCTTTTTTTTTTTTTTAATGTTTATTTTTGAGAGAGAGAGAGAGAGAGACACGGAGCCCAAGTGCGGGAGGGCAGATAGGGAGACACAGAATCGGAAGCAGACTGGAGGCTCTGAGCTGTCAGCACAGAGCCCGGTGTGGGGCTCAAACTCATAAACCGCGAGATCATGACCTGAACCGAAGTTGGACGCTTAACTGACTGAGCCACCCAGGGTGCCCCAAGACTCGGCTTTTATTCCAAATACCCTGGAAAGCCGCTGGTGACTTTGAAGTGTACAAGTGCCCCAAGTAGGCTCTCGTCCCAGGAGTTAGGGGGTGCCTGTGAGGGTAGAGAATGGAGAGAAACTTGAACCCTCCAAAATGGGATCTGAGGGGTTTCCCTCCCTTTGGCGTGCTGTGGTGGATGCTGGGGTCCTCCAGGAATGGGGAGTCAGCTCTGAGGCTGTGTCCCCCTCTCCTCTCCACTCCTCTGGCCAAGGGACACCAGGTTGGCAGACTGAATCTGGGCCTTACCCAGGCTGGAAGACCTTGGGTTGGAAAGGGGCTTCTTGCCAGGGCGGGGGCAGCTTCCTGGAGGGACAGGGGGTGTCTATTTAGATCACACAAGCTCTCTGTGTTCCTGCTTGGCCTAACTCACCACTGCAGCCATGCGGGGGCCTGACCCCTAAATTCCTCTGCACCCCGAGGGCCTGGCATCCCCTTGTTCCTTTTCCAGAGCCTGCTGAGGGTCATTGATAGGGTTAGAGAAGGAGCCAGAACCCCGGACAAGGATGAATAGGCGGCCTGAGTGCCCACAAGTGCCCATGGGAGACCTTCATGAGAACAACCAGGCCCCAGGAGAGAAGCCCAGCCACTGTGGGCTGGCCCAATTACAGGAGAAAAGAGGACAGCGTAAAAGCCAAGGAAATGGGACTGGGCCCCAGAAGCGTCTCCCTTGAGCAGCGCAGAGGGCAGCCCCCCTTCGCTAGCCTGTGTCCCTTGGCCGGGAACGGGGATGGGAGTGTGGAGGCTGGGGCAGGCCCTGGTCTCCAAGGAGCAGGTGACTGACCCGTCCTGCCAGGGCCAGCTCCCTGAACACTGCATCTTACCAGTCTCTGGAGCGTGGCACATGTTTTATGGGCAGACCGTGTGCGCTTGGGGCCCCCAGAGCTCATAGGTAACACTGAGAGTAGCAATAGCAAATAACCAATAACCGTGCATCCAGAGGGTTACATGCACCCCTTCTTTCTTACCGAAGTAAGGGCATCCCCGAAACTGACGTCTGGGCCTCACGGGCAGTGTCGAAGTAACCTTTTTAAATTTAATTTTTTTAACGTTTGTTTACTTTTGAAGGAGGGAGAGACCGAGCATGAGCGGGGCAGGGGCAGAGAGAGAGGGAGACCCAGAATCCGAAGCAGGCTCCGGGCTCCGAGCTGTCAGCACAGAGCCCGACGCAGGGCTCGAACTCAAGGACAGTGAGATCAGGATCTTAGCTGAAGTTGGACGCTTAACCTACTGAGCCACCCAGGTGCCCCAGTAACTTAAGTTTTAAGCACGGAGCGGCTGAGGTAACATCACGTCTCCTCTCATTTTATCCAAGGGTCACCTTTTATCCTCATCTAAGAAGTTCAAACCCCTAGTGCTATTGAATTCTTTTTGGAAATACATTTGGGAAGACCGACCAGTCGTGACCTCGTGCATCTCTGTGCCCTTCAAAAAGAACATCGATATTTTACATATAGTTTTATAGCCTCCAATTTTCACTAATAGCAACATTTTCTCGTATCATTAATGCTCTTTAACATAATTGTTCACGTTTATTGGGCACATCAAGTTGCCAGGTTCTGTTCCACACATGCGTTGCATGTGTAGATTCAACACAAACAATGCGACGGGGTAGACCTTATGTTCGTTTCAC
The DNA here is from genome assembly GCF_018350175.1 of Felis catus. Taxonomy (NCBI): domain Eukaryota; kingdom Metazoa; phylum Chordata; class Mammalia; order Carnivora; family Felidae; genus Felis; species Felis catus. Next base: position 53,030,883 of record NC_058382.1, on the reverse strand, counting down.
AGATGAGGAGTCCAAGGACAGAGATGCTAAGTAGCTCACGTACGGTCCCACAGGTCCAACGTTGCAGAGCCCGCCTTCGCCCCTCACTGTAACCACCGTCCTCCGCACAGGGCGACTTAAGCTCAGTACTCCAGCGACTAGCTGGATGAGAATTTACTTTAAAACTTCCTACGGTAGATGTTAGGACTGTTTCTGTACACATCTTTATTTCCTTAGGATAATTGCTGGAAGGATGGGGCAAGGCACGGGGACTTGCATTTTTAATTTTTTTTTTTTTTATCTTGAAATAGTTTTAGAGTCACAAGAAGCAACCAAAATAGTACAGAAAGGTCTCAGCTCCCTGCAACGATCGTATCTTATATAACCACAGTGCACTAGCAAAATCAGGAAATGAACATCGGTGCGATACTATTCGCCAACTACAGACCTTATTCAGATTGCGACAGTTTTTACGTGCGCTTTTTTTTTTAATGTTCTATGACATTTTATCTCATGTGTAGACTCATGTGAGCGCCGATGGGGAGATATTTTTAAGGCTCACACGCGTGTTGTCAAAGTTTCCTCCAGACGGTTGGTGGGGAATGGTGCGTCGAACCCCTGGGTCCGCTGGGCATTGTTGAACAGAGCCGGGAAGCGGCGTCCGGAACTCAGAAAGGGTGGTCAGGTCGCCAGGGAAACCCAGCCGTCCTTGGCCAGAGACCCACGTCCGTGGTTCCGACCTCACGCTGGGGGCGTGACTTGTCGGTCTTTGTACCAGCTACTCTGCTGCCTCCCGGTGTGTCCTCGTCTGCAGGGCGGGATGGTGGCCTGAATGTTTGGCAGGCAGTGCAGGGGAACAGAAAGAACCGGGCTGGGGGTCAAGAGGGCTGAGTTTGAGTCCCAACATGACCTCAGGTCGGCCATCAAGTCACCTGCCCTTCATCGTCCTCACCTGTAAAGTGCGAGTGAAATGGATGCTCCCGGTTTGGGGGCGGGGGGTGACCCGCCTACGTTCATCATCCTCTTGGCCACTGCGGTCACCAGGGGATCCGCGTAGCCGATGATAATGATTCTCAGCTCTGGTCCACTCTCGCGCCCAGTGCCACGCAGAGCCCTTGACAGATGCACCTCTGACAGCAAACTGTTGCAGGGGAGTGGGTCCTCTTCCCGCCCACAGGTGAGGAGGACAGGGAGCCACCACTCATCAGTCGCCATCTTCATAGGCCCAGAGGCCATGGCTAATGGCCAAGCAGGGCCCCCTTCCCTCCCACGCTGCCCGACCCCCCCTTAAATCTGTACCGACAGTTGAAGATGATCTTTTCCCCAGACCAAGGACGGCCCATCAGTCAAGAGTTTAGAAGTGTGGCTGCCTGTGACCCCCAGCTAAAATCTCCAACGGGCTCTCAAGATGAGCTCCAAGGCCCCTTCCGGCAGTAAAGCAAATTTGATATTGCTGTAAGGTAAATGCTGCCTAAATATAAAAGCGTGGAGATCAGTTCCGAATGGATTTTCTGGATGGATCAGGTTTTTATTCATTCTGAAAAGGAGGCAGGTAGCGAATTTCACTGCTGTCACTTGATGCAGGAGGTTGCTGTCTCCCAAAGCGAGAAGAGAGGGCACCCCAGTCACTTCTCATAACCGTCGTGCCCCGGAATCTTACACCGTAGACCTGTCCCACAGAGGGAGTGCTACAGGTTGGTGTCACAGAGCCAGTCAGGCAATTTGACAGAAAAGGCAAAAAAGCCAACCCTTCTGGGATTGAGGTCAACCCATCATTTGCAGAAGTCAGTCGTATACTTGGACGTGGCCGGGTGTGTTTGAGGGGGTGTGTGTGCAGTTACCTGATTGGATGCCGGAAGCCTGGAAACAATCCAGCTCTCGGTACGTTCAGAAAGAAGGTATTTCCAGGGCGCCAGGGTGGCTCCGTCGGTTAAGCGTCTGACGTCAGCTCAGGTCGTGATCTCACAGTTCGTGGGTTCAAGCCCCGCGTCGGGCTCTGTGCCGACAGCTCAGAGCCCGGAGCCTGCTTCGGATGCTCTGTCTCCCTCTCTCTGCCCCTGCCCCACTCACACTCTATCTCTCTCTCAAACGTAAATAAACATGGAAAACATTTTTTTAAAAAGAAAGAAGATATTTTCAGGACACACGAAACCGGACCAGCGAACAGTGGCAGACAAGGGGCCAGAGCAGCGTGACGGCTGACCTCCCAAAGGCATTAGCAGTACAATATCCTGGCTTCGCTTACCGGGGGAAAGGCTGCACCACATGAGCCGATTTGGGGATTCCGTTCTTGGAATTTTTCTTAAAACAAAGCAGTTAGTTTTTGCCATAGGTCCAGAGACAAGTTGACGAACTCGGAAAGGTCAGGCGAGATGATAAACGCTCGAGCTGGTATTTGTGTTCTGGAACAAAAGTTGGTCCGTGCAGTCCATCCGGTACAGTTTGCGGGCAAGTGAGCTGAAAGGCAAGGAAAGAGCACGCTTTGGTGTCAAGGTGGCGAACTGGGCGGGAGTTCTCTTGAGGATTATTCTGGGGGAGCAGTCCAAGACCGAGATTCTAGACTCATCGGAAAAAGGCAGCATGTCAGTACCGAGCGCATCATTCGACACCTACCCTGACCATGTTTCCTTAAAAAAAATATATAACTACCTTTAAGATGTTCGTATAGCTATTCCATCGGCAGCAATCACCCATAAATAAGTAATTGAAGATACAATAAAAAGCATCTATGCACAAATATGTTGTTTTGAGTATTATTTATAGTGGTAGATTCTGGAAACAAATGTTCAATAAAATGGAGACAATTAAATACAACATAATGTGATCCCTGGTTGAAGTATTATGAAGTCATAGAGTGATGCTCGCTAGGAGAGTAATAACGGAAAAATATTGGTGCTACTGTGTTAAATGACTATATCGGCATCCACTACTCTACGCCCGGAAATACCTCTAAATCCTTCAGTAGGAAATCATTTCCAAATGCCGAATAAGGGCATGGTTGATTATTTTTCTCTTCAACTTTTCTGCACTTTGAATAAGGCGTATGGGTTACTTTTATAATGTAAATATACAAGGATGCGCTTTAGTTTTTAAACAAAAAGGAAAGTTTAGTCAGAGTTATTTTTAAAAGGCTTGCGGAGGCATCCTACAGATGCCCCAGCCATATGGGAGGGGCGCGATGAACTTGACTGGGGATAGGCGTGTGCCTTGAATTTCGAATGCACGGAGCCAGCCGTCGTGGGCGGAGTTCTGGTGGGGTCTGGGGGAGAGAAGAGAGAAGGAGATGAATCCCCGGGCATCTTTCGGTGATCCCAGTAAAGGGGTCAGAAGCAACTTAACAGGACTCAGAGTGGGAAGCAGCCCAGACCCGGGGTCCGCCACACGGGACAGGCTGGGCGTGGCCAGGCCAGGAATGGGAGGCTCCACCTTTCAAGGACAGAGAGATGCACGGAGAAGCAGCAGCTCGGGGGCCTAGGGTAAGGAGTGGGAAAGTAAGGAGTAGTATCAGTGTGTGTATGCAACCCCCACCTCCCAGGGACGTGGCTGGAGGAGGGAGGCCACGGCGACCTCGGCAGCGGGTTATATATAGATCTCGCTGCCAAGATGGTGAAACCAGGGCAGGAGTTGGAGGCCAGAGCGATAAAGATGCTTCAGCGAACGCTGCCCAGACCTTTGGGAAAAGTTGCAGAACAAGGAAAACAAGCTTGTCGCCCAGAGGAAAGGCCCCAGAGTTCAGCCAGTCATGAGATGGGCGGCGGGAGGGGGGGGGGGTTCACTTGTGAGTTTCATCCACACTGATTCTAGGTCAGCTCATTGTGCCCAAACCAGCCCAGGATCCAGTTCGTTGCTCGGGGCTCTGGCATGCCGGGGTCACAGCTCTTTGAAGGTTAATCAGGAGTGGGGCCGAGAAGGGCAGGGCTGTGTTTTCCAGGAGGGCTGAGTAGTAACGGTTTAAGAGTGCCCGGCAGGTGCTAAGAGTTTTCCTGGTCGCATCGCTCTCAATCCTAACAATAAACTCACGAAATAGGCTTTACTTGTTGGTCTTTACAATAGAGTTTATATTTTAGAGCAGTTTTCGGTTCACTGCAATACTGCGTGGCAAGTGTCGAGAGTCCCCACATATCCCTGGTCCCCTGGGTTGTATTTTATGCCCCTTTCGCATCTGAGGAAACTGAGGCCTACAAGGCTTACATCGCTCTCCCACGAATGTGCAGAGGATAACTGTTAGAGGCAAGCCTCGACATTAGGCTCCTGACCCCTTTCGGTGTCTCCTGTGAATGACGAGGCTTTACAACAGGGGTCCACACGCCATGGGCCCACGTGCCAGGTCAAGCCTGCCACCTGTTTCTACAGGGCCCACCAACTAAGAACAGTTTTTCCCTCTTCAAGTGGTTGGGGAAGGAGGGAGAATATGTTGTGACGCTTGAAAAGTATGTGAAATTCACACGTGTGCCTCTAAAGTATTACGGGAACTGGGCCACATCCATTCTTTTCTGGATTGTCTGTGGCTGTTGTCATGCTATAGACTGAGGACACAGATACTTAATGGCCCACTGTTGTTTTTGTCTTTTTTCTTATTTACTGTTCAGCCCTTTTCACGTAATCACTGCCTTACTAAACATTTCTTTCAGTCTTGTTAGATTTATGCTGGCTAGGATGGCCTAGACCAGGAAGTTTCCAAAAGATGCTATTTTGGGGATTCTTGGCTCTCTTTTACACGAGAGCTGCTCCCTTTAAAGGTTTTGTAAATTCGTCATCTGGGAATATTTCATTTGAAGAAAAGGTTCCATGGCTAAACAAATAAACACTACGAAGTCTGAATATCAGGACTTTTCTCCCCCCCAGAAAAGTTTGTGATGATTATATCTAAACCCAGGCAAATCGGAAAATACGTATCAGTCACAGTTTATAGTTTATCAAAGAACCCTTGTACAGAAAACTGCCCCACCAGACCCAGGCAACTGACATCACTCAGCCTAAGAAGCACACAGAATGGGCATGGAAATAATCATGTCCACTTGCTTAATTTAGAGGCCAAAGGGGACCAAGTGACTCATCCAAGGTCACTTGGCTTATTAGAGGCAGACCCAGCACAGGCCCGGAGTTTGGCACTTGGGCATTATTTTGATGTGTGGGATTGGTGCTCGTGGAGATCACTCTTGGGAAATTGAGCCTGATAAGACTTAACTGACCCGGGTTTTATTTGATATTTTTTTCCATCGGTAAATGTTTCTAAATGTGTCTCTGAAAGATACAGACTTTTAAAAAACAGTACCCATGATAACATTATCACACCAAGGAGCAATTAACAATTATTACTTACTGTTATGAAGCACCCAGTTTTCATTTTTTTTAGTTAATGAATTCTTAAAATTTGAATCCAAGTTAGTTAACATAAAGTATAATAATGATTTCAGGAGTAGAATTTAGTGATTATCACTTACATACAAGACCCAGTGCTCATCCCAGTAAGTGCCCTCCTTAATGCCCATCACCCATTTAGCCCATCCCAATACCTCTCCGGCAACTGTCAGTTTGTTCTCTGTATTTAAAAGTCTGTCATGAGGGCGCCCGGGTGGCTCAGTCCATTAATCTTTCAACTTTGGTTCAGGTCATGATCTCACGGTTCATGGGTTCGGCCCCGTGTTGGGCTCTGTGCTGACAGCTCAGAGCCTGGAGCCTGCTTTGGATTCTGGTCTCCCTCTCTCTCTGCCCCTCCCCTGCTCGCACTCTGTCTCTCTCTCTTTCAAAGATAAATATACACTAAAAACAATTTTTGGGGGGGGGGAGGCTGGGTGGCTCAATCAGTTAAGTGTCAGACTTCAGCTCAGCTCATGATCTCGCAGTTCGTGGGATTGAGCCCCGCATGGGGCTCTGTTGACAGCTCAGAGCCTGCTTCAAATTCTGTGTCTCCCTCTCTCCCTACCCTTCCCCGGCTCATGCTGTCATGCTGTCTCTCTCTCTCTCTCTCTCTCTCTCTCTCTCTCTCTCTCTCTCTCTGTCTCACTCTCTCTCAAAATCAACATTAAAATTTTTTTTTTTAAATCTTAAAAACTTTTTTTAAAGTCTTTTATGAAAACATCCAGTTTTCAAATCTCCAATTTTGACACAAAGTGGAAGGTCAGGTGGGTCAGGGTTTGGAGTTCTCTGTAGCCTTGTGACCTTGAGAAAATCATGTAACCCTTCTCAATCTTTGTCTCATCATCTATGAAAGAGGATGATTCTAATATAGAAAGTGCTATTGTGAAGGTCTGATGATCTTGGTAAAGTCCTTATGAAAGGTAACACAGGGTAAGCTCTTAATCGCTGATGCTAATGATGTGATAATCATAGCATTGTTAGAGATAAGTTGAGCTGGGTCACCAATGGCCATGCGTTTGGCAGTGTGCCAGTTTTAGCATTGGGAGCCTTGAGTCCTGGCGATCCACCCAGTCCCTGCAAACCAGGATGGTTGGCCACCCTCCTAAAGACAGCCAGGCTAACAAGCCATGAGAGGTGAGCTGGTAACCCAAGCTCATGGAACTGACACATAACGGATTTCTCAAGCACGTTTATTATTTGGTTGATGCAATCGGCAGGACTGCTGGATGGGATCCCAGATTCTCTATAAATAGACGTGAATTGTTCAAGAACCTCAGACCTGGTGCTCATCGTCATGGAATTATGGGCTTCAACTGCTCCCACCACGCAGAGGTAGAGTGCTCTCCAAGTGCCACAGTAAGGACTGATGCCCACCTGAGGAAGAAATGCGGCCCCTCGCTATAACGGAAGCACTTGCAAAAGGCTAGAGCATTAGAAACAATACGGAGTTTACAGGGTCCAAGCCCCTCATTCTGTTGATCGAAAGACTGAGGCCCAAAGAGGTCGGGTGACTTTTGGCAAATTGGAGACAGCTGAGCCGTTGAGCGGTTGCTTTGACACTTTTGGCTTTCCGTAGATCGCCTTACGTGTGGCATGCAAATCGTGGCGCTCTCTCTTCCTTGGACAGGCTCCTCTGCACGTTTACATAGCTCTGAGAAATGTGTGTGCTCTAAGTGCCAGGCCCCGGAGCCTGACCACAAGGGAGGAGGGACCCTGGAGGCCTGAGATTGGTGGTGAGTTTCCCCACCTGGGAGGGAGCTGATGTGAACACCTCTGGTCGGAGAAGTGAAAACTCTGCCTTCTAAAATGGCCTCGGGGCGCCTGGGGGGCTCCGTCTGTTGAGCATTTGACTTCGGCTCAGGCTATGATCTTGCGGTTCGTGAGTTCGAGTCCAGAGTCAGGTTTTGTGCTGACAGCTCGGAGCCTGGAGCCTGCTTCAGATTCTGTGTCTCCCTCTCTCTCCTCCCCCGTTCATACCCTGTCTGTCTGTCTGTCTCTCAAAAATAAATAAACATTAAAAAAGTTTTTAAATGGCAGCAGCAGAGAAGTGAGAGTTCATTGCTAGCTGCTAACTGGGAATAGAACAATGGCGCCATGCCGGTCACTGGCCAATTCAGTTAATGTACGAAGTCAGAGAATTGAGGAGAAAATGCCCCCTCTCTGAGGCTTGCTTTTTTTTTTTTTTATTAATTTACCAAATATTTATTAAGCACCTGCTTTATGTCAGGCACTCGTCTGGGTTCGGTAAGTTCTGCACCCAGTATGTTACCGACTCATAGAACGTGGAGTCGTGGCTAAGACAGACCACACAAAAAATAAAGCAACTGTAATAAAGCAAGCTGTAATTAGGATCTATGATGGAAGAAGGAAAAAGGATGGAGTAATAAGGAACCCATTATATCTCCAAAGAGGAGATTTTTTTTTTAGCTGAATCCCAAGGCATGAAAAAGAGTCTAAAGAAGAGACGTAAGGGAATTTTAGATAATTAAAAGAAATATTTTAACTGTCTTACCAAATTCAGTGTGTTTTGTACCTAATGATAAATGACTATACCACCGAATTTTGGGGTAAAATTTTACTGACTTGACCACGTGCTTAATTCACCGGGCTGAGTGTTGTTGTTTTTAAAGGATCTTGGACTCGTGTTAATTTCAGGCAATCTGAGCATCATCTAGAATCCAAGTCAGAAACACTTGGCAGGAACCAAGCATGTTCCCAGAACTAGAATCCCTATCTTCAGAAAACAGTGTAAGATACCCTACTGAATGAAATCAGATTTTTTTAAAAATTTTTTTTTCAACGTTTATTTATTTTTGGGACAGAGAGAGACAGAGCATGAACGGGGGAGGGGCAGAGAGAGAGGGAGACACAGAGTCGGAAACAGGCTCCAGGCTCCGAGCCATCAGCCCCGAGCCCGACGCGGGGCTCGAACTCCCGGACCGCGAGATCGTGACCTGGCTGAAGTCGGACGCTTCACCGACTGCGCCACCCAGGCGCCCCCAGATTTTTTTTTTTAAGTGGAAATGAGATGAAAAGGATTGCAGTAGAGCCAAATGATGGTTAAGTTAATCTTCAGGGGAGGGAAAACATGTCAGAAAATGTAAACCAGATCAGGCCAACCCACGTTACAATTCTGCAGAGGGAATTAAATTCCTATGGAAGAACAAGTCTCTGATTATGAAAGGATTTGACTGTGTGGAAGAATCTGGAACATCCACCCTATTAAAAATACTTGTAAAACCAGGGGAATCATGTAAGAAATTAGCTGAGAGAAGGGGGAGAGTCCGGGCTGCCTGAAATAGAGTTATTATTTCAGACAGTGTATCATATTCGTAAGACTGTAACGCAGAGAAAATTGCTTTATTACAAAAAGCAAAATTTATGATCAGGTAGTACCATTTAATTCTAAGTGGCTCCGTTAACCCTTTCTGCATAAGTCTGTGCGTCTTCACCGTGAGAAGTTAAGGAACAAAATAATCCCAAGGTACGTGACATGTGGTGCATTTGTATTCTGATCCAAATAAAAATTGATCCAAGCACAGGGGCGAAACTTCTTTGCAGTTTCCTAGGGACAGAATAAAATAAACAAAAAAATACGTGTATTGTTATGTGTCAGGAGATGTTGAGATTAGCAAACACGTGTCCCAAACTGGGTGGGTAAAGCAGGAACTATTAAGAAAAGTCTTGAAAATCGCCGTTACAAGCATTCTTAGAAGGAAACAGAGTTTTAGCTCATTCCAGAATTGTGTAGACAGCGACTGTTTTCTAAACAGAATTGTTTCAGCAAGTGAGTGTTTGCTTGGGGTGTGCTGAAACAGTACCCCATCTTCCATTGTGTCAATTGCATAGTTTTGATACAAAACACCAAAGGGAGTTAGTTAGGGCACGTCCAGATGAAACTTTTGTTTTGTTGCGTTTTAACCAACAGAGCCTTCGGAAAGGTGCCTTTGTTCCAGATGCAGCTAGCTAATGAGGGTTGGTTGATGGTGGTTAGGACGGCTAAGCAGTTTGCAAATGGCCACCCATTACTTCCACTGGGGAAGTGGTGCCTCGGGAAACGTTTGCACAGAATGTTTGGGGCTGTGGCGGCAAAAACCCTCTTCCCTCCTCCCTAATGCCAGTTCACCAAGTGCCTGATTTCACAAAGCTCAGCAAAGAGTCAGTTACTGTGTCAGTTACTGAATCAGACCGGTTTCATCTGGGCGAGCCAAGGGAAGAGCACGTTTTCCATGGTGCACGTGGGCATCAGCAAGGAGAAGGTGGGGGTGACCTCTCTGTGGATGCGGGGTTCACTACTACTATAAAAATAACCCACGTTTTCTTTCTCCGTTGATGTGCCATTGATCCCACAAGCTTCTTCCTTCTTAAACTATCCTCCTTTTGATTCACTTTCTGAATCTTATTCCTGGTTCAGTTGAAATATCACCAACTCAGGGAGGTCTTCCCTGACCACTTGTTCCAAAGCAGTCCCCCCTCCCACTTCTCCATTGGGCTCCATCCACCATGATTTATTTTCTTCATAGCACTTATTACTGGCTGATGTTTTCTTGTTTATCGATTGATTTTGTTTGTTTATTTACTCTGCCTTCTGTCTACAGAATGTGAGTTCCGTTAGAACAAGAGCCATCTGGGAAGCTAAAACAAGTACCTGGCAAATTGGCAGTCAAAATTATTGAATGGTGGATGGATGGATGGATGGATGGGTGGATGGGTGGATGGATAAGCATAAAGCATTTCCAGTTTGGGTAACCTTCACTCTTTGGCATTTTTCTTGGGCAAAGTACAGGTGTTGAATTCCTACACCACTAGATATTTTTCCACATGTCAAATGTCTCAATGCACCAAGACATCCACTGAAATCCACTTCAAATTTAACCATTTCTTGTTGGAAATCGGGTTTCCTATCCAATTTCTGGGTTTTCTGCTCCGGTTTCCCTCTCGTTTCTCATTAACAACAAACTGGAGACTGTATTGAAATATTTAAACACAGCCACAAAACAAAACGACCTGGCAAATAAAGCCAAGCATAGAAGAGGACTCAAACTTTGTTTTACAGGCCTCTATGGTGGGTGTCTGTGTGAGGGGTCACCGTGTCGCTGGAATCAATCCCATGAAATCAGGGATAAGGTCACATGATGGATTTGGTATAATTTGTGGGGTTAGAGACTTTTAAGCAAAGGGAAAGTCAGACAGGTAAATGCTTCCTTGTTAAAAATCAGGCAACTCTTTAAATTTATATAGGCCCATCCAGTCATTTACAAATTAATATGAAATGATGAGATAGGTGTGCTCATTGCTTCCCACCAAACTGAGAGAACAGAGGTAGAAGACGGGTAAGATGATGTTGGCTAGAGACGTGCTGAGGGACAAATGGAGTCCTGGTGGCTTTTCAAAGGGGATGAGGAGGTTGATCAAAATGGCACCATGAAGACAGACGGCAGGGAAGAGAGGGGCAGTGTGAGGGAGGCGGGGGGACCAGAAGAATCTGGCAATCTTGACAATAAGATGGAAAATGTGTGACCAGGAAGAAGAAGAAGAAGAAGAAGAAGAAGAAGAGTAGGAACTGGGCTGTGAGTAGGAACTGATATGCTTGGGACTTCCGGGTCGCCGCACTCTGAAATCCTGGGAGACCCGCGAAGGAGAAAACCCCTAAGCAGGAAGAACCATCAGAAGTGAGAAAAGAACTGTGTGTGTGTGTGTGTGTGTGTGTGTGTGTGTGTGTGTGTGCGCGCGCGCGCGCGCATGTGTTTGGGTGGGGAATCCTCCAACCAGTCATCCCCAGTGGTAACGTTGCCAAAGCGTATGCTTATTAACCAATTACGGCCGAGATTTACGGAGTGAAATTACATTTTCATATAAGTAGGACCGATACCATTCCCTCCCAAGCACTAGCAAATTCTATGGGGCTTTAATGTGACCAAAAACAGAGTCAGCCTAATAGAGCCTGGGTGTTAATGGGTGCTTGGGATTTATACTTTAATTGTTTCCACGGCGCCCTGTCTCGCGGAGGTATTTGTCTTGGTACGTGGACACCCACATCGTGCCGTAACATTACACACGGGATTACGAGGGGTTTTTTAATTATTATTTCATCTGTAATTATAGGCAAGATCAGTTTATTATTTAGAAATCCTTGAAAACATTTTAATTGAAACGGTCAGTGGCCTTTAACTGACCCTGTCTTAAAATATACCCTGGCAACCGAAGTGTGTTCAGCTCCTGGATTACTAAGGAGAGTCGCTATTCTAAACCAAATCATAAGCATTATTTAAAATTTTGGATTTGAGGGTTTTTTTTTTCAGATTTATGGCACAGTTGAAATGAGGTCAAGTAGAAGGCACTAAAGAATTTAATTAGAAATGTCCTCACATGCTCCCTATCTCTGTGAACCTCACATAGGTTGTCCCTGGAGGGCTTGGAGTCATTGGAGATGGCATGTACTTTTTTTTTTTTCTTAACTCCTAATAAGAAGGAGCTACAATCTGCTGCTACATCTTCAACAGGGAATTCTGGGAACCTGGAGAACAGGGAGAAAGGGAAAGATGGAGAAGCCGGGCTGGGTCGGCAAGGAAAAAGGCTACGGCCTCTCGTCTGGCCTCAGGAGCTGGCCCCAGCTAGAATATTCATTAATTTATTCAACACGTTTTCTGAGCCCCTCTTGTGTCTCTGTGCTGTGCAAGGGGCTGGGCGCCCAGAGATGATTGCGACGTGGTGGATGTTCTCAGAGAGGTCACGCACGAATGCCCCAGACAGAAGGACGACCCAGAAGAAACCAAACGGCACTTTGGTTCACTTAATCCTACAGAAGTATGCCCAGGTGTCCGTGGGACCAAAGGGCTGGAAGGCTGGACCTTTCCCTGGGGAGTCAACTGGAGGTCTTTTCCCAGGATGTGGGTCTTGAAGGATGTGGACCTGGGTGGACCTAGAGGAGGGGGAGGGAGGGAAAGGCGTCTCCAGGCAGAGGACATTGCCTGTGCCAACACACAGACATGAGCCGGGATGGTTACCAGAACCTGGGATGTGCAGGCACTCCTCTGACCCAGAGCTATGGCAGGGAGAGATACCCGGAAGTGATTCCGTTTGGAAGTCACATGGTCGGTTAGAAGAACTTCTTCTACTCGCTGAAGCCCACTGTGCGACCCCACCAGCCCAGGTCCGGCTAGGACGGACTGTGGAAGTGTTGGGGTGTCAGGCCAGTGGTGTTCCAGGACAACAGCACTGGCACGGAGGAGAGAATCTTGGGAAAGGGACAGAAGGGACATCTGGATTCTGGGGCAGCCGGATGGGCAGGGGATGGGAGAGGGTGCTTCTGGTCCTTCCCTGTGCACCTGAATTCCTTCGTCAGCAAATAGTTCGAACAGTAACAACTACCGTGACTGTTATTGCTACCAGCACCACTAACTGGTACCTATATGCTAGGAAGTTTTCTCCATTGTTATTTAATACTTATAACATCGCTGCATGGTCGGGTGTTTATAAAGAGTGGCCTTCCTCCCAGCCCTGCGGTGGAGAATCGTAGCTATCGAAGAATTGTAGCTATCACCAACGAAATCCGTTCCTCCTGTGACCTCACCCTAGGGAGTCACCAAGTGTAGGAAGCAGCTGGATACACATCAAGGCTCACAGGGCAGTGGCTCCACTGGTTCTCAATCTGAGGCTCACATCTGAAAGACGTCTGTTTTCTCTCGACACAGTACGCGGTTTCTCTCTTGGGTTTACATCCCCAGGGGCCAAACACCCTCCAGAGTAGGTGAAGTAGAGGTGAATGGACTGCCAGTTGCTTTGGGGAATCCCCCAGGGCAGCCCAAAGTAAAATTTGCAGATGCCACATGTATCAGTCAGCTTTTGCTGCATAACAAACCACCCCCCAAACTGTAGGAAATGTAGTAGCTTAAAGCAGCGATCGTTAGCATCACTCACCTATCTGTCTGTAGGCTGAGGGTCGGCTGATCCAGGCTGGGTTTGGCTCCAGGCTACGGGTTAGGTTCGTGTCTACTTTATGTGTCTCTCATTTTCCTTGGACTAGTGTTCCCCAGGGAGCGCTTCCCTCACGGTGAAGGGCAGGACTGTAAAAAGGCACATCTAGCAACGCAAGAGCATTTCTTTTTTTTTTTTTTTTTAACATTTATTTATTTTTGAGACAGAGAGAGACAGAGCATGAACGGGGGAGGGTCAGAGATAGAGGCAGACACAGAATCCGAAACAGGCTCCAGGCTCTGAGAGGTCAGCACAGAGCCCGACGCGGGGCTCGAACTCACGAACCGTGAGATCATGACCTGAGCCGAAGTCGGACGCTCGACCGACTGAGCCACCCAGGCGCCCCAAGAGCGTTTCAACCCCCTGCCTGTCTGCCTGCTCATATCCCATTACAAAGCAATTCCCATGGCCAAGTTCATGATGAGACTCAGGTGGCTGAACTGCTTCTTAACCATCTCCATCAGGCCTGGTGTAGGCACTGGGTGAGGTCTATATCGGGGGCCGGGGCGGGGGGCAGGGTAGTGTCAGCTAGCCCTTTGCTGGATGGTCCAAGGCAGGGGCTGTCCCTGCCTGTTTTTTGCTGGGACAAAGGTGCTGACTTGACTGGTTTTTGTATTTTCAAGCTTGAGAAACACAGCAGTGGCTCTTTCTTTGAAAGCATCCTAGAGCAGACGAGCAAAATAAGTTGCTTTTCTAGATGACTATAACTCTTATTGCATTTGAAAAATAAATGTGCACTAAAAGTAATTAACACATGTTGGTTCATGAATAATACACTATTTTACAACTATTTGCTGAGCATAATGAGTCAAGCTCCGAAATTGACAATGAACGCTCTATTATGTGATTGCCAACTGTTTTATAAGATATTGAACATATTCATTACTTCTGCCATCATGCACATTGTCGAGCTATTGCTTTTTTAATAAATTAATTTTCCAGGCATCTCTGGGGTCTTTGTTTGAAATCTGGCTGAGGGCAAAAATGAAGTTAATTGCGTGGTCCGGGCTGAACTACCGATGTTTGGTGGCTTGCAAACAAGCGTCACAGCTGGCAGGCCCTGCAGCAAACACTGCGTGTGACTGACACGCAAGTGTGAAGGGAGATGTGGCTGCAGCCAAGGACAGTGTGAGGAGATCCAGTGGTGCCTCGAAGATGAACAGGTGGCTTCCCCATGAGGGTCTTGGGCGGCCGCGAGGTGTCTGATCAGTTTCTTAAACTAGCGCGTGAAAGCAAACATTAGCATTCAATCCCGTTCTGTTCTGCATACTTCCTCTTGAATCTGCGCGATTTTTCCAATGTCAGTGTCCTTTGATGGGGAGTTTTATTGGCAACCCGTCTCCTCCCGGCAAGGCAGAGCTGGGTCCTCTCCTCTGGTCCCATTGCGCCTCTGCTTATGCCAATCAAAGCGTTCGTCATGTATGCTTTCATTATTTACGCTGCCCCGGTAGCAAGACTCTGGGAGAAGAGATCCCATTGATCTCCATAAACTGAAGCCCTATTTCAGAGTCCAGAGTACTGTTGCCCCTGACGCTGTGCAAGAGTCTCTAAGTCACCAGTTTATGGATCTGTATCCAACCCTCGGTCTGAGATCCAGAGCTCACAGAATACATTTCCGTGCCTGTATTTCAGGGCGTTAAACAGGACGCATGTTAGGAGAAGCTTAACAATTGTTTGTTCAGTGAATAAACGACCCAGCCTGTGAATGGGCTTTCCTGTCACTGAGGCAAGGACCCTTCTTCATCGCATGAAAAACCTGCGTGGGTAGTTGCTCATTAAGAATGGCCTGTCTTTACGCTGACCTTTTTCCAACTATTACTGAAAGTTGGATACACGGGTCGCTTTGGAAGGAAATCTCAGCTGTCCTCAGGGAACAAATTTGTTTCAGAGAGCAGATAACTTCAGACACACTTTTACCTGGACTTTTTGATTTTTAATTGTCCTGTAGCTAACCCTCACGCAAAGCTTATGGGCCACGGGTGCCAGGCAGGGACAGCATCAGCCCCAAACCTCTGTCCACTATTGAGTGAAGTGTGTTTCTGCGAGCTTTCTCAGTTAACTTCTCTGTGATCCAGACTGGGAAGTCAGACTGGATCAGGAGTCCAACTTCCTTTCTTTAAACAATAGGGGAATTGGCAAGTCAATTAGGGAACGCCCAAATTCTGGAATGTTATACAGGTGTTACAGAAAGTAGCATTAGGAGCGGCTGGGTGGCTCCGTCCACTGAGCATCCAGCTTCGGCTCAGGTCATGATCTCATGGTTCGTGGGTTTGAGTCCCGCGTCGGGGTCTGTGCTGACAACTTGGAGCTTGGAGCCGGCTTCAGATTCTGTGTCTCCTCTCTCTGCCCCTCCCCTGTTCGCGCTCTGTCTCCCTCGGTCTCTCAAGAACAGATAAGTGTCGAAAACATTTTTTTAAAGTGGCATTAATAACGTGGAAATGTTCTTGTAGAAAGTTGGTAAAGTGTGTTAAGTGTTTCAAATAAGTGGAAGGGAAGGAAGGAAATGCGCCTATATTCATATCTCCCCACATTCATCTCTCGCTGGTGCAGCCGTTTTAATAGATCACAGTGTATTTTCTTTGTGTGTTTTTTTTGTGTGTATATTGTCTCCATAGCTATCTTTATACTTCTCTAATACTTGCTTTCCTGTTTTCTTCGTTTTGCCGTGTGAGTGCTCCTATTACCGATGGGTTGGAGTGAACTGATAGGTAGGAAGATAGGCGGGCTGATGCCTGATAACTGGACGCGTAGATAAAAACCACACTTGAATCAAATGGGCAAAGCATCTTCCCTTTGTGCTTGGTGCTGAGATCAGTGCCTTTTGTCCTGTGACGTAGGTCATTTTATTTTCACTTGTTCCAGCTTTTGGGATCTCGACTGCACTCCCGTAGGACTTCCTTCAGGTACTTATCTGATACTAGGGTAAAAGAGATTCTGCAGCAAGAAGTCATGTCCAGTTTTACCCTAGAAACCAGGTCGGAATACGAAAATGGCGGCATCTCCCTCCCTCTCGCCTGGGTCATTAACAGTCTGCGCCCCAAAGCACTGGGCTTTGGAGACGTCAGTCTCCTGTCCCAGAAGAGCCCAGTGGCAGAGTGAATGGGCTGCTCTCCGGATTTGGGATCCAGGTGGGAACAGTCCCTTTGGCTGTTTCTTTTTTTCTGCCTGGAAGCTATTTTTCCAGAGGCCAAGCTAATGGGACTACACAGAAGAACTTGACGTTTCTTATTTTAATTTGCTTTTTGGGAGATATTTAAAATAGACATTTGAACCAGCCCAGCCTGACAAACCTCAGCCAGCATTAGACGAGGGGTGATTGTAAATCGGGGGCAAAGAGATATTACAGAATGCAGCCCTACCCTGTCGAATTAGAAAAAGACATTCCTGAGGAGAGGTGGAGTTGCTGAGGGTGCTCGACTTCACCCCCAAATAAAAGGGCAGCCGAGGATCTCAGGGGACCCTCCTGCTGTTAAATAAGAGCAATTTGTTCCGAAAAGTTGGGATATCATCTTAGCACGTTCGATTTAGAAAGGATACTCCACGATGGGAAATTGACATCCATTTCAAGCCTGACTGTCAACTATTCTCCCCCTGCTTGATTGATTTTTTTCAGTCTCCGAGAACAAGCATGCAGAGTGGGCATTTTCAGGGCATCCTCTTTGTAGACACAGCGAGGCATTTTTTTTTCTGGCTGAGGGTTGATCACCTGTAGCACCAGGATTTGACCCGTGCTCATTCCGTTATACTGCAAGGTCTCTCATGACTGTAGCAATTTTTTGAAGTCAGTGGGTCTGTTTTCACAGATGATAAAACTAAGGCTTGCCCAGTTTGCTCAAGGCCACCCAGCAAGGCAAGGGTGGGGTCAAGGCCAGGCTTCCTGTGCCTGATGTCTAGTCCAGTGCCGAAACAGTCTCTGAGCCATAGCGTTTATGCCTCAGTCATGTGTGTGGGTCACACATCCTGCACATCCTCTCTGTCGCTGCCAGTGGTACCCGCAGAAGCAGCCCGCCTTAGCATGCCAAAGGACAGAAGTCCTGGCCAAATTAGGGCGCCAGAAACAGCTACCCTTGTCATTACCTCCTCCTGCGTCCGATCTTCAGAAAGGCTCTGTGCAATTCCATTCTAGAAAGTTAACTGTTTAAGAACCGGGGATGTTTCTCAAGGCAAGAATGTTTCTACAGATTCGCTCAGCAAGTGTATGATTAAATGCTAATATTCTCACTAGGTGATTGATGTTTACCTCTTCAGAATGGAGGATTTGGTGTAGTGTTTTTATTATAATGCCTTCCCATAAGCGACTATCCTGCAAATTGATAAGCATTCCTTTTAATTAGATGGTAGTGCCGTGTGCTTCACCCGGCATGCAAAAGACCTATAAAAATGGAGTTAAATTAATACACAGGCTGCTGCTAGCTCGGAGCCACAGAAATCAGCTCATTCTATGGAAGAGTGAATTTAGGACCTGACTCACCCTGAGGTTAGGATAAAACCCAGTGCCTTGCACTCTGAAATGGAGAGGTGAGGCACCTGGGTGGCTCAGCTGGTTAAGCGTCCAACTCCTGGTCTCGGCTGAGGTCGCGATCTCCCCGTTTGTGCGTTCGAGCCCCGCAGTGGGCTTTGCGCTGATGGTGCAGAGCCTGCTTGGGATTCTGTCTCTCCTTCTCTGTGCCCCTCCCCTACTTGTGCTCTCTCTCGCTCTCAAAATAAATTAAAAAAAAAAAATTAAAAGTAATAATAAAATAAAAATAAAATAAATGGAATGGAGAGGAGAGGAGTCCCAGAGGGAGACGTTTTCGTTAGATGCTTTGTGCAGCACCAAGCTGCAGCCCGCGGCCACTCCTCTGGATGGCTCAACAGCAACCCCAGGGCTCGAGCAACTCGCCATTCCTGGGCTCTGTTGGCCTCGTCCTCACTCCCCTGTCCACAGATGGACCGAGGTACCCTCCATACCGCGCACCATTAGTGCCCCGTCCCTGCCCGGCGCAGAGCATCCGGCCCTGGGCTCAGGCTGTTCGTAACTTTCGGACACTTTCATGGCTCTGGTGCCCTCGGCAGAGCAGGAGCCCCCTCAAAGTGCAGGGTGAATCCCAGCTACAACGGGAGCTCAAACTGCAGATACAGGGACAGGGCCAGTCTTTAGTAGACCCTCAAGGAGATGCTCTGCAAAATGCCTGTCTTCTAGATGACTCTTGAGCATCCATGAGCCCACCCCCCACAATTGTTACTGTCACTGCTGTTTTTATGGCTCCATCAAGCCCTGTTCCCAAAAGGGAAGGACAGTGATTCTGGTCTAAGGAGGAGGGATTTAAAATTAATAAATAGGGGCGCCTGGGTGGCTCAGTCGGTTGAGCGTCCGACTTCGGCTCAGGTCACGATCTCGCGGTCCGTGGGTTCGAGCCCCGCGTCGGGCTCTGTGCTGACTGCTCAGAGCCTGGAGCCTGTTTCTGATTCTGTGTCTCCCTCTCTCTCTGACCCTCCCCCGTTCGTGCTCTATCTCTCTCTGTCTCAAAAATAAATAAACGTTAAAAATTTTTTTTTTAAATAAATAAAATTAATAAATAAATAATAAATTAAATTAAATTAGTTACTAACCTGCTTCTATGAACCAGGCTTCATCCTCACAAGTCCCTGGGCCTGGGCGCTGGGGGAAGGCAAATGATGCCCCAGCGTCACATCACTGGGCAGGTGAGGCCGGAAACCAGGGCCATCTCACTAGGCTTTCTCTTCTGCCTTATATTCTTTCTCCAAGAATATTTTTGTTCTTCGTGATCCCTCTGTCGACACCTAATATCCCGCCTTGGTGTTACTGACTTGCCCCATCTCAGACCCAGCATAGTGTTGCTGGGAGGTGAAAAGGGGATCCACTTAGCACAACCGCTGGGGTCGTCGCCCTCTGGGGAGTCGATGTAAGTGATCTCCCGGCTCTGATTTCCACAAAAGTGCACCCGGGTCGAAGCCCTGAGAGGGGCCGTCAGCTACACCCACACCCCACCACCGCCGTCACATTGGTCTCCCGGAGCAAAGTGCCTCACGACCCAGCCTGCGTGGACGCTTAGGAGAAAGGTTTGAGGTTTCATCCGCGCCGAATGTGAGCAGACGGCCCTTCCGTTCTACCTTCACACTGCGTGTGTGTCTTGTAAAAGTGTGAATGAGCAGAGATGCCACGACTAAAAAGGGCACCGGCCGGTGAGAAGCGGGGTCTCAGGCATCGCGAAACCCAGTCTGAAAAAGTGAAATTGCGGTCACACGCTCGGGCCGGTCTGTGAGGCGATGCTCTCCAAAGCCTTGCGAAAGATCAGTTCAGCATACTGTCCTGGAGTTAAAAGTCAGAGCGAGGGCTGGTGAGGCCATTTGTCACTGATCCTGCTCTCATTTAGAGGGATAGTTGTCGGATGAAACGTTATTTTTTTAGTTTTTCTTTTTTTTCTAGATGGTGTACTTTTACATTTTTTTTTTAAATATTTGTTTTGAGAGACAGAGACAGAGCACGAGCTGGGGAGAGGCAGAGAGAGAGAGAGAGGGAGACGTAGAATCCGAAGCAGGCTCCAGGCTCTGGGCTCGAACTCACGGACTGTGAGATCGTGACCTGAGCGGAAGTAGGGTGTTTACCCGACCGAGCCACCCAGGTGCCCCTAGCTGGTGTACTTTTCATTCTTTTCTTCCAAATAGAATGTCATAAAACTCAAGAAAAAGTCATTGCAAGTCCCCAAATCCTACGTTATTGTCCAGATTCCAAGAGAGGCTGTCCACACCTAGGACTTCACTCAGGAGCTCTATGGCCACTGGTGATATTTTTACATCCTAATCCCTTTTTCAAGGTTTTTTTGGATGATTATATTTATGTAGTATAACATAGCATATCTAGCTTTACTTTTCCAACAAGCAATATTTTAAAAGAGATTTTGCATTAGCAGACATCAGGTGGATGGACAGAATCAATACTTTGGCTTATCGCTTAGTACAAAGTTTTAATAAGCAACGCTAGTAGGAAAAGTGAGAGGGGGGGTTGGCATAGGACCGCCGTCCGGCATCTGCAAGAGCTGGCTATGAACGTTCAAGGTTAAGAGGAGTGCACGGAGGTGGAGAGGTGAGGAATTGAACAGTGGGAGCTTGTGTTTCAGCCCTGGCAGAATGTCAGGCTCAGGCGGAGAGAGACTCTTATTGGCCACTCACCTGGCCAAAGCCACAGGGACGTGGTATTTGAACACACACCGCCGCGAGAGTATCATTCCGACCGCCGGCCAGTTATTTTAAGACACGAAGCGACCCAAAATAATGGAGCTGCTTTTGTTTCTCGCGTGTACTTGGTGTCAGGCAGTCCCGAAAGTCCCCCAGCCTCTGCCATTCTGTTTGTGTCACTGTGCCAGCCCCGGAGAACCTTCTGGAGGACCCATGACGGGACTCGAATCAGCCCCCAGCTGTGCTCTAATGGTTCAGGAAGCAGCTGGGCACGTCTACGAAATCATTGGCACGTTTCGCCTTTTCTTTTGATAACTTTTCCTTTTTAAAATGTGGCGGGACATACTTGGATTGTCGAAAATGTGGGAAATGCAGATAACCGTAAAGACAAAAAATCACTTACGTTTCCTCTCGCCAGAGATAACCGTTAGTAACGCCGTTCAGTCCTTTCTCTTAATGCATAATTTATAGGTACAGAAGCACAAATGCCCATTTTTTTTCACAAAAATGGGATCATACCTTATCGACTCTTTCATAACCTGCATTTTTTCCACCTAATATGTTAAAACGTCATTTCAGCCAATCACATTTCTTCCACAACATCATTTTGTGGTAATCAGGGAGGCCTGCCTCCAAGTGAGAGATTTCAATTGATCTCAGTTTTTCAACATTTTTTTTTAAGTTTTAAAAAATTTTTTTGAGAGAGAGAGAGAGAGAGAGAGAGAGCATGAACAGGGGAGGGGTGGACAAGCAGGCTCCAGCCTCCGAGCCGTCAGCACAGAGCCTGACGCAGGGCTCGAACCCACAAACCACAAGATCATGACCTGAGCCAAAGTCAGATGCTTAGCAACTGAGCCATCCAGGCATCCCTCAACATTATTATTATTCGTTATTATTATTATTATTGCTCTAAGAAAAACATTTTTCCACCTGCGTCCTGGAGAACACTATTGTTTCTGTTAGTATCTTAAAAAGCAATGACCTGTGTTCAAGGGGTTTGGGGTTAAACATCGTTAAATTGCTTATTTTCAAAAGTAAGGCTTTTCAGATCCATTAGTATGTTAGTGCAGTTTTCAGATTCCAAAGCTCTTGACATATCTGTGTGCATGGCGCGCACACACACACACACACACACTCACAAACACATACTCACAAACACTCACAAACACATACTCACAAACACTCACAAACACATACTCACAAACACTGCTACATCTGTCCAGGCTGGGAGAACTGTCTTGTTTTAGGATTAACACTTAGAACTTGAATTTCTGGGTCAGAGGGTCTGGTTTTTATTTTTAAAAATGCTCACTATAATTTTATTTTAAATAGTACTTATTATCACTAATAGTGCCTATTTTTACATTGAGATTTAGCATATCGAGATAAAGATAGACATGTAGGACTGTATAAATATAAAGCTGTACATTGCTGCTGCTTTTCCATGTCTGTTATTTCTATGTTTTGAGAGTGCTGAAGCTTTGAAGTCGTCGGGAATATTTTGGGACGTGTATGCAGGCTTCTAGAAGGTTAGGGAATCTTGTTTGGGGAAAAAGGGTGATCTGAATGAAAATTTTCCTAAATCATCTAGAAGGATCTGCTCAGCCTGTCTCCCTGAAGTGGGTTTGAAGGCAGCCACTAATAAGAGGGAGAAGCCAAGTGCTTCATCATAAAATCCTTCAAATCTAGGCCACACCAGTTAAATTCCCCCGGACCACGTCTTAAGGGCGAGCTCTGTCTCAGAAAACCAGGCTGGGAATTCTGAGCATTTACCAGCGTCGCCAAGAAAGTCTTCAAACTTTCTCAGTAGGTTCTGAAAGAGCAGAACAATTAATACTGTAACACTACCAGAAGCTGGCAAAAACGGCTGACCCAAAATTTAGCTGGATTCTTTCACATTCAGCCTTTTCGATTTCGCTGACGCAAAGCTCCTGTCCTCTTCCGTCTTGGTTCCAGAGGGAAAGAGTGTTCCATACCCCAGGATTTTAGTTTTTAAATTTTTTTAGGTTTATTTATTTATTGAGAGAGAGAGAGAGAGAGAGAGAGAGAGAGAGAGAGAGAGAGAGAAAGAAAGGGCAGGGGAGAGAGAGAGAAAGAGAAGGGGAGAGTATCCCAAGCAGTCTGCATTAACAGCGTGGAGCCTGATGTGGGGCTTGATTCCCATGAGCCTGGGATCATGACTTGAGCCGAAATCAAGAGTCGGATGCTTAACCGACTGAGCCACCCAGGCGCCCCCATGCCCCCCCATGCCCCCCCATGCCCCAGGACTTTGACAGGCAGCCCTGAGTGAGGTCAACACTTCCAAGCCCCAGGGGCAGAGTATCTGGGGAAAATGAACTGGTCAACAGCAAATGCACCTGGGTCAAAACACACCTGCTCTTCTAGAAGACCACTTGGCAGGGATTCCAACCAGCCTTGTGGGCAGCTCAGAAAAGGCATCTTGCCAGGAGCCTTAAAAATTTCCATACTTGTTTGACCCTGCATGCTCTTTGGGGTCCATGCTAAGAAAATAACCAAGCCACCTCCCCCTGAAATCTTATGCAAATATATTTATATTTTATTTATATTAACGAATATGGTCGTGGAGGAAACTTAACTCTCCAATAAGAAGAAAATGATCTTGCCACCACAGGATATTGGTTCACTGAATGCAGGATCATAAGTCTTGATAAGAGATTTATCAAGAATTTATTTTGAAATCTATAAACCCGGGGCGCCTGGGTGGCACAGTCGGTTAAGGGTCCGACTTCAGCCAGGTCACAATCTCGCGGTCCGTGAGTTCGAGCCCCGCGTCGGGCTCTGGGCTGATGGCTCGGAGCCTGGAGCCTGTTTCCGATGCTGTGTCTCCCTCTCTCTCTGCCCCTCCCCCGTTCATGCTCTGTCTCTCTCTGTCCCAAAAATAAATAAACGTTGAAGACGTACCCAAACCAAACGTAGGCTCACCTGGAATTTCCACTCTAATTAAAATGGTGAACGGGGTCCCGTGGGGAAATGAAAGACAAAATGCTCCTGCCTTAAATAAGGAGACCGTCTGCTTGGGAGTGTTTTGTATAAATAGTTACAGATGGTGAAAATGTGAAGTCAAAATGTTAAAAAAAAAAAATTAAATGGCAACACCCAACACCGATGAGGTTGTAAAAAAACACAGAAACATGCACGTTCTGCTGGTTGTAGCCCTTCCAGATGACAACAGGCAATATACAGCAAGAGCCAAATAAGAGCGCTTAGACCCAATAGTTCCCTATCTGCAAATGTATGCTGGGGAGGTTAAATGACAGGAGGGAAAGGCTGTGTGCGTAGAGATGCTAATGAAGCCATTAGTTCTAACAGCAAAAACTAGAAATGACCTAAATGCCCCATCATGCGAATTTCCAAATGATAACCCACCAGCAAGAGGATATATCCGGGTCCATTACAATTATGGAAAACTAAGGAATGAGATAATTTGAGGAAGGAAGAATGGGAAAAGAGGGGACAGGAAACCCAGTAGTCTGAAGACTTCCAACGTAGTAAACAAAGAAGAAACTGTCTGTGTTGGAATGGTGGTCTTGGAGCCTTTCTTTCCCTTTTTAAGAACTGCTTCAGTGTTAGCACATTATCTCATCATCAGGCGTAATTCAGAGCAGTGTTTTAAGTGATCATGTGGAAAATACTTTGTGATATCTCTTACTATTCTAAAATGAACCCAACCAACCTAGCTTGGGCATGTTGAAAGGCACAAAGAGTTAACACATGGGAGAAGTATCGTGATTTTAGACGTGTTTTGTGTGTGTGTGTGTGTGTGTGTGTGTGTGTGTGTGTGTGTTTAATGCAAACTTCTAAAAATTTGGGGCGCCTGGGTGGCTCAGTCGGTTAAGCGTCCGACTTCAGCTCAGGTCACGATCTCGCGGTCCGCGAGTTCGAGCCCCGGGTCGGGCTCTGGGCTGATGGCTCGGAGCCTGGAGGCTGCTTCCGATTCTGTGCCTCCCTCTCTCTCTGCCCCTCCCCCGTTCATGCTGTGTCTCTCTCTGTCTCAAAAATAAAAAAATAAACGTTAAAAAAAATTAAATAAAAAATTAAAAAAATAAAAATGGTCCCTGCTGGTGACCAGAATGGGCAGACAGTTTACAAGCCAAGGCTTTCTGGCCTAGTGCTGACCTTAATGAAAGTAATCAGGCCTCCTTCACTGAAGTTCAAAACAAAACCACCCATAACCCCATTTGAAAACAGCGAAACCACAAGCCACAGCTTCAGCCTTTACCGGGGATGCTTCAATTTCTGATTTCCTATTGATAGAGGGGTCTCTCTTAATCAGCCATGGAAGTGAAAATCGGCCGCCTTTGGGGGAGAGAGTGCCTCCAAAGAAGATGGCTGTCGGGAAACTGGCTCTCTCCTCCTGTTCTGGGTGGATTCTATGGTGCTGGGCAATGGTGGAGAACTCTGGACTTTGAGTCCATTAGAAGCTAATCCTAAGGAACCAAGGCCAGATGCAGACAACCGGGACAAGAGAAAAGGTCCGTGGGGCTGACGCCGGTTAAATGGCATGTACAGAAATAATTTGTCAGGTCTATACTAGGCGCTGGGCACCGGGAGGACGGCCAGGTCCTGTGCTTGGGTAACACGCCAAATAATCTTCCTTCGTGAATAGTTCACTCGTTGTATAAATTCAGTGGGCATCGACTGCTGGTCGATAGGCTACTCGTTAAACAGTGGGATGTAGCAGAAGTCGCGTGGATTTGAAGGTGATAGACCTGGATTCCAATGCAGATTCTGCTACTCCCCCGCTATGGGACTGTCGGTAGGTTACTTTGTTTCTGTAAACCTCAGTCCCATGATGTGAGCATGAAGTGAGCGTGATGTGCCTAGACCAGCAAGTGGCACATATTCGCTACACAGTATCTGCAGTTAGTACTGACAATGGTAGGGTAGGATCACTATTATAGGATTAAAATATATATTACCTGTACATAAATATTACATATATGCTCTTTGTAACACACACACACACATACACACACACACACACACACACACACACACACACACACACACACACCCCTGGCCTCTGCTGAGCACTAGCAGCCTCGGACTTAGAATAAGCTAAAGAAGGAGTGAGGCTCTTGCCCACCTGCTTGCTCACCTTGGCACTTGCTCATCTCGTGCAAGGTGAAGAAGCCTACAGACCCGAGATGTAAATTCTTCTATGGTTACCCTCAACCCTGGGTTTCCACAATGGAGCACAGAGTATATGTTTGTTGAGTGAATGAGTAAATGAAGACTTAGTCTACCTGACTTAGAGAGCCTCTTTTTTTTTTAAGTTTATTTATTTATTTTGAGAGAGAGAGAGAGAGAGAGCGCGCGCGCACAAGTGGGGAAGGGTAAGAGAGAAAGGACAGAGAGAGAGAAAGAGAAGATGCAGAGCTTGAACTCATAAACCGTGAGATCATGACCTGATCCAAAGGGAGATGTTTAACCAACTGAGCCACCCAGGCACCCTGAGAGGTTCTTGATTCGGGGGAATCCTCACCTCAGGTTCCCCCAAGCCTCATCTCATCCTCCTGATGCAGGATCCATATGGAAATCAGGCAGCACAGCAAACTTAACAGTGCAAGGAGGCAGGTAGGCAGCACATTCTCCCTTAGTTCACTTTGATATGTTGGATATCACCTCATCAGAAAGGGGTAACATCTAAGCAGAAACCAGAATGTGGTATGAGAGGAAGCCATGCAGGTCTCTGGAAGAAAAGCATTTTGGCAGAGGGAACAGCAAGTACAAAGTCCTTGAGCGGGGAGTGTGCTTGGCATATTTCAGGAACCCAAGAAGGCTAGATTGGCTTCATGTAGCGGGTGAGGAGAAAGTGCTAGAACATGAGATTGAAAAGCTAGCTGGGAACCAGTTTATGAAAGAATCCCTAGGGTATGGTAAAAAATATGGACTTTACTCACTGAGATGAGAAGTTGTATCAGTTAGTATCTGCTGCGTAACAAGTAATGATCAAACTCTGTGGCTTAAGATAACAAACTTTCATTTTTTTTTTCAGTTCTGTGGATCTGGGAGCTTCTTATCTGGGTTCTTCTTATTGGGGTTGGGGAGCTTCTCATCTCGGTTGGCTTGGCTGGGGTTGACTAGTCTGGGGTGGCCTCACTCACAGGTCCAATGGTTAGCTTGATGTCACTTAGGGTAGCAACCACATGTCATCGTCCAGCAGGCTATCCCAGGCTCATTCACCTGATCGTGGTTCCAGAGTTGCAAAGGCAGGCCCCAGTGCACAGGCACTTTTCAAATTTTCTAAAGCAAGTCATGTGGCCCAGGCCAGAGCCGGTGTAGTAGAGGACTGTCCAAGGTGTGGGGACCAGGAGGAGAACTGTGAGCACCACTTTGCAAACAGTCAACCTCAGAAACTCTAGAGGGTTTGGACCAGAAAAGCGACATTATCAGGTTCATGGTTTTAAAGGAGCTGCGATAATAAGGATTTTGTTAGGGAGACTGTAGCCAGAGGAGAGGACGTGCCAGGCTCAGAGCCCTGGAAAGCACTGGCGTTTGCCCGTACCACAGGGCCAGAGGCCCAGAGACTCATGACGTTGCCTGACCCGAAACTGCCATCGTCAGGATGAACAATGACATACACACACGTACCCTACCGCTTGGTATTTTGGCCAAAGCATTCTGTCATGCCATTGTGGATTTGCCTATCTCCCTGCTGGAATGGGAAAGGGGGTTAGTTAGAAAGAGACCTCAATCGCCCCCATTCTGATGCACAGATAGAGTCTCTAATCACCGAGAACTTGGTAATTGCAGGGGGAGCAAGCCATTGAGGACTGAAATAACCCGCGAGTAATAACAAAACCTCTCAGGTGAAATTAAACAATAGTCATTTTTCTTTTTCTCTTCTTTCTTCTGCAGAAAATATGATGCTGGCATGCTAATCGCGGGAGACAACTTGGCCCACAGACAGCCACAAAGCACAAAAACAAAACAAACTCAGAGAAGAAGAAACAAGAACGGTGTTTTCCTGGCGTCTACAAGAAGCGCTTTATTTTTCCTCTAGATTTCTTTTCTAAAAAAAGAAAACAAAACAAAAAACAAAACTGAAACAAACACTTAAAGAAACAGTGCGAACTTCAGGTGATAATATTCAAGCATGTTCTTTTATTAAGCATAGGATGGGAGGAGTGACAGGAAGTCTAAGCAGAAATCTCCAGCAGGATAACGCAGAGGTCTTGAACCTCTGCGATCCGGGTTACTTCTAGAAACTGCAGATGAGGAATGAATGGAAACGACTTTTTATCCTCTGCTCCCGCAAATATCCTGTATATTCTCACGGACGCAATGCTTCCTTTCTTGCCTGCCAAGGTGTCTAGGGCATGATTTGCAGAATTTGTTACAATCTCTAAAGAATTTTGGGTGCAGCTTTGGCGACGGAGTGGGCGGGCCAGCCCTTCTGTGACCCACCAGCTCTGTGTATGGCACCCATTTCTAAGTGTCACCTCCCTCCTGGCTGGCTGGAACAAGGGTCCCCAGTCATCACCGCGCCCACTCAGGCTTGGTCAGGGTGAGTCAAACAATGATCTCCTGGATCCGGGCAGCAAAGAAGGACAGACACTCGCCTCTTCTGCCCTCAACAGGAGAAGACCAGTTCCTGGCTACAGCGTGGCGATGGTAAGGCCGTGGCTGTGGTGGTGGCCAGGGTGGGGAGAGACAGGGGGCACCTGGCTACTCTAAACAGTGTGAGAGAATTGCTTGGGCTTCTGCCGTGAGACAAGGGACCCGCATACCAACTAAGCGTTTGCGTTCAAACAGGCCGCCACCAGGAAAGCAAAGAGACCCGGGCCTCACCCAGCCCCAGAGAAAGGAGATTGTCCCCCTGGCCCTGCCATTCCCAGCTTCTCACCGGCGCTTGGCATTTTTCCCTCTGTCGTGACTACTCTTACTTCCTTTGTCTGGTGGATCTGGGTTGGGGGCGGGGGTCGGGGGGGCTGGGGGGACCTGGAAAGGCCCGGGATCGTAAGTGGGCAGGGGCCCGGCGTCGGCAGCTACGCGCGCACAGGGCGGGTGTGTGTGCCGAGCACGCTCACGGCCGCTCACGCTCAGCCGGACTGGCTGCCGAGAGCTTCCTGGATTAACCGCTCGCTGAGCACCCACAGGGCGCGGGCCGTGTCTTCGCTCTGAGCTTCGGGGGACGGCACGCATCGGCAGCAGTTGTTGAAGTACATCCCTCCCAGGCCCTCGAGCTCTGGGGCGGCAGCACAGTAGACGGTGGTGGCAGCTCCTTGTTGCTGGAAATCAAAGAAAAAGAAGGCCCAACTCATTATTATTCTCATTATTGTCATTGTGATTATTTTTTAAAGAAAAGAGGTGATGAGCTGACTTCATTCTGTCTGGGCACGAGCAAGCCCCTCCGTGTCGGGTTCGGCTGCACCCCGATCTCAGCATGGCAGAGGGTACTGAACTCAGCACGTGACCCTAAAAGGGAGGCGGTGACCATCCTGGAAAAAAGCAAGTTCACAAACGCTGCTCGTAAAGCTGGTGTGACTTTTTACACCTCGTAGAGGAAAAGGCTTCAGAAATAAATACGCGCCGCAATAAATCACATCAAAGGTCTCTTCTGAGCCAAGAGAAAAAGAGGGTATATGCCTTTGAACATGCAGGAACAAGTTCATCCACCCCGTTGACTTCTGAATGCATGATGTGATTTGACCCCGAGATGTTTCCAGAACCTTCTGTCTGGATGAAACCAACCACTCTAATGCCCATCAGATAGAAAACCCAGGGAGGGCCTGGTGCCAGAGCCTCTCTTTATTTATTTATTTTTTTTTGCCCACGGTGCTGCTAGGAGAAGGGTTTGCTGGGTGAAAATGTTGAAAACACGCCTACACACGTTCTTCTTGCCACGCATACGTGTCTCAAGCAGACACAGGACACGTGTAGTAATTCATCCAGATCCCATGAAAACCTTTCTTCATATTCATCCCGCATTTGCAAGGGGACAGTGACTAAGGGGGTACATTTCCTCCCAGGCCACTTCAAACTGTAAGTTGCAATGAGTACAATTGATTACTTTCGATTCACCTTCTGAGTAACAGTTGGTGCTGTGGCTAGGGATGTGTGTGCCGATGGGGCACCATATCATCCCGGCTGACACAATGCTGTCAGGGATGCTGTAAAGAGGGCAAGAAATCACTTTGCTTTGCAAGCCATAATTAAAAATAATAGGCTGGTGTTCGTAGGGAGACACGATAGGCACGGCTCTAATTTAAAACCAATACAGTTTATCTGGCATCTTATGATTATTTATGTGGATCACAGCCCTTGCTGCATCAACTAATTATCAGCTGATAGGGAGGGGGGGGTTGCAGCAGAGGATGGAAAAAGGTAATGGGGATAAGGTCACCCTTAGGGGAAGACCCTAAAGATATTTGAGAGGCAAACGCATTTCTGTCCAGGTGTCGTAATTTTAGGACAGTGCTAAAAAGTAGACTTGAGTATTTTGCTCGTTTCTGTTTTTGTTTTTGTTTTTTTTTGGTGGGGGGGAGACAGGTTCAGTGTCGGGTTCTAGGGTCGCATTTCAATTGGTCTGAAAAGCAAATGGTCAAACGCAGTCAAGCGACAGGATTTTGTGGGGAGCACTGTGGAGTGGAGAGCAGCGGAGAGCGTCCGACTCGAGTCCTAGTGATAGCTGGATGCTTGACTGGGTTGGACAAGTCCCATTAGTCCAGAATCCGAACACCTGACATGACTCCAATTTAATTAAACAGGAATGGGTGTCCCATTTCCCCGGCCCCCTGGCCATGTCCACTCCCCAGATAGCCAGTTATTTCCTTGGATTCAGCTATTTCTTTTCGAATTGATTTGTGTGGCTCAAGTATAATGGAAATAAGTGTGTGTCATCCAAATTCCCTCTCACTGAATTATCATTCCTAATAACCCTTAGCTTAGCACCTGGCACATTTATCGAAAGAATTCCCAGCGGCTGATCTGACGACTCTTCGTGCCACGCGGGGGCAAAAGGGAAGCGGACTGCCTCTAAAGACAAATTGAAGAACTGAGAGGCTCAGCCTGGTAACTCAAGCCAAATATCACTTTGGCCTCAATTCTTAGCAGAGTTCAGGTGGAGATAGTGTTTTGCTTCATTTTCAGGATATCTATGATTTCCATCTTACTTGGCAGTGGCCAAAACCACCAAAGAGTGGTCGGGTGGTTTGCCAGCAGTTCCCAAGTGGTGAGAAAACCCAGTGAGCTCATCCCTAAACTCGGGCTCCCCGCCCCCCAGCGAGTGTGCTTACAATATTAGCATTCACCCGTCGTGGGAGAGAAGATCCAAGTAGGCGGCTTGGGAAAGCGAAAAGCGGAAGTCTTCCGAACCCAAGGTAGTACCTTGCCACTGTGACCTTCTAAAATGGTGTCGGATTGCGCTCTTGCATTGGTGGGATGGCATTTTTGCAAAGAAATTCTGCACGTCCATTGATTCAGAATCAGACTGATGAGGGAGCTTGGGGGCATGCGTCTTCCCTCGGTGGAATCTGAAAGCAGTTGCAGTTGACCTCATTTCGTGTAAACAGACACTTGGCTGCCATGCCGAGAACCATGCGTTTTAGAAAAGCCCAATCTTTCCCCAAGAGCTGGCTTTGATTCCTTTGCCACGAGGCTCGGGGTGGTGATCCACAGTCCTAATGGCATTCATAAGTAACTCCGGCTCTAGAGAAGAACATGGGGCAGTAGGGATCCCTGAAAGCAAAGACCACCTCTGCTCTGAAGATGAACGACATCCATTCGGCACATCCACCCTCCTGGGTCTTGCTCGGTTCGGCTGGTGCCCACTTCCCTTGCCTCTCTTGTCGGGACACTTAAGTAGTGACCGTACCTTTCAGTCCCAAGCCCACTCCCCTTCTGGCTTCTCGGGGAATTCTCTTCTCTTTTCGGCTGTGCCAATGGCAGCCTGAGTGACATCTTTATACGATCAGATGTGATGACAGTTTAATAACAAGTTCTCATTTTTGGCTCATCAGCTTTTTGGTCTGCCTATCATCAGAATGAGACAGAGCCACATTAGGGAAATCTCATTAGTAAATAAACCGGTACTGCTGATACAAGATAAAACATTTTTTAAACGGATGAAAAAAAAAAAAACTTGTTTCAAGAGCGCTTTAATCACCATCAGATGGCTTTCATGCCACTTTTGGGGCATCAGTACATAATTCAAAAAAGATGAAAGAGCCATATAAAGGAAACAATGTTAACAACTGTGCTATAAAATATCTGAAGAGACGTCCGGGTGGTTATCACCACTGCTTACTGATCCAGCGTGATAAAATAATAGCGATACCTTGACACATCAACACCGGCTGGAGCTGTGGGTTCCCCTAAGTGAAGTTTTAAGAACAGCTCACCCAAAGCTCACAGGTTCCAGGCAGTTGGGATCCCTGGGGACTGGGGTGCAGCGGCCCCGTCCCGTAGACACGGCACGAGTTGGGGTGCGGATGATGCAAGACGGAGAATTTCGGGGTAAGCCCAGCAGAACCTTTAATCACGCCCGAATGCCATTTCGGATCGAGTCAAACATTTGTGAGCTGCCAGAGGAGAAGTATGCCCTCAATCTTTATAGTGTATGCAAAATCACCTACGATTCTTTTTTGGGGGATTCAGTTAAGAGTATCTTGGTAATACGGGTGCGTCATTCTCTTTCAGGAATCATTTGTCAGATTGGCAGCCCAATCTTCAACTCCAGAAAGGTGGGCTTTAAAAAGCAGTTGTTGATGTAGAGTTGAGACCCTGAGATCGAAATGAGCCATCCTCACAAAACCCTTTGTGGGGATAAAGATGTTAAGTAGCTGCTTTTCATCAACCTTTATTTGAGAAGCACCGGCCATCATTCTGGAGCTGTCAGCATGGAATACAAATGAATATGGACTCTTTCCAAGGAAAGGTACAGAGGTTTCTGATAGACGATATATGGTAGAGGGAAAAAAACCAACCCCCACATATTCATATTTGTGATGCATTGGTTAGCAACTCTCATATAACTTGCGTTTTAATAAGGACACGTAGTACACGACGTTCAGTTTTCAAGTTTCTCTGTTTTAAAATGCATGCTTACTTAAAAGGAAGAATATAGTCCTGTCTTGCCGTAGATTTAACTATGAGACGTATAAAAAAGTAGACACACAGTCACGGAACATCTGTATATTCAGTGATTTCAAGCAGAGTAGATGTTCGGAGATTGCTTTATTATAGACATACTGATGCCAGGACATCGCGCAGCCAATGTTGAGTGAATCGACTCAACAGAAAGTAGTTGGGTAAAGAAACCCGTCACGAAAGTCAGCCCGAGCTTGGAAACCCAAGGAGGGGGGCAGGGAGAAGAGCCCTCTTGGAAATGAGCAGTGACTATCGTGCTGAATTCCCGGACAGTGATGGCAGGAAGACAACAGAGGGGCCTCTTGGAACCCTCAGAGCTGTCCCCGTTACTCCGCCAGCGTCTGCTAGGCAAACATGCATCAGATACGAAACCAGCCACCTGTCCGGTGGCTCCGGAATGCGGCAGAGTGACTTATCACAGCCTCGGTGGAGAAGAGGGAGTGAATGCACGTGTCTCGGGTGGAATCAAGGGCTGTCTCCACACCCTGTCTTTCCCTGTCTCCCAAGAACGCTCCCGAAACAAGAGTCTGTAACCCCTCTGCTGGAAAAGCTCAATGCCGTGTTCCGGAGTTCATCTCCGGATACCTTGGCACACATCTGTTCCTCCAAAGACAATAACGGTTTGAATCTCTGATTTGAAAGGCAAACGAAAGCAAACTGGCCCCCAAATGTTATCAGTTCCCTCCTTCCCATCTGAGAACAATCTTTTAAGCCCCAAAAGGTGCCGCATATTTCATTACACGGAGTAAGGCAGCTTGCAGAGGAACGAGGCTCGTGGGCCTTCCCCGGGAGCGCAACCACAGCCAAAAAGTCACCCCCTTCCTCCACCGTGATGCTTGTGCAATCGAACTGACAAGTCGTGAAGTAAGTGCTAATCAACGAACACACCGGCTTCTACCTAAATTATGGGAGACGCTAGAACAGAGAATTCCAAAGGACCCTGTCCTCCAAATTGTCATGCTCTTCTAACGAGTGGTTGCAAACAGGGACTATTCAAGGGGTAACAGTGGATAGCACGTACCGAGAGCTTATAATTCATCAGGCCCCGCCAGGGAGCTTTGTAAGCATGATTTTCTAACCCCCACGAAGCTCTCCAGGCCAGAGGCAATTATGATGTAGCCCCATTTACAGAGAAGCCCAGTTAGCATCAGAGATTAAAAGCAACTTGTCCAAAGCCACACAGATAACCACACGGACGGAACCACTCCGGAAGTCTTATCAGGTGGCCGTGCCAAGCCTCCTTCCCAAACAGGTGACACAGATGTTCGCCTATAGCCTGCTCCCTGTTGCCTGTCTCCCCTCTTGGCAGAAGCTTCCTGATGAGGGCCTCCTTGCCCTCCTCGCAGCCAAGCCATGGCTGGCCACGGTGTGATGCCCCAACGTGGCCTGCAATTAAGTGGGTTGTCATGCCTTCACCTGAGAAATGTTAAAAGGAGATTTTTTTCTGTTGTTGGTTTAGTCAGTGAACTAAATTGAAATTATATCCTTTTGGATTAACAAAACTGAAGGCTCAGCACCACCTCAGAAGATCCAATAGCAAATGACCTTCACGAAAAGGTCACCTGATTCAAAATGCCACCTCCAAGCTCCTCTTGGACCCTAGACTTTTTTTTTTTTCAGTGCAGGAACTGAACCACATCAAGACCAATGAAACCTAAGCAAATCTCCATCCTATAAGTTCGCATACATGTAAGATGCGTGTGGCCTTCTGGAAGACAATACCTGATGTGACATCAAGTGTTCAGAGGAAACTCTGGTCCCCATGCCCCATTCTCCCCCTGCCCCCCAATTAATTAATTCCTAACGATTGATTCCCACAAAGGCTTCAAACCATACGGGCTTGGATACATGTGGCTACTTCCTGTTGGCGTCAAAATAGAACTTTCTCCAGTACTTTGAGGAGTTCTGCTCACAGGCTGTTCTCAACATTGATTACAAAACACACTCAATTTCTCCAATAGAGAAAAGTGGAGAAGATCAGGAATGTGCAGATACCTGTTTTTAACTGTGGAGGCTTTAAAAGTCTGAGAGAATGTTCCAGAGCATCCATTTTGGTCACATTCGGACTCTTAGCCCTACAGAGGAGAACGTGTCCTGCTCTAAAGCAATGGACTTTCTCCTCTTGCCACAGGGAAACCGCTTCTTTGCTAAAATAAGTTCTCAAGTGTGGAAAACCTCAGAGGTTCCACTCGGTTGACTTGTCTCCCCCACAGCAGGTAAAGCAGTGTCATTCCCCAGGGGACACTGAGGACACAGCCTTGGGGGGCGGGGAGCTTGATCGCAATGGCTCCAGGGGAGGACCAAGCAATAGGGTAGGCCAGTCCATTGCCATGAGTGCAGCTGGTCCCAGCACAGGCTGGAGCCCCAAACTCAAAGGGTCTCCTGAGTGAAATGTTGGAGGGGGAGCAGTTGTGGTACCGCTTTCAAGAAAAAGCCACATGTCCACAGGCCTCCATTCAGAGACAGTCTACAAGGTGACACAGAACCTTTCTTGTCTGTTTTCAGGCATCCCAAATAGGTGCCCCAAACCAAGTCAGACTACAAGGACCACAGCATTGCCCTTGACAAAAGACATGAATTTCTAGCAGAGTCATTATGGAGTTTTAAGAGAATGACTTGGAGACCAGGGTAGAATGAGACGGAAAGTCAGAGGGCACATCACTGCTCTTCCTCTGAGAAACCTTTGCAGGAACGAGTTCAGAGACTGGTCGGTTCAGGACGGAAAGCTGGAAAGGTTTTGTTTTTGTGTTTAAAGACAGAAGAACATATTTGTCCTCACTAGCCTTAAGTTTTGCGGAGCAAAAGGCAGCCAACCCCAACCATCCAAATAGGCCCGACGCCATGTTTGTTCTGGGCAGGCCAGGCACGGGAGGATTTTCACTTAGGCTAGCAGCAGGATGTAAGGGCGCAGTGACCTTGGTAGGGTTTCAGGACCTGTATTTTCGATTCAATGAACTGTTCTGAACTTTCCCTTGAAATAAATGAGACCCTTTTCATACCTCTTCCGTGTTCCGGAATCCCTGCCATAAATGTTGCAAGGACTCCACGACAGATTTATGTCTGGTCTCAAAAGAGCGGAGGCGCAATATTTAGAATGGTTTTCATCTTTCTGAGACCTGCTGTTCTCCGAGGCCTGTAGACCTGCTTGGGGCAGGCGTCCAGGTTCCTCCGAATGAGGGGAAGGAAGAGGAACAGCACAGGTGCATTCCAGGTGGGCAACTCTAATCCTGCTTATCCCCCCTTCAATTCATGCCCACCAGAGCAACCTAAAGAGGACTGGGCCTGAGAGATGGTCTCCTTAAAAATAAGAGAGGATACCACTGATGGTCTCACAGCCAAGGAAGAATTCCCTGGGCATTCCCCGCCAGGGCTGCCCGGAAAACCCACACTGCTCAAAGTACAGTTTCTTTTCCAATGGGGAGTTCCCTGGGATGGAAAAACGCACTGGGGTAGCCATGCTTCCACGGGTTAGTTCGAAACGGCGAAGCGGAAGAGCCATAGAACTTTGCCACCCAAGATAGCATCATGCTTCCGTACGGGACAAATCTGACGGCTGGAAACTGAAATTTTCCAACCAGGTCGCCTCAACTCTAGTGCTGAAAGATGGCTGGGTGTTTTAAGAGGTAGAAGAAAATACTTAGCCTGTGTTCATTTGAAACAGTTTACATTTTTACTCTACTTTTTTATCCTCCGTTCTAAGTAGCTCTGTATACTGTATATAAATGTATGTCTCTGTATTTGCCACGTATACTGAAATAAACCTTTGAAATAATTGCCAGGCAGAATTAATGGGTTCCGTTCCCATATAATGATGCAGAGACTATCTTAACAGTACAGGTGAAACAGAAGCTCCCCCCCTTCCTTTCCTCTGCATGGAGTCACTCCACCGAGTTGGCCTGCCACGTTGGATCTTTTAGAAAGCCAAGAGCTGACTGTTTTTGCGAGCAAGCCAGATTTCAGGGCAAACCCCAAAGAAGCTGTTGGCTTAGATTTTAAGGTTGACAGTTCATTTACACCGAGGTCATGGAAATATTCCACAACTGTAGCACCAAAAGGCATGGGGGAGGGGGTGGAATAAAACCCACAGGGTCTTGTGATGGGACCACATCACGGCAAGACATTAACTCTTAACTCTGTCTTCCAGAAACCAATGAAAAGAATGGACTTTGCGAGAACTCAGCTCTCACAGGCAGACACCCATGTCTGGCCCGCTGTTTGCATTAGGTTTGCGCGTTTTTATAGCGAGCTCTCTACAACGGATCATTTCTCAGGCTCAAAGACGCTGGCCTTGTTAATATTTCATTTAGAACATACTGTGGAGAGCATCTCATTTATATTACTTCCATAATTAATGGTGATAGCTTAGGCACTGCCTTTATACAGAGAGATCTCGTCACAGTGGTCGATGGGTAATGAGAAACAATAGATATTTCATTCACCAGTAGCTTGTTGCTAGTTAGTAGGAAATGATCACGTGTGCTGTTGCTTTAATTGCCAGGGTAAATAATTCTGCCTCGGTGTTAGTGAACATTTTAAAGCACTTGATGCAAATAGACTAGAAACAAAACAAACAAAAAAAATTACCTTGATTATGCAACACCTTAGCATAGAAAGTTACAAAGGTATGTCTTTTTTTTTTAAACTGTATTCTATCATGCAAATATTATCTAAATATGCATGTGCTGACGACTCATCTACTGTATTTTAGGAAATACAATTAGGCTGCCTTTCTCTTCTCCTATGTAGACTGTAAATAGCTGTAGATCTTTCTCTTGTTTCCGTATGTAAATATATGTAAATACTAACAAGCTATGCATGCTGATATTCTAGGCAATTTCAGGTACTTTTATAATCTGAAGGCATGTACTTGAACTGGTTTGTTTAAAGGAAAAAAAAAACTCTCTCAAACTCTTTAAAGCTGAATAGAAATTAAAGATTTCTTCCTAGATGGTTGTGGTTTCTTTTGTTTGCTGTCTCATCCCTGAACAGTGCTCCACTCAGTTTCCCTTGCCTGCTCCCAGGGAGGAGACACATGGCCAGGCACCTGGGCCAGGAACAATGTAGAACTGTTTGGCTTTTGTGTCTTCCCACTTTCCTTGAGTTTTCTCAAGAACTTCTAGAATCATAAGCTAGGCGGCTCTGGAGTTCTCTAGCCAAATAATCTGGGGTTAAAAAAAAATTCGTATTTACTGCTCCCCTAATAGGTGCCAAGCACAGTTCTAGATCATTCACGTCCCCAAAACCCTATGAAAAGATCCTGTCGTCCCCATTTCAAAGATGCAGAAACTGAGTCACAGCGAGATCAACGTGTCCCTAAAATGCCTTCCAAACCCTGATGCTCTCCTGCATGCCAAGGGTAAGTAAACTTGTTCTGCAAAGAGTCCGAGAGAATCTCTTAGGCTCTGCGGGCCATATAGTCTCTGTCACAACAAGTCAAATCTACCACTGTTAGGAAAGCAACCACGGACAGCATGCACACTGGGGAACGTGGCTGTGTTCCGATAAAACTTTATTTACAAAAACAAGCAGTGGGCCGAATTTGCCCTACACGCCCCAGTTTGCCAGCCCTGCTCTACTCCTTGCCAAAACTCAGGTGCTCTTCAACAGAACATTAACATTTCCCTTTCGAGTATGTTTATGTGTTTGATGGACTGGGGAAGTCATTTGATCAATTGAAAACTCCATTTCTTCCCTGCAGGTAGCAACACTATTTGTCGAAGTCATGAAATAATAAGGAGGTGAGCAAAAATGAAGTCCCTTGAGCTTATAAATCAAGCTGTCTTTCTCAGACAAATCTCATTGCCAGGTTTCAATTTAGTTATCTTTTGTTTTCATAAATGGGGATGGAGGGAGAAAGTACGAAAGGCTAGGTTAAAAAAAAAGAAAGAAAAAAGAGAAAGAAAGAAATGGAGCGACACTCACTCTTCAATGAGGGGAAGGAGCCTATTACCTCCGGTATCTATGGAAACCAAGCAGCACGCAAACTTTTTAATGGCTGGAAACAGCACTGGCGTTTGAAGATGTTTTTCCCAAGTATGATGCTTCAGTGTAAATGCATTAATTGACAGTTTCCTTCGGGACTTTTTTATTGAAGTGTCCCAACTTAATTTGATGGCACAGGGAACTCTCTGGAGCCCTTGAAGAAGGCGGCAAAGGTAGGTCTTTAGAAAACTGAGCCGGCTCTGGCGTCCTGCACAATATCTGACTCTCCTGCGGATCAAGTGAAGAGCCAGCCCTCACTGCCTGTAGTTCTCCCCTTAGGAAGCCCTCTGAAGTCACCATGGGCTGGGAGAGACTCCCTCTAGCCTCTGTTCTAACAAGAATCAACATCGCCTCTTGGGGCCTGTAGGGACCGGGGGCGGGAGGGGGAGCAGGAGGAGGAAAGACCGCGTGTTCTGTGGTCCAGTGGCACTACGGGAGGGTAGGGAAAGACCAGGAGCTGAAGCCACAAATGCACCCGAATCCTGAGGCTCGAGCCTCAGCTGTGAATGGGCATAGTACCAGCCTTCACATGGTCTTGGGAGGACTCGTGATAACCTCTGGCCGTTTCCTGAGTTCACAACAGATAACTAGTTCAAAGGGGCCTGCTGTTCCGTTCAGAGTTTTAAGAAGGAAGCATACAGACCAGACTGCCCTTTCCTTTGTTTGAGGGACGTTCAGTAGTAGGGGGCAACGGATACTGCCTTCAAAATTCAAGTGGCGGTCATCTTTCTCACGGTCGTCATCCGGCATCTTTGGGTGCTGTGCTGGCCATGGATTCCACTGCTCCTCTGGTTCCCTGGCCGCAGCAACCAGAGACCCAAGTTCACCTCCACATCCCTAGGACACTTATATTTGAACAACGGCCACAATTGTTTGTTAAGCACTCTAAAATTCCCGACTCCACTGCCGACCTCTCACCCGGCCCCTAGGCCCTCGACACAGAACTCCTTCAAATCTCCAAATCTCCCTGTGCAATGGTGTCTAGAGAAAAGGACGCACGGATGGACCCACAGGTGAGCAAGCAAGTGCAGTTAAAAAAGAAAAACCACGAGGCACCTGGGTGGCTCAGTCGGTTAAACGGATGACCTGACTTCCGCTCGGGTCATGATCTCACAGTGGGTAGGTTTGAGCCCCGCATCAGGCTCTGTGCTGACAGCTCAGAGCCCGGAGCCTGCTTCAGATTCTGTATCTCCCTCTCTCTCTGCCCCTCTCCCACTCCCACTCTCCCTCTCAAACATAAATAAACATTAAAAAAAAAGTGCAGTAAAAATGTAGACTCTAGGTGTTGGGTAGATAGGTGACTGCTACAGTATTCTTTCAAGTTTTCTACTTAAAAGCTTTTATAATATAATGTTGGGGAACTATTCACATCCATCCCTGTGGGATATGATACCCATTTCACAGATGGGAAAGCTGAGGCACAGAGGTGGCACTGAGTGGCCGAATGTCTTCTGCCCGGTAAGTGGTGACATCTGTCTTGAAAGCCACTTGGCTCAGGCGTTCCTTCCATAAAAGGCCCATACGCATCTCTGTTACACCTCCTAGTGGCAATTAATCCCATCCCTCTGATTCTACTAGTCTGGTTTCTGCTTCAAACATGAAAACTGGTTTTCCCACTGTATTCCCCCCAGGATGGCAGGTCTTGGGGTCCCCAACTCAGACCCCAGGAATCAATGATCTCAAGAGCAAAAGTGACCATGTGTGCAGGAATGTGGACTTGTATCCATTCATGTGGTGGCTATTTAATTTGGCTTTTGACTCTGAGTTCCTGAAGGTAGAGGGTTATTCTCCCTGGCTGAAAGCATCCCACTCGGTAGAGAAGGGCTGATGCCTTCTGGCATGTTGAGAGTGTCTGCGATTTGGACCCAAAAGTCTGAGATGGGAAGCTGGGCAGAGAGCACAGGCGAGCAGCACAGTGGGACAATCAGGGAGCCAGAAATCAGATGCAGGGGTGAGGATGTTGCGGGCGGGAGGCAGGGGCCGATGGCATCGGGGCCACAAGGGAGCATGAGATGGTCAGGTGAGCAACCGTCTGGCCAGGCCTCCTGCTCACAGTTCCGTCTCGCTACGGTCAACCCCAAATTTTAGAAACTATGAGAGGGGACCCTGAGTGGCTCAGTCAGTTAAGCATCCAACTTCGGCTCAGGTCATGATCTCACGGTTCGTGAGTTTGAGCCCCACGTCGGGCTCTGTGCTGACAGTTCAGAGCCTGGAGCCTGCTTGGGATTCTGTATCTCCCTCTCTCTCTGCCCCTCCCCTGCTCGTGCTCTGTCTCTCTCTCTCTCTCTCTCTCTCAAAAATAAATAAACATTAAAAAAAAAAAAAAGGAAGAAGCTACAAGACAATCTCAACCCAGTCCTGATGATTTGGGCAGGTGTCCCCTGTCAACCATGCTCTGCTTCATATTAACTTCATATTTAAATGTTTCTCTGCTTGGAAATTCTCCTCCGGGCTGACCCAGCACCCTCACCTCTTTCCTTTCAAACGCTAGAAGATACGAAGCCTACGTGTCTACCTTTCGGTCTTCCCTCTGGGGACTCACCGGTCACCTGCCCCGGCCCCTCGCCTTTGGCCGATCGCCCAGCCCGGTTATAGTCTTTCCACAGCAGGGACCTTCCAGCCCGTGAACCACCTTCCTTCCAGACACACCCCGAGGTCCTGTGTCCTTGGCTGGGATGAGTGGGAGGCTGGACAGCTGCCTCAGAGAGGGTGAGTCCCAGCCCAAGTGTGACGCAAGCAACAACACAGCACTGGTGATGATGGTAATGACCTATTGGCCCTTCCGACCCTTTTCACCAGGTAGGGCTTACCCTGGAGCCAAAGGCTAAGGAGGTGAAGCCGCTCGCGGCCACGCACCTGGGAAGCAGCGGAGCTAACATCCAAACTGAGCGTGTCTGGGTCCAAGCCCGTGTGCTCGTTCCTAATGTTCCTTCTGACTCCACACCCTGGTTGCTGTACAGCTTCCTGGAATGATGCGCAAATGTGGAAAACTAGGCCCATCAGGCTGTGTTCACGTCCCCTGCCTCAGTGACTGGCCAAGTGGCCATTCACAGAGCCTCAGGGACCTTCCTCCTCCTTTCTTCTTTTTCTTTCAATGTTTATTTACTTTTGAGAGAGAGACAGAAGAGGAGAGGGAGACAGAATCCAAAGCAGGCTCCAGGCTCTGAGCTGTTAGCACAGAGTCCCGTGCGGGGCTTGAATTCAAGAGCCAGGAGATCCTAACCCGAGCCGAAGTTGGACACTTAACCTCCTTCTTTCTGATCTCCATTTCTTAGTCCTTCAATCCCTGGCTTCTGGCTCGGTGTCCCCTGCTTCTGGGGATATCATTTCTGCCCACAAATGATTTGGGACATACCCCAGGAGGAGTCTGGGGCCCTTCCCCTACAGTCTTCCTCTTTCACCAATTGCTTCTCAGGCAAAGCAGGTCTTGCAGGCTGGCAAGCCTTGGGTTAACAGTCGGGCGACTGTGGACTGTCTCCCAGCAACCACCAGGTGGGCCCGTGACAAGCCACCTGCGGCTGGGACTCTCCTGCCCTCAAAGTTCAGAGAAATGTTGAACTCGGGACAACCGGCTACACCAAAGAGAATCTTACCCTGCTTTCTCCCCTTCTGGCTGCCACACCTGATGGGAGATGTCTTGATAAGAGAAGGGACACAAACACGCTCGTACCTACCAAACAAGGTGTCAGTAATGATACAAGCCAGTGGTGTGGCCGGCCCTCAAATTGTCAGGGTGGTGGAAAATCTGCCCTCTGCTGACTGTGCCCTCCGGATTCCCAATCCACCGACTTAACAAGCCAGGCCCCTTAATGGATGAATCCATATGGGGTCTGATCCCTCTGTGGCACGTTCCAGGTGACAAGCCCTAGAATACTTGCTGAATTCTTGCAAGAGCCCTATGGAAGTATCATTATCGCCATTTTACGGACATGTAAACTGAATCTTAGCAAGTAAAATAACTTAACAAATAATTCTTGACTCTTGAATTTTGGTTTTGTGCCACCTGCTCACCCCCCCCCCCCCCATGCTAAGGGATGCATGTGATTTTAATGCTTCCAGTAAGGGTCATCCCCCTGCTCCTCCAGATCCTTTCTGAGGCCACTAACCCAAATTACGGGTAGGGCTCTGAGTCCCAAAAAGGCAAAGCTCAAGGCATAAGTAGCAGAGTCGGGAGCTGAACCTAATCCCTGGGGCTCCGGAACCCCACTCTTAACAACGGTAGCAGGAGAAAGGGGAAGGTGCCGGAGGGACATAGGAGCATTGCACATCTAGTGTTCAAGACTTTACACTATCATTGTAGTAGGCCTTTCTTTTGTTCTTATTTTTTAGAGAGAGGTATAGCACGAGTGTGGGAGGGGCAGAGAGACAGGGGGACAGAGGATCCAAAGTGGGCTTTGCACTGGGAGCAATGAGGCCGACGCGGGGCTCGAACTCAACAAACCATGAGATTGTGACCTGAGCCGAAGTCAGACGCTCAACCGCCTGGGCCCCCCCAGGCACCCCACTGTAGATCTTTCAACAACAACAAGACCTTTCAACATCCTAAGCATTCCACCTTTCACGGGTTCTGTCTCATTTATAATACTCCTGTTGAACACACACGGAATCCGAGGGTCAGGGAAGTTAAGGAACTTGCCCAAAGTCACACAACGAGTAAGGGGTGTCGCCGGGATCCACACCTGAGCTGCCCATGCCCTTAACCTCTTTGCCGCTTGGCATCTTGGGCTACAGAAGTCAGGCCCTCGCCATGACCTTTGTCATTTATCCTGCGTTAGGAGAGATGTCTCCAGTTGGCTGCTCACAGACTCTGGACCGTGAGGCTAAAACTGGGATGGAGGCCAGGGGTTCAGCTGCTCGTGAAAAAATAATGAAAAGTGGCTCCTTGTGCTGGTCACCTTGAATCTGTGATCAGAGGAGGGGGCAGTCCTACGAAGGATAGCCTTTTAGTGGGAAAAAAAGGGGAGGGAGTCACTTTCCCCCCTTGTTTTTAACATTTACTATTCTCTAATGCTGCTTCTGGTCCCCAGATTTGGGGAAAGGGCCAATTGATTTCAAGTGTAATACAGAGAAGGGCAGATCCATAACTGCTCTAGATTTCAGTACCATTTAATCCCTCCCTAGAGGCTGAGAAGTGTAACTTCCTGCTAATTGGGATGCTAGGGCCTGAGACTCAGGACCACTGTATCTCTAGGGTCCACGCATCAACCACCTCCCACTATCATGGGGGAGACGTACCCCGTCCTTTGCCTTGGGTGTTCACGCTTTCACCGCGATGAACAGGCAATGGGGAGAACAAATACACGAATTGCTAACTGTAGGGTATGTCTAAAGTGTAGAATCGCCTTTCTAAGCCCATAAAAAATCCTGGGTTACTGCCACGGTCATCCCTTCGGCGGCGGGGTGGGGGGCAGGTGGGGAGGAGTCAAGCAAGATAACCACAATTTGCTTTCCCGTGGGGAGCTTTGCACGTCTGTGAAAAGCAGTGTCGGTGACAGTTTAACACCTGGCTCACTGGAACACGGAGGGGAGAGAAGACTTTGATCCGCAATATCTGCCCAAACCCGTGGTGTAAATACTCTCAACACGACCGTTTGAACGTGGAGTCGGGAAGAGGTCCACACGCTCAGCCTGGGCAAGCTTGTG
The DNA here is from genome assembly GCF_018350175.1 of Felis catus. Taxonomy (NCBI): domain Eukaryota; kingdom Metazoa; phylum Chordata; class Mammalia; order Carnivora; family Felidae; genus Felis; species Felis catus. Next base: position 52,986,648 of record NC_058382.1, on the reverse strand, counting down.
TGACACTGCCACCGGTGGGGGGGGGTGGGGGGACCACAGAACGCACCACCAATAACAGTTTGAAGGTCATGAGGCAGGACAAAACAGGTCAGGACCCCAAGTATAACCGCACTCTAACCGTTGGGGCAGGCACAGCGGCAAAGTAGAGACCCAAGTTGGTTTGGGGGACCCGGGGGCCAGAGTAACACAGACCTGTGACATTTACATTTTGTTCATGTTGGTCCCCATAATCTCAAAGCCGATTCCACTCAGGTGGCGCCCGCAGCCCGAGGTGACCATAGTTGCCAACGTGTATTGAATTGGTTATAGGTCCGAAACCTCCTTCTAGAAACTTGGAAACACTGGCGCATTTACGGCTGCAACAATTCTTCAAGGTAGAGAATGACTTCACCTTAGAGATCATGAAACTGGAGTTCAAGGAGCTAGAATGTGGTCAAGGTTACACAGAGCTCTTGAAAGGCAGTGCGAGGATCCAAACCCAGATCTGCCTGACTCCAGACCTCGTCATGTCCCTGGCTCCCTGGGAACTGTGCTCTCTCTGACTTCAGCATCCTTGGAAACCACATGGTTCTTGTCTTAGGTTCTTTTTTGCAACATGTGGCCAGCCATATATCATAACAAATACATGTGCCCCCAGCATGTCTCCCATGGAGCAATACCGGATCTGGGAGCCTATGGGGTTGTGGGTAAGAATAGGAGGTATGAGAGGAGGGGAGGTGGGGGGGTGTCAGGGAGAAGAGGAGATGGGGACCGCTTGGTGGATTGGAAATCTCAGGACAGCGAATTATTATTTTTCAGATATTAACGAAGCTGGGTATAGAGACTCAGAATTCACTCCTTTTGCCCGGCATCACAAGCCTAGTGGGCAGACACAGCCCCCTGGTACCCAGGAGCTTCGAGTACATGGTTAGGGCACACATTCTGAAACGGAAGGCCTTTCATTCAGTTTGTCCACCGACAGACGAAGACACGGAGAAGGGGAAGGCGTTCATTCACGCTGCACTTTCGTAACTTCATCAAAGGTGCTAAACCTCGAAACTGCTTTGGTTTTGGTATTTCCTCAGCTGAACGCACAAACAGGTTCCTACCGACGAAATTGCACCAGAAGGGTCTGTGCTGGAACTTGATGATGTTGCTGTCCCAGCCTTAAAAGTGGCTATTTTACACAAAGGGAGCTTTGCCACCTGAGTTACCCAAATCTTTCCTGCATGGGAGGACTACCGTTTTCAAACAGGGAACAGAAACCAATGACGTCGGAAAGGAGTGAAATTGTCTCTCCCTTCTCAGCCGAGAAGGGAGATACGTGAGAATTCAGGATGTCAAACGAACCCTACCGGCCGAATTTGCTCTAGGGTCCCGTGTACCCCCAAGCGGAGAGTTTCCTCCAAACACAGTACTCGTTTAATCTGATGTAACCATTATCCCTGCTCAGTGCGGGCCCCTTTGCCACCGGCCAGTTCTGGGTCTAGAGAAGACAGCCTACCTTTCTAGCTCTTTCCTCTCCCTGTCTTCTATCCCTGTACCCCACTTACATGAACAGACTCAAGTGACAGAGGTATGGCTTCCAAGGGTAGCAGGTGCTGTGGTGTGCTGCCGAGACCCCCATTCTAGACGGGGGGCGGGAGGGGGGCGGAAATCGTTTCCCTAGCTGCTGGGCTGATGTCTGCTGGGGGCCGAGTCCTTCCTTGGAAGCGGCTGTCAGCCAAAGGGATGTGCCCTGCCCAAGGACACACCCCTCCGGGAGGCAGCCCACGTCCCTGACTGCTTGGCCTCTTGGCCCCAGATGACGACATCTCTGAAGGGTCGCCCTGTTTCAATCTCCTTACGACTGGCTGACGTGTCCGCTGCTCCCCCATCGCAGCTCAGTCCTCTCCCTGTGCCCCTCCACGCCACATGGCCCCTCACACACGGATCCCAAGAGCACCGCCCGCCGATCCTGCACGCCAACCCCGGCCGCAGCCCGCTGCCCCGCTAGCTGACCTCCAACACGCGACAGCTGTCTGACTTTGGGAAATACACTCAGCCACCGTGCAGCCGTCTTCTCAGCCGTAAATCTGAGATTCCGATACGATTTTGATGGCTAAGTCAGAGCGCGCGTGCAACGCACGGACACGGAGCTGGCGTGCGCGACCCGCTCAACATTAAGAGCGGCACGGGGGTCGTAGACGTATCGGCCATCCCGGGGGCTCGTGTTCCTCTCTGCCTGCAAGATCCTTCCTCGGCCTTGGGCTCGGTGGGGAGATGGTGCGGCGAGAAAAGCACAGACTTCGGGGAGCTTCCAGTTGGGACGCTGTATTCAGGCATGTCTGCCAGAAAGATCCCTCCAGCAACTCTATTAAAAGCATGATAAAGAGGGCACAACTTATTTAACTCCAGGATCAAGAAACATCAGCAAGAATTTTGGAAGATGAGAAGCAGATGGACCAAGGGGGACTCCTGACCCGGCAGAGCTCTGGCCACGGAAGGCGGAGGCGCCCAGAGACGAGCCGTGCCCGCCGTGGAACTCGGAAACCGGAGGGGGCGGCAGAGGCTGGGACCAGGAGGAAGAGAACCAGGAAGGCTTGACCACACGGCGGAGAAGGTCCGCACAGAGTTCTCATGCGTGAGACACCTTCCGTCATCACCAAGTTCAGATGTCACCCCCTAGAACGGACACCTGTCCTCACCTTCACTGCCCGTCCTGAACCTCGTGATGTGGTCACGTGTGTGCTCTAGACTCTGACCTCGGTGAGAGGGGTTCCTGGCAGCCCCTCCAGAGCCTGCCCCAGTGGGTACTTAGCACTTCTAAAGATATGAGTGCAGAGTGATTGAATACCCTTTGCGAGGCAAAGGAAAACCAAAATCCATCAGTCCGAACTCAGTTGCTGCCTAAACAAAATCGCAGGTCAATGTTCTTTTTTCCTTTCCAAACTGTCGTGGGCGTGACTTTGACAGGGTCGTTCTCTGCAAGGTATGACTCACAGGAAAGCTGTTTTTACACGCTTCCTACGTGCCCCGCACTGACCTAAGCTTGCTTGCTTTCTCTTTCTCTTTCTCAACACACACACATACCGCACCCGTGTCGTCCTTGCCACAACGCTGGGACATAGGTTTGTTCTTATTTCCCCAAGTTCACGGAAAGCCAGGACCCACGGAGGGCTTCAGGGACTCTCTGGGTTCTTACTGGCGAAACTGGGATTCGATCCCATGCCCTGTGACTCCAGAGGCCGTGCTGGCACGGCAGGCAAGGGGCTAAGGATGCTTCTGTGGGGTCCCAGGGAGATTCCGCTTGTCCCTGAGCTTGCGTTCCTGGTACAGATTTCTGGGAGGCTCCGGGCCCATGGGCTCAGCTGTTGCCTGCAGGCACTCGATAGTGAAGGCAAGTGGGCTCAGGGGCTGCCTTCTGGAGCCCTGTCTCTCTGTCCCGAGTCTCAGTCCAGGAGAAGAGACACCACCTCAGAGAAGGCCCTGACATGGTGACATTTTGATGTCTCCTCTTACTCTTGAGAGACCAGGGAAGCCGGAGTCCTGCGCCCCAACCAAGCAGAGGGCCAGCCTCGATGCACCTGCAGAACCTGGGGCTGTGGATAGGCGGACTCTTTGGGGGAAGAACCGACATGAGTCCCGTCCACAGGGGTCTTTGCGGTAGGTCGTACGGCAGGTGCGAAAGTGAGCTCAGGCCAAGGTATGTTTTAAGGGAGCCATAATCCCGCCTGCCTATCGATTTAGCTTCCCCTCAAATTCCACCCTTTTGACAAGGGCTGGACTTAGCGATCTTCTAGCTTATCCGGCCTTGTCTACGCTCTGAGAGGAGGACTTTGCTCCTTCTCCTTCAAATCAGTGGGGTCTGACCTAAAGTCCTTGGCGGGTTGGGTGACCCACAATGAGAAAAGGGGGTAGGGTACCTATTTACAATATTTTTAAGAGCCGAATGAGAAACATGCTTTATCCACAGAGCGACCACGCGGGCCATTATTTACTGAATCTAATTCGTTGGGAGACCAACGCCTCTCATAATCTGAGGGCCCATGGAAATAAGACAGGGGCTCTTCTGTAAAGACAAGGCTCAGAAGCACCAGCCCGCCTGCGAAGATTTTCTCATCAGGCCTCTTTCCTGACCCAGGTTCCAGAAGGACCTAAAGATCAAGAACAGCAGGGAGGAGGGCTGTGGTCCACTGGCACGTGGGGAAATACCTCACAGCAACTGAGGCCTCCTCGGCTCTCGGCCCCCCGACAGCTTCCAATGTACAGCTCTACGATCCTGCAGGGTCACACGGTCTCTGGATCAGACAGGCTGGACACAGCAGAAAATAAGCAACCCTTCGGGGGTTCACAGCCAGGGAGACCAACTTCTTTCCACCCTTCATCAGCCAAAATGGAGCAGCAGAAGGGGGCGGGGGTCAAGGAGTACGGGGCTGACCCTTCCGTCGTTCACCTTCTCCCCAGTCACTGGTGACGGCCGTGGCTGATCCCTCACCTGAGTCCCGCAGCTGCGTGATGAAGCTGGAGCTCAGAGAGGTTATGCAAGTTGCCCAAGGACACACAGCAAGTGGCAGGGTTAGGACTCAAATGTGAAGAGGGACGGTTGGGTCCCAAGTTCATATTCGCCTCGCCATTCTCTCTCTCTCGTACCAAGAATAAGCACAGGGGATAGGCTCCACACAGGAAATTAAAATGAGGGGTACAAAAATAAGTGAACAAAACCAATTTGAGAGGAAAGCTGCCTTTATAAACAGAGTCACGTGGATGAGCTTTCTGAATCACCTTGCCACCAAGAGGGACCCTTGACCTTTAGGTCATAATAGGGTCTGCTTTCCGCCTGACCCTTGACCAATAGGGACCGCACCACGTACAACCCCACATCTCTTTCAGGTGTCCCAATGGGCAAAAAGCCCCTTGAAAATGAGATTTTATTCGCCCGTGCCTCTCCGGCACTTAGCACCGAGCCTGGCATACAAGTGAGTGTGGGAATAGTAACCACGTGGTGAATGAATGAATGAATGAATGAATGAATGCCTGAACAGATCACCAAACAGCCATTTGGGGCTCTTTCTGCCCCATTTCACACCCAAGGGAGGCATATTGTGGAAATGACTCATCAGTGGCTACCCTGACTTTAAAAATACACACATTCCTTATTAGAACTGGCAGGAACAATTTTGGTCCCGAGAGCACAGCTCCCTGCCCACCTAATATTACACGAGGTGTTAACTACATTATCTGGAAATACCCTATGACTAATTCCCCATCCCTTATCTTGAGGAGAAGAAAATTGTCTCTAGCATGAATGCCCCAGATTCCTGGTCAGTTTATGTAAGGCGTTTCAAGTGATTGCGGTATTTTAAGCCATTTTTAGCTTAAATCACCTGATGTGGGGGGAGTCTGGCAAACTTGATCTCTTGTTCCCTTAAACTCCGTTTCTCCACTAATTTTGTTTAAACTCCTTACTGCACCCTAAGTACTTCTCTACTGAAGAATGGGTTTATAAGTGCACATCCCCTTAACTATGCGATTTTTTTAAATAGACGATTAATTTAGCGGATTGCCCATTATCACTCTCAGCGCAAAGCTCTATTGAGTAATTCCACATTTACCTGGGCCGAGGGTGGGTGGCGTTTCTTCTTTATCATGGCCTATTTGGTGGTTTTGTCAGTCGACAACTTTTCTGCCTGGTCCGCATACGAGTCGATAGAAACTTTCTCCAGATCAGGTCTCAAATGATCCCCAGTGATCAAGCGAGAAATCAGTTTCCACAAGGCCTTCATCTAGCTAGAAAACCGGGCTTTTATAAAGAAGCTAGAGAGGTGGGCCTTTGCTTTGGAGCGACTAAAGCTACTTTTAAATAAACAACATCCACAGCAAAGCAAAAGCCAGGGTGTCAGACAGACTCAGCGTCGAGGCCCCGATTTCCTGCAAACTCAATGGTCCTTTCCTCTTCTCAACAGAACCCACACTTTATTTGCCTTCTGAGCATCTCATTATAGATACAACACTATTTTGTTTAAAGGTGTACGCAGATGAGAGATTTAACAACCATTCAGAAAGTTGAGGGACCACCATCTAGTTAATTTTCCGAGTCAAGGGTCCTTGAACTTTATAAAAGAGCGGGGAGTAAGTATTTTAGGTTCTCGTGGCCCTGGTGCTGTACTCCACAAGCAGCCTGTAAACAAATGGGCGTGGCTCTGTGCCAATAAAACTTTATTCACAAACACAGAGGGCCGGCAGGCTTTGGCCTGGGGGCCGCAGTTTTCCCTGCCCCTTCTGCCTAATACTAACTACCTAATCATCGAAGCAACTCCAACGAGTTTACCTTCTAAATGACTTCCCTCCCTTGACCAAATGCACTTGCCATTTGACTAAACTTCCACGCCAGTTTAATCCAGGAAATGTGTTGCTAAGCCCCCTCCGCGGGCCTGAACACCCAGAGACACGTCAGTAAGTCCTTGTGGTCTTTGGCATTCATATCCAGGCCCCAGGCAGGAATCCGTGCCTAATGGTTCCACATTAATTCCTGTGAATTTTTCCCATAAAAAAAAAAACTTGTTATGAAATCATTTTCATGGGAAGACAAAATGAGGAAGAATGCGAATGCCTTCAAATGAGTACATCTTTATCTTCCTTCCCCACCCCCACCCCCAGATCTGTTTCCTAACACGAGATAGAATCCAACACCACTGGCAATTTTTAGAGTTAAATTTCCAAGAAAAATCACTCGGGTCTTAATCGCGAAATGTCAACTAATCACCCCTCCCAACCTCAACATCCTCTCCAGGAGGAGCAGGTAACAATGTTCTGGGCCTGAAATTTCAGTAGGGCCAAACGAATCAGAAGAGCAGGACGAAAAAGCCCCCTCACCCCTCACCAACACCTCTAATCTCTTCCAGTTAACATCTGGTGTAGACGGACAATGCGGAGCCCCTTCCTGTGGAACGAGGATTGCAATGAATAATTATTGCTGCAGAAATATGCTCTCCTAATAGGTGCCTTTTCAAGATGCTCAGTTTTTCAGAAAGTTGACGCTACTTGGGAAGACCATGAACCGCGGAGCAAGAAGAAGCCCGTGCGTCCAGGCTCAACTGTAGCTCTTTCCCTGTGCAAGTGTTCAGAGAAAGTTTCCTCTCTCCCACCGTATGTACGTTTTCCTTTCCTTCCTCCCCGGCAAATGTCTGTCGCCGCTTCCATGCAGAACGCGAAACCCTTCCACGACGCGTCACGATATAGATTTGGATGCAATGAAGACTGTAATTATTGAGCATTGATGAGAAAGAATATTTTCCCTCTGGTGCGTGTTAGCCCGGCTGCTCACACACAAGTGTGAATACCACTGCTTCCAGCTTACGTTGGCACTGGCACGTGGGGAAGTAGAGGAACAGCAGCAAAGGAAACAGGGCTCAGCTCAGCCCCGGAAAAGCGAACACTGATCCCCACCGCTGTCTCTGGAGAGCAGGGAGCATTTGGGGGAGAATTAACGGTGGCAATTTGTGTGCAGGATTTAAACATCAGGCCCTGGGGCTAAGAGGCTTGGACGACCCAACCAGCAAGGCCATCAAGAGTCAGGTCCCAGGGGCGCGCGGGTGGTTCAGTTGGTTAAGTGTCCGACTTGGGCTCAGGTCATGATCTCATGGTTTGCAGGTTCGAGCCCCACGTCGGGCTCTGTGCTGACAGCTCAGAGCCTGCAGCCTGCTTCGGATTCTGTGTCTCCCTCTCTCTCTGCCCCTTCTCCACTCACACTCTGTCTATCTCACTCTCTCAAAAATAAATAAACATTAAAAAAAAAAAAAGAATTACATAAAAGAGTCAGGTCCTGCCTCATGATGTGGCCCGGAAGGACCGCCTTGCTGTATCAACACTGAATTGCAGGTTTGATTTCCTAAATGTGGAAATTAGGTAAAGCAGAGGGAAAATGGTTCTCCGGGGCACTTAGATTAGTAATTTGTAATTTCTCGACAAAGTGTGCTTAGCCCAGTGCCCCACCAGATATTCTGCAAAAAAGGGACTCGGGAAACCTTTGAAAAGAAATCTGCAGTGTCTTCTCCACAGAAGGGAGAACGTACCCTTGCTACAAAAGGGATGAAGCCTTGGCAAGGGAAATATGCCTTTGCCAGGGCACTCACTGGGGAGGGGAGGCTGTCTACAACCACACACGCCAGGCCGCCCCAAGGCCCGCCTCCCTTGACATTTCCTCCTGGGTACCGAAGGCCAAAGGAGGTGTGTCCATTTTTCTTTTTTTTTTTTAATTAAAAAAAAATTTAATGTTTATTCATTGTTGATAGAGAGAAAGAGACACAGAGCATGAGCTGGGGAGGGGCAGAGAGAGAGAGAGACACATACACAGAATCCGAAACAGGCTCTACGCTCCGAGCTGTCAGCACAGAGCCAGACACGGGGCACGAACCCACAAACTGAGATCACGACCTGAGCTGAAGTCGGACGCTTAACCAGCTGAGCCCCCCAGGCGCCCCAGGTAGTTCCATTTTTCTACAAGAGACTCACTGCCCCCCACCCCCGTGCCTTCTCCCCAGTCTCTACTTGTTGAGCTCAACACTTGGGTTTTCATCTGAAGCACATTCCAGGAAGCAGATGAGGGAAAAAGTGACCCCACACCGGTACTGTCCACAATTAGCAGCTTGGGTAGGAGGGGGCAAGACTGCACAGGAAGCGGGAGGAGGCAGCTGTGTTTGAAGAGCACAGCCTGCCTCCCTGTGTGTGGAGAGATCGTCGACAATTAGAGATAAGAAGGAACGTTATCAATTATGCCTTGCTGCCTCTATGGCTGATGCAGGGAGAGGACTCACAGCTCAAACAAATTCTGTCATAATTGCTCTTTTTCCTGTTGTCAAAAATACCAGAGAAAGGAGATTTTGAGTACTTCGCCCACTAGCAGTATGTGATAAATGCATGCGAAATCCATGTTTGTGGATAGGGAAATATTATTTCTAGTAGTAATAACTTGTACAGATGAGTTTACTTGACTTTCATAAAAAGTCTATGAGGTAAGTCATTTTATGGAGAAGGAAACCACAGTGCACAGCTTTTATGTAACCTGCCCCAAATCTTCCAAATCGGTAAGTGGTGGAGCTGGGATGTGGACCTGGGGAAGTTCTGTTCAAAGTCTGTGATTTTTTCTTTTTTTGTTTTTCTGTTTTGATTTTTTTTTTTTTAACATTTATTTATTTTTGGGACAGAGAGAGACAGAGCATGAACGGGGGAGGGGCAGAGAGAGAGGGAGACACAGAATCGGAGACAGGCTCCAGGCTCTGAGCCATCAGCCCAGAGCCCGACGCGGGGCTCGAACTCACGGACCGTGAGATCGTGACCTGGCTGAAGTCGGACGCTTAACCGACTGCGCCACCCAGGTGCCCCTCTGTTTTGATTTTTTTAATGTTAATTTACTTTTGAGTGAGAGAGACAGAGCACAAATGGGGGAAGGGCAGAGAAAGGGAGACACAGAATCGGAAGCAGGCCCCAGCCTCCTAGCCGTCAGCACAGAGCCCGACGCGGGGCTCAAACCCACAAACTGTGAGATCATGACCTGAGCCGGAGTCGAACACTCAACTGAAGGAGCCACCCAGGTACCCCTAAAGTCTGTGATTTTCTAACCACAACCCTAAGAATCACAACCCCCAAAATGCTGTTCAAGCTCCTGTTCTGAACACTTAGAGTGCTTGCTGTCTTTCAGTGCATGATTTATGTTTCCTTGAGCAGCTCTGGTGATTGAAATTCTGCCACATGGTGATACTATGACACCTGTCAGACCACGCGTCTAGTTTTGGGTTCCGGAATAAACATCTGCCACAGTGAGTGTGTGGTGAGAAATCGGCACATCGGGAACCTGGCCTGGGGAACAGGGGAAAAGGGGGAAAGACAAGAAATGGGGATCAAGGCTCCCAGGGCCTCATTTTCCACATTTGTTATAAGACTGAGGTGAGGATAAAAGAGAGAGTTCCTAGTATAATGGCCAAAGTACAGTAGATGCTCCATGAACAGCAAGTGTACTGCTAATACCTGAACTATTATTATCGTTCTCACTGGTTATAGGTTGAATTGTGTCCCCACCCCCCAAACAATGCCTCAGAATATAACCTGATTTGGAAATAGTTTTTTTTTAATATATTTTTTTCAACGTTTATTTATTTTTGGGACAGAGAGAGACAGAGCATGAACGGGGAAGGGGCAGAGAGAGAGGGAGACACAGAATCGGAAACAGGCTCCAGGCTCTGAGCCATCAGCCCAGAGCCTGACGCGGGGCTTGAACTCACAGACCGCGAGATCGTGACCTGGCTGAAGTCGGACGCTTAACCGACTGTGCCACCCAGGCGCCCCTGGAAATAGTTTTTAAGGATATCATTCGTTAAGATGACGTCACGCTAGAGTAGAGTGGACCTTTTGTCCAATATTACTGGCGTCCTCATAAAAAGTGGAGGAGACAGAGAAAACATCATGTGATAATGGGGTGGAGAGCAGAGGTGCTGCAACAGGACAGATACCGTCAGTGAATGACCCAAAGCTGGACGAGGGAGGGACAGACTATTCTCCGGAGCCTTCCGAGGGGGCATGGCCCGCTGGTACCCTGAGCTGGGACGAAACCTTCATGCTGTGTAGCCAGCTTGTACACTTTGTTACGACAGATGCAGGAAGTAATATTTTACTTGTTCTATTACCATTCAGCTCACATCCCTCCTTATCAACCCCGAAGAAGTCAGCACAGCCCTGGACATACACTAGAGGAATATGCACCCCCACAGCCACAATGCAGAAAGCACCTAGCATCAATTTACATCCCTACAGGCCAGGTGCAAAAGAATCCAGGAAACCTTCTGCATGAACCTTACCAAGGCCAGCAGACATATTAATGATACACACACATGCCACACACAGGCACGGGGATATCTCTTCTAACTGTATGTCTCACTGCGTTTCTCCTAGCGTCAGCCCTCGGATGTCCGAGCACCAAATTTACCTTCTTTTTGTTACTTCTTAGAAAATGGATGAGTCGCTCCTCATGCAAGGCAGTGTCCGACCCAGCCCGCCCCATGTCCTGTACGCGCTCTCATGTATCCTCATCCCCGTTTCTCTCCCGATTCCTTTTCCCTGCCCCCTTCTCTGCTCCCGAGACGACAGAGAAGGAAATCCATGATACATTCCAGAATTAGCTGTGCCAAATGTTCATCGGCAGGTGTTTGACAAAAGGCCTACCCTGAGTCTTGGCAAACCAAACCTTGGAAGATGAGCACACAAGTCATTGACAGATCTAGTGGTGAGCTCTCGGTCTGTTCCAAGTCTACCTGGGTGACAAATGGGTCTTGGCTGTTGGGAGAATCACACCTTCTTAACCCAACAAGGAACACATATACATATAGAAGGACTTGTGTGTGTGTGTGTGTGTGTGTGTGTGTGTATGTGTGTATTTTTAATTTTCTAAAAAGTTGACTTATTTTTGAGAGAGACAGACAGTGAGCACGTTGGGGCGGGGCAGAGAGAGAGGGAGACGGAGAATCCCAAGCAGGTGCCACATTGTCAGTGCAGAGCCTGATACGGGACTCGAACCTCTCAACTGTGAGACCATGACCCCAGCTGAAATCAAATGCTTAACCGACTGAGCCACCCAGGCACACCTAGAAGGACTATTAAAAGGGGAAATGTCTCCCAGTTAGAAAATATGGTCAAGCACCCTTTACAGTATTAACCTTTTCCCTCCAAACTATAAAAAAGTAGTGATGGGAAAGTGAATCGCCCACGAGCCATGCAGAGAGTAGAGTTGGAATTCTGTTTACCACTGAGATTTCCTCTACTCTGGGATTGGAGGGGGCAGTTCCCTGTCAGGTTTGGTGGCCGGACCAGAAGGTGGTGATATTTGAGAATCTGATTCTAAGTCCAAATATACAGAATCCAGGTAAATGATCCACTGCACCCTAAATTCACAGATAGGAGGAACCTCCCCTCCCTTAGCGACACCCGGTTCGATAATTCAATAAAGTTCATCCACGGTCTTCCTCATCTTTACGTCTCTAGAATCACAAAAGGACCAGAAGGTGAGAGCTGGCCAAATTATTTTTGTATTTCCTGAATTTCATAAATAGCACACATGTTTAATCATCAGTGCTAGGGACAAATTTCACCTTATACTCCTTAAAGTCTGAAGTTTAAAGGAAAGCCCCTACAGCCGATCACTTATCCCAAAGTGTAACATTTAAAAAACCTTTTCTTGATAGTTTTTTTCTCTGGAGTCAACTGCATCATCATGAGAAGTACGAGGAAATCAGAATTAAATTAGCTGGGGGAATTAGTAACCCCAGTCAGCATTCACACCTCCTCTTCTAACTCTTATCTTTGTTATTTGTCTTTCTTCTGTGAAAGCTTATCCGTGGAAGGTAGAGCACAGATTCATAGATATGAATTGCCAGCATGCCAGGAAGGTTAGCCAAAGGTGGGTGCCATCTTGAATCCCACGGGGTGGGGGCAGGTCCACGCTGGTACTGCTGGGGTGGGCATTGGAGAACCCTCAGGGTGGGTGCAGGACACCAGAGAGGTGTCGACAGGGAAAGACGCTGAAATCCGAGTGGACAAAATCTTGGCTGGTGTCGTTTGGTCAACTGAGGCAAAGACAATAAAAACATCCAGGGCATAGAAATCAGTGGTCTGGATAGTATCTTGTCTGCGGTTTATTCCAGGTCTTTGCCCCTGTAGGCGTGCTTTGCTTCTACAGACATTACCACTGCCGACCACAGTGGTGAGTGTTTAAAAGCATTTGTTGAATAAATGAACGGTAGGCTCTTAGTCCAAAAAAAAAAAAAAAAAAAATCTTGATTCGTCTGTCTAGGCTATCCAAACCCACTGCCTTTGACTCAATGAATTTAAATTATTCAATTCAGAGGTCAATTGGAAGGTTCGTTGGGAGGGCCCAGTTTTCGAAGAAGAAGATGGTCAGTGATGGTGTCTGGCAATGGTTGCCACGTCCCCTCATTTTCGGTGTCCCCTTGACAGTGTCCACGTTGGCCCCTTCCAGAGAAAGCACTGACAACAGAAGTGTCGTAAAGAAACAGTCTGAGGGATGAGGAGAGTGAGTGGAGGAAATGACAAGGATCGGTCCCATCAAAGCACGCTCTGTTCTGGGACCACCTGACCTGGCAGGTTTCAGGATTCTGGGTATACAGAGCAGAGCAATGCGGAAGGGATTCAGTGATGGAGTCAGTAGGGAAAGAATACGGACGTGGGGCCCACAGAGACACTGGGTCACGTCCCAGACCCACTGCGGATGAGCTGGCTTATCTTGGCAATCTTGCCAAATTCCTCATCTGCCTCTAACCCAGCTGTGGGAGCCAGGGCCCACGGTTTAACTTTTTGTGCCTCGGTTGTCTCATCTGTAGAGTGGGTACAATAATAGAAGCCACCTCACTGGGTTGTGATGGGTATTGAATAAACGAATTAGATAGCACTTAGTTACTTTCTATATGTTGGTTTTGATAATAATTATTATCACAGCTCAATGTGTTATCAAGTGTAAGATGTGCTACTAATGTGCTCACAGCATTGGGGAGGGAGGGTCACAGTGCAGCAAATACCCACATGGATTCTAAGATGCTCGCTGCTCTCAGAAACACATATTACATGAAATGCACATCTTCTAACAGAGGAAAATTTTGGGCTTCTATGTCTGCTCATAGGACTGTTCTGAATTTCACGTGCTAATATTTGTTAGCACAGTGTCATAAATAGGCTTCTTTTTCCTCGTTCTTTCTCCCTCCATTTTTTTGTCCTTCTGGGAGGACACAGACGAGGGGCTTGAAGGTACAAGCCAAGCCTCGAATGGTGACCTGGATCTTGGGCTTCCCTAGGCTCCCATGAAAAGGAAGAGAGTGAAGCCGGACATGCTTGGTGGGCGGGGCCTGCCACAGGCCACAAGGGCACGGCCCTCATGGTACCAAGGTCCTGCTCTGAACAACCCTCTTTCCTCTTAGGTAGGGGGGTCACAGCTTTAGCCCAGCGGGCAGGCAGGACAACGATGGGGTGCTCTTCACAGCTGCCAGCGAAGCACCTGCACAAGATGGGTCACGGGACCCGTCTCAAATTATGTGCATCAGACCAGGGATGCTGCTGTACTGACTGCCTATTACGTGTATCTTACCTTCTTAAGCTTTCTGCCCTAGAAGTTTCCCTAGACTGCTTTTGGATATCCTCACTACTCTAGAAGATTTTTTTTTAAGTTTCTTTCTTTATTTTGAGCGAGCGGGGGGAGGAGCAGAGAGGGGGAGAAAGAGAATCCCAAGCAGGCTCTGCACTGCCAGCACAGAGCCCGATGTGGGGCTCGAACTCATGAACCTCGAGATCATGACCTGAGCCAAAACCAAGAGTCGGATGCTTAACCAACTGAGTCACCCAGGTGACCCCCAGAAGATCTTTCTCAAATATCCCTTTGCCTTGCTGGAATTGTGGAGAATACACATACACACACACACACACACACACACACACACACACACTCTCTCTCTCTCTCTCTCTCTCTCTCTCTCTCTCTCTCACGGCTTGTTCTGTGTCAGGCACGAAAGTATCTCAGAAATAGTGACTCATTTACTCCTCACAACAAAACTATGCAGTCTGAACAATAACAATCCCATATTTACGGTAAAGGAAAGGCGTAAAGAGGTTAAGAACTTGCCAAGATCATGAGCTTGTAAGAGTAAGCGTCAGAATTTGAACCAGGTCTCCTGGTTCTAGAATCCCAGCTTTTAACCACCATGTTATCCTATTAAAAAATACATGAACACCCTCCACCCTGTAACCCCATTAGCACAGGCCATGCTGATTACTTTCCCTCCTTCCAGCCCTTTCCACTCCCAGCCGAGAATCATCTGCATCAGCACAGAGGTCTTACAGCAAAAGCCCATAGAACAAGATGCCACATGGTTAAAGAAAACACAGGAAAAAGGATTTGGAAAAATACATGTTTGAATATGATTGGAAGCAAGGGGTGAAGCGTGTAAAAGGGAAGCTGGGAACATGAGGAGACACCAGTGGTTGTTACAATTACTAGTGTGCTCCTGGGGTACAGTGACCAAGGCCAGGTGCCCAGAATGCCCCATCACGTGCAGGACCGTCCCTCCTGCCAAACGCCAACGGTGCCCCCTTGGGAAACACGCGGCATGATCCGAAGATAGAAATGAACCAGAGAAGGAACCAAAGAGACTTTCTCTTAGCTCCCAGAAGGGAAGCTCTCACGTCCCCCGGCTGGCAGGTGCGGGCTGAGATCATCTTTCGGGTAGGATGGGACTGGGACGCTCCCCTGAGGATGTCCTTCGGCTCAGGCCAACTTGTCTGCTGCAGAATCCACAGGCTGCCCTGGGGTTGTAAGGAGGTTGTCTAATGAGCTGTGGTCAGGTTCGACGAAGCTTTCAAACGAAAGTTGTCTGTGAAGTTACATTAATAACAGTGCTCTGTCCCTGTGGGGCACGGGATTATTCCGAGGGTTTATGCCGCGGTTTGTAAAGTGCTGCTCTGTGTGTGGACCGAGAGGGCGGTGTAAACCCTGCCACGGGATTGTTCGCAGCCGGGGATTTAAAAGGCCCCTCCTTTCGCGACTTTCCACCTGTGATCCCGCTTGTAGGATGTCAAGGAAGTCAGGAGGAGGGCAGACATTCGTGCAGAAAAGATGTTCCTCTTGGTAGTATTTATAAAAGCAAAGACAAGGGGCGCCCGGGTGGCTCAGTCGGTGAAGCGGCTGACCCTCAACTTCCGCCCAGGTCATGATCTCACGGTTTGTGGGATCAAGTCCCACAGCAGGCTCTGTGCTGGCAGCGAGGAGCCTGCTTGGGATTCTCTGTCTTTCCCTCTCTGGCCCTCCCCTGCTTGCACTCTCTTTCCCCCTCTCTCTCTGCGCCTGCCCCACTTGCACTGTCTCTCTCTCAAAATAAATAAACATGAAAAAATGTGTGTGTGTGTGTGTGTGTGTGTGTGTGTGTGTATAAAAGCAAAGACCTGAACAGCACCCAAAATTTCAGTTATGGGAGAAATGGCCACTGAACTATGGTACAACTATAAGACAGACTATTTTGCGACCAATTAAAACACACACACACACACACCTTACAAAGAGATTCCATTAACATAGAGAAATGCTTATGGGTAACATTAAGTAAAAAACACAGGATGCTAAATTATGTCACCTGACCTTTGACCCCGAAATTCCACCTTTGGAATCCATTCTTCAACATTAAAACCAGCAGTATGCTAGATAATATTCATAAGAATATTCATCGCTATAGTATTAATAATGGCAAAACAAAACCAAGAATAATAACAACGCTGAAATGACCTGGACCACTCTGGAGAAAGTATGCAGGTTCCCCCAAAATGCTAAAAATAGAACTACCCTATAATCCATCAATATCACTACTAGGTATTTACCCAAAGGATACAAACACACTGATTCGAAAGGGCACATGCACCCCGATGTTTATAGCAGCACTTTCAACAATAGCCAAACTATGGACAGAGCCCAAATGTCCATCAAATGACGAATGGATAAAAAAGAGGTAGTAGATATATACAATGGAGTATTACTCGGCCATAACAGGGAACGAAATCTTGCCATTTGCAATGACATGGATGGAACTAGAATGTATTATGCTAAGCCAAATAAGTCAGTCAGAGAAAGACAAATACCATGTAATCTAACTCAAATGTGGAATTTTAGAAACAAAATAGATGAACATAAAAAAATAGAGGCAAGCCGTAAAGCAGACCCTTAACTGTAGAGAACTGAGGGTTGTTGGAGGGAAGGTGGGCAGGAGGAAGGGCTAAATGGGTGATGGGGATTAAGGAGGGCACTTCTGTTGAGCACTGGGTGTTGTTCTCTCTCTCTCTCAAAAATAAATAAGCATTAAAAAAACTTTAAAACAATACTGAATGTTTGATTAAATCAGGGCTATTCCATAGAATTATATGCAATCATTAAGGAAATTCTTTTTTTACGTATGGTATTCCAAAAATATTGTTAACCAAACAAAGCATGTTTCTAAATAATGGGCAAAATATTATGCTATTAAAACACAGACATGCAAACTCCATCCTTCCTAATGCATATATACTCTGCATGCTTGCATGGGCAGAAAAGGTCCATCATAACCATTTAGCCAAAGCGACAGCGTGGAGTGTAGATTTTTAGCTTTTTCCCCCTCATATCTCCATACCGTTTAGTTCCTTTTTTTTAAACCACTGATATCTTTTTGTCTTAATGTTTATTCATTTTTGAAACAGAGAGAGAGACAGACAGACAGACAGACAGAGCACGAGCGGGGAGGAGCGGAGACAGAGAGGAGACACAGAATCCAAAGCAGGCTCCAGGCTCTGAGCTGTCAGCACAGAGCCCGACGCGGGGCTCGAACACACAAAATATAAGATCATGACCTGAGTCGAAACCAAGAGTAGGATGCTTAATCCACTGAGTCACCCAGGTACCCCTATGTTGCTTTTCTTAATTAGGATAAGTAAATGGACAATGGATGGATGAATATTCATAACAAAAGATGGGATGGAGGTGAAGGGAAAGAGGGAATAAGTGGGGTGGGGGAGGGGGGAGAGAGATAGAGAGGGAGAAAGAAAGAAAGAAAGAAAGAAAGAAAGAAAGAAAGAAAGAAAGAAAGAAAGAAAGAAAGAAAGAAAGAAAGAAAAGAAGCAAATCCAACAATTGAATGAATGTATGGCTTCCTTCTTTTCTTCCAATTCCTTCTCCAAGGAAAGCAAGGGCTCCAGGTTTGGGTTGACCTGATGCCAGTCTGTTACCCCATGTTCAAGGGCCCACATGGAGGTTCCCACAGATGCACAGCTGAACCTGATTACAGAGACATCAACATCTGCACGGCATGGTTTATGTCAATTCCATAATGGGTGAAACCCTCTGGAATTAATATCTGATGAAGAAATAAACCTGTTAACAGGACAGATTTATAGTATTCAAATGACTATTGATCCATTCAGTACACAACTAATAAAAACCTTCCTTGCGTGCACCTTCCACCTTGTGCACGCTTAAGCAAATTATCTCTAATAAACAAGTATTATGAGGACCCAAGGAAAACGTCAACCTATAAATTACTGATTTCAATCTCTCTCCCTCTCCCTCGCCCTCTCCCTCTCTCTCTCTCTCTGGATGAAAGTGGAAGTTAAGCACCAGTATCTGTCTTTATGTACCTGTGGTCAAGCCTTGAGATCCTCCAAAGTCTTCCAACATAGCAGTGATTTTTCTTTTTTTAAATTTTTTTTTAATGTTTATTTATTTTTTTGAGACAGAGAGAGACAGAGCATGAATGGGGGAGGGTCAGAGAGAGAGGGAGACACAGAATCCGAAGCAGGCTCCAGGCTCTGAGCTGTCAGCACAGAGCCCGACGCAGGGCTCGAACTCACGGACCGCGAGATCATGACCCGAGCTGAAGTAGGACGCTCAACCGACTGAGCCACCCAGGCGCCCCGAGCAGTGATTTTTCTTTGATGAACTGGACACACTAACACGAGGGCATCCTGTCTCTCAACAAGCAACTCAGTGAAAACCACCAGACAATAACCATCCTCTAAGGAGTAATGGGAAAAAATAAACTTGGTCTATGGATTCGTGTCTTGGGTCTGCACGCCTTTACCTTCGTGACCTTGGGTAGGTCGCTTAACCTCTATGTTGCAATTCCAACCCAAGTTAAGATGAAATAAATAGGATGCTTAGCCTCATTTGGTTAAGTCCTACGATCTGTGCTGAAATGTTTTAAAATAGCTTGCACACAGCCCCTTCACAAACCTCGGGGACCCAAAGTTGGTATCTCCCAGTCTCCTCCCATTTGAACATTTCCTGGATTCACTGAGCCTAGCCACACCCAGCTGCCTCGCATGCTAGAACGGGATCTAGTAATACATTTATAAGGGCTCAACCACAGGGGAAGAGTGGTTCTGTTCCACAGAGTCATTGAAGGAAACCAACAGAAAGATCCTGTTTCATCTACTTTTATAAGATTGCCCTGACTGTCATCGTTATTCTAGCTAGACTGAAGAAGAAAAAAGAGCGCAGATAATGTGGAGATTCGTACATGTGGAGGTTTTCCATCCGTCCAGACGGGAGCCGCTGGGCATCATTTTGCATGAATTGCGTAAATTAGGATTCAGTCACTTGGCCAGGAATTAACTGCCAGAGCGGCTGGGAAAGATAGCGGAGATGCATGTCCTGGGAAAGGCTAGCATTATCTGTCACACTCAGCATTTGAAAAACATAAATATGGGGAAATGTTGTAACGGGTCCATATTCATTCTCCGCCCTAATCCGTGCCACCACACTCACTGCTTACCCGGACCTTGGACAAGTTATTTGTCATCTCTGAGCTTAATTTTGCACTTTTGGGATATAGCATTCTAGGTTCCTCACAGTGTTCTTGCGAGGTTGAAAGGAGACTATGACTTTCCGGTGTTCCCACGCACGTCCTCAGCGGTCCCAACACGCGGTGCCCTTCCCCGTGGCCACTAGCCTCACAGAATACTGGCGAGGCAGTGGCAGATTTAGGGCAGTGAACTGCTTCCTCTCATCACTGCTCTTACCTCCCAGGGATATGATAAATGCTCGTTTTCCAAGAAGGTCTTGCACAATTAAGGGGAAACATAATATTCACGTTTCTAAGCAGCTCTGTGTGGCGCAATAAAATTATTTTTTAAAGCGAAGTGCTTAAGGATACATTAAGTAAAAATTTTAAGTTTCTACTGCTCTAGACAAAGAAAGTAAATAGGGAAAGAAAATAGAGTTGGAAACAAAGTCAGTGGACCAAGGTTTCTTGGTACTAACATTCTACCATCCAAGCAGAGCATTAGAGAGGTAGGCACCATACCTAGCTTTAGAGTTACTTAATTTAATTAATGAATAAATTAGAGAGAGTATGAGCTGGGGAGAGGGGCAGAGGGAGCGAGAGAATCTGAAGCAGGCTCCACACGGAGCCCGACGTGGAGCTCAATCCCTTGACCCTGGGATCACGACCTGGGCCAAAATCAAGAGTCAGACGCTAAACTGACTGAGCCACTCCAGTGCCCCATAGCCTTAGAATTACTTTAAAGGAGACTAGGAATTCTTGGAGGGTGGCTCCTGAAGGATAGGACAGATAGAGCCTTAACAGCTAAAGTAGGTGCTGGCAAACTAAAGCCCAGAGCCAAATCTGGTCCACTGCTTGCCTTTTGTTTTCTTAGTATTAATTTATTTGTTTGTTTTGACAGAGAGCAAGTGGGGGAGGCGCACAGAGAGGGGAGAGAGAGAATTCCAAGCCGGGTCCTCACCATCAACACAGAGCCTGATGCGGGGCTCGAACCCACAAACCATGAGATCATACCCTGAGCTGAATTAAAGCGGGTGGCTTAACCAACTGAGCCCCCCCCCACGCGCCCCCCCACTGCTTGTTTTTGTAAATAAAGTTTTATTGGAAAACAGCCACACTCACTCGTTCGCATGCTGTCTAGGAGTTTTTTGGGGCATGTGTGTGCTAAATGGCAGAGTTGAGTATTTGTGACGCAGGCTCATCTGTAGAACCTAAAACGTGTACTGTCTCTCCCTTTACGGAAAGTTTGCCAATCCCTGTTCTAAAATAAAAATGAAGGCTGAGATGGCTCAGTAGGGCTCAAAGTGAAGTGAGCCGCAGCCTAAACAGACTTTGACAAACCTTGGTCCAAATGAAGTGGGTCTTCAACCGGTTTCTAGCCCCTTCGCTCCCACTCCCTCGCCCACTCTCAAGTAAAAAGAGCTGGTGAATTGATTAGCGGCGAAAGAATTATTGGAAGCTGGAAGGAGAGGAATTTAAGGGAGCTGTAATGACACCATAAAAGCTTTGTTGAGTTGCTTTTATGAGCCCGAAGCCGCTTAGAGGAGCCTGACCCTAAGAGGTTAGCGGAAGTGTGTAAAAGGCTTGCCTTTGGGATAAATGCATATCAAAACCCATCCACGGAGGGAAAGCGGAAAAAAAGGGAAATAAATGACAAGTACAGTACTTTAACAGGGAAAATTTCCTCCGAAAGGAAGCAAGCAATGAGGCCAGGCAGGAATAAATGGTGTAGAAATGACAGTCGCACC
Source organism: Felis catus (assembly GCF_018350175.1). Lineage (NCBI taxonomy): Eukaryota > Metazoa > Chordata > Mammalia > Carnivora > Felidae > Felis > Felis catus. The sequence goes on along the minus strand of NC_058382.1, from coordinate 52,965,590 downwards.
TCCGTCGGGCCACAGCAGCACTCGGGGCTGATAAGATCCAGCACGTGTCAGTTGCCACGTCTCTCTTTTCACACTTCAATGTGAACTTTACAGCAAAAGGGGGACAGGAGGCAGTGAAGGGGAAAACAGTGGCTCAGAAGGACTTGTGCACGGAGTGTGAAGCCATTTGAATTTTATATTCGAAAGGACTCTGTAGGTGATCCCATGAATGCAATTATGCCCACCTAATAAAAGCAACATATGCTAAGACAATTAAAAGATTTTATTATACGTCTCTTCATTGTATTCCATTTCAGGCAGGGGAGTGGCAACGGAGGAGGAGCGGGAAAGGGTGCATTTAGCAGGAAGGGGAGTCAGAGTCGGCCTGGAGCATGCTAGTGGGGAAATGAATGGGGTGTGATGTGCTTTTAACATAAAGATGAATTATTAGATTCCTCTTTACCAGGGGTCTTTTCGCCTTGCGAACACCAGCGCTCTGGTTTTGTGCCTCTGTGTGATGAGAAAATGTATCTGAAGACATCGCCCTGCCTTCTTCAGCCCTTGGTATTTTGGTATTCAGCCATAAAATGAAAGCCCCTGAACAACGCCAGAGAGAAAAAAGTATGTCCCACGATTCAAAGTTTAATGACACATTGGGCACCTGGGTGGCTCAGTTGTTTAAGTGTCCGACCTTAGCTCAGGTCATGATCTCGTGTCTGTGGGTTCGAGCCCCACATTGGGCTCTGTGCTGACAGCTCAGAGCCTGGAGCCTGCTTCAGATTCTGTGTCTCCCTCTCTCTCTCTTTCTCTCTCTCTCTCTCTCTCTCTCTGCCCCTCTTCCGCTCTTTCTCTTTCTCTCTCTCTCAAAAATAAATAAAAAAATTAAAAAAAAAATTTTAAAGTTTAATGACACAATGGCAAATGGAAATCAAGTGAGCGTTCTCTTATCTCTTCATTCCACCTATATTTATTGGGGACCTAAGGTGACATCGGAGACTGGAGATTCTAAGTGGGAGAAAACCAGCTGGTTCCCCCAAGAAGCTCACTGGGACAGTCAGCCGGCTCCCCACTCCAAATCCACTTCCTACTTGCAGTCACACAGAGCCATGTGGTTAGCTCTTTTCCATGAGGCTGAGGCTGGTAAGAGATAGCCGCTAGCTGGCTGCAGTTAGCCGCTGGGAGAATGCAGGCACAAGGTGGCTGGAGCTCGGGTCCCTGAGTCACTTCGTGGAACAAGGCAGCCGCTGGCCAGGCATACCCACGTATGCTGTTTCGTGAGTCAGAAATACAGCTTTGGGGGTTTAAGCTAGTATGCCTTTGGGGAGTTGTTTGCTACAGCAGGCCTATCTTGTCCTGATCCATATGGCCGCAACATGGACGTGCAGACAATTCACATCAGGGACATTTCAGCTAAAGCTGAAAGGCATAACCCGTGAGGAATTTAACAGGCAAGAGTGGCAGCAGGAAGGGAACTCAGGCAGCGGTGACAGCATAACCAAAAGTCAGAGGTGTGAAGGGATGTGGCGTGTGCGCAGGGAGCGAGGGGCAGGAAGTGTGGGAGGAAGAGGTGGGGCTAAAGGGACTCGGTGGGACCAAACAGCGCAGGGGTTTGTATGGAAATAAGGGAATCACAAGATTAACTCTGCAAAAGTATCTTTTGGTTAAAGGTTGGTGCCAGAACGCAGGGCAGGCATACACGTGGCCTCTACTGCTAACCATCCTTGATCAGAATCAGGGCATGTCCTCAGTTGGATTAGATACGGCACACGGAAGGCCAGGAGTCCTGTAAACAAGGGTCGCTTCTTCCTGAGATGCTTTTGCCCAGGAATGAAGAGCAAATCAAGGCCAAGGGAACAATCTACCCAAGCATATCCATCCAGCTAATAACAGGCACAGGTTGTCCCAGGATTCAGCTGAAGGGGACCAAAATGGCCAGAACCACAGCTTTGTGGCTGAGCTGGTGGCCCCATGGTGACACAGATGAAGCCCATCTGAAACAAGTTTGAAACCTACACACAGACTTCTGGGACACGGCACAATAAGTGTGAGTGCCTGTCTTTGGGCCTCAGAGGGACTCGGTTTTGTGAGATTCAACAAAGTCCGATTTCATACTTACTTGTAACACATAATCATGGAGAAGCCACTGAGCAATGAAGGTCCAAATGTCTTACTTTTATTCAAGTGACTAGAATGAGGCATATTAAGGATTAGAGCCACAACATCAGAGTTGACCAATCTTCATGGATCTTAGTTGGGCTCCACATAGTTGCTCTGAATCCTACATGCTATCATTTTTTTTAATGTTTATTTATTTTTGAGAGAGAGAGAGAGAGAGAGGGAGAGGGACTGCGTGAGAGCATGGGGAAGGGGCAGAGAGAGAGGACACACACACAGAATCCAAAGCAGACTCCAGGCTCTGAGCTGTCAGCCCAGAGCCTGACACGCGGCTCGAACCCATGAACCGTGGGATCATGACCTGATCCCCGAAGTCGGATGCTCAACCGACTGAGCCACCCAGGCGCCCCTGAACCCTACACACTATGAATGCGAGGCGCACATTAATTAATGCGAGGGGGACCGTTGAGAAAAAGAGTTAATAGAGATAAGAGAAGTTAATAAGAAACAGGATGCCAAGTGAGAAAAGGCGAACACGTTGATGTGAGACATCCAGGCAAAAATAGCAATTCTTCTGGACTACGGCTAATATTAAATGGGATGAACGGTGCAAAATGAGAAGCATTAAAGCAAAATGGCATCCAGTAAAGGCTTGATAAGTCTACTCTACCCATCTCTTTCCTTCTTCTTCTTAATGACTTAGTATGAATCTTTCTGTTAATGTTATCAAATGTATTACTTAGTAATTCCTAAAATGAATCATTAGTCATTTTTGTTAATTTTCTGAAAGAGCAACACCCAAGTTTCATTCCACCTCAGCCCTTTGGCTGAGAGTAGAAATTCACCAGACACCAGTACACTCTTAATCTTGAAGGATGTGTCATGGCAGTCTGGCCAAGACATTAATTGTTGTATTTTGGGGGGAAAAGACAATTTTTCAATAACCGCCTGACAGTTAAGGCAACAGAGAAAAGTGCAGAGCATTGACAACCCAGAGGCATTTTCTCCTGACGTTCGCAGCTAAGCTGAGTAACGCGCACTTTATCTACGAACCACAATACCTGTATCAGCGTTGCTATTAACCTGCCCCTCAGAACCCTTCACTCTGCAAAGCCATGGGGACCGAGACTTCACAAGACCAAGTTCAAATAAAGAGCCTGGCTGAATGTGAGGGCTACTTATAATTGCATATCTTGAAAATACCACATATCCAGCCAGTTTACAAGTTGTCACAAGATTTTACCGGCGACACATTTTCAATTAGACTTTTTCAAGTTATAAAGGCAACGCAATACGTTTACGTCTTTGAAAAGTGAAAAATGTACCCAGCTACATGATATATCCCCACTACCTCAACCCCTATTCATCTGTCTTTTTTTTTTTTTTAACTTAGAACAGTCCAGTTTTTTTTTTAATGTTATTTTTGAGAGAGAGAGAACAAGCACGCAGAGGAGAGGGGCAGAGAGAGGAGAAGACACAGAATGTGAAGCAGGCTCTAAGCTCTGAGCTGTCAGCACAGAGCCCGACGTGGGGCTCGAAGCAGCTGTGAGATCATGACCTGAGCAGAAGTATGATGCTTACTGACTAAGCCACCCAGGCGCCCCCATCTGTCCTTTAATATAACTTTAGTCAGAGAATATATTCCATTTTGAACCCCACTTTAGCCATTAAAACTTTTATCATGAGTATTTTTTCCAACTGTCTATTTATTTTAGAGACCATCTAATTCAGGGGATCTACTGTGATTTATGGAATCGTTCTCCTGCTGTTGAACCCTGAAGTTGATTCTGAAGTTTTATAGTGTGGGTTGTTTTTGTTTGTTTTTTTTGTTTGTTTGTTTTGTTTCGTTTTTTACATTTTTGAAGCGGGAGAGCTTTATTTGGTAGGAAATACTTTTTTTAGTGGTCTTAACTCTTGGTGTCTGTAAGCTGCAGTCTCCTTTCATGTCTTTGAAGATTGAGTAAGACAAGCTCATTATGAGGCTTTCAGGGGTGAACAGTTCAACTGTTTTCTTGGAATTGCACTGAGCTTCTGATGCCAGTCTCTGCCTGGTAACTGGCTTGGGTCGTGCACGAGGAGGGGTGAAAGAGACCCATATGGACCATCTGAATAATCAAATATTTGCACCAGTGGGTCATTCGGTGGTGCCTCAAATGCACCAGGCGTTCTTGTGCATCTAAGATGGTTCATGGATAGTTCCGTCCATCTGGAATGTGCCCCTCCCACGCCCCTCAGGAAGTCCAGGAGGGGAGCAGATGATACAAACCGATAGGGTTCATTCTGCAGTGACATACATGCATATAGGCATGGGCCTAGAGACGTGGACACACATGTGTTTTAAATGCGATTAACATAGTTCTTGTGCTGGAAAAGATTTTTCTGGAGAGAATCCTGATGTCTTTGTAATACAATGAGATGGATGCATCAAGGCATTCAAGTCATAGTTTTATACTTCCATAGCCTCTCTCTCTCTCTTTCTCTCTCTCTCTCTCTCTCTCTCTCTCTCTCTCTCTCACACACACACACACACACACACACACACACACACACACACACGAAAGAAGTCAACCATCTCTTACAGTCTGTCTTTGCTATTGGCAACGAGATTGCCCAATTTCTGGGGAAAGCAAAAAGCATACTCCCAAAGAAGTTCCACAGATTCTTACGGTTGGCATCCTGGACATGATTCAGAGTCACTCAATGGGGAGCAAAGATTTATTGAGGGCCGACTCTGGGCTAGGCATCGGAGCTATAAAGATGGGTGGTTGCTGCCCTCCAAGAGCTTGCGGCCCAGAGCAGAAATACAAGGCCTTGAGGGGACTCGGAAACAGTTGAGGAGAGCTGTGTGCTCCCAGATACACGTGTCTTTGGCTATTTCTGGAGTCTGTGCGTTCTGTACTATAGCAGCTACTTTAATGACACACGCACTATGTGCCAAGTAGCATGCAAGGCACTGGGGGTACACACAGTTCCTGCTCCCAGAGGCTCAATGTCAAGTGGAGAAATCGCAAAATAAGGATGTCACTAGGGCACAGAGAGAAGTTCGTGGAGTATCCAACTCACCACGAGGAGCCCACTTGAATGCAGCTCCTGGCCTCCGTCTGCTACCTGGTGACAGATCACCGTCACGTGCTAACGCAGGGGAGAGTCATGCCCTTGCCCTCCCTCCACAGGGCTCTGCAGAAGCTCCATGTTCCTAAGAGCCAGGATGATCTGCCTGACTGGTGGCAAACTGCCAAGTGCATTTGAAACCCAAGCCTACGTGTGTATCAAAATGCAGGAAGCCATCTTAAAAGGATACGCTAATTAGTTTCCTGGGATTTCAGATTTTAAAAGCTTTTGTGATCGAATTTGTTTCGGTAATTTTTTTAAAGGATTCCAAAGATTGGTTCTGCTCTCAAGACACCAGAAAACAACAACAACAACAACAAAAAAGGAGGTAACAAACTTATTGGTTTCCACAGCAGAATGCTTTCAACGTGAACAGAGCGAAAACATCCGCTGATTGGTTGATAAAAAGCAATACGGCATTAAAAGGCCATGATGCATAGCGAAGAACCAACCTCCCTTGGGTGGCTGGATCCGACATTGAGTTGCTCTTGAAAAGCATTTGTGAGCCCCCGGCAGAATCAGGACCCAGTGTAAGAGGACCTGGGGGGCAGGTATCCTTTGCACTTAGACGAAAGATACAAGCAAAAAACAAACAAAACAAAAACAAACAAACAAAACCCACCACACCAAAAACTGGGTTTTTACGTATTGAATAGAAAAATGATGGGAAGGGTCACACAAGCATTTTTCTCATAAGCCACCCTCCACTCTTTTCATGAGGAATAAAAAGAGCTAATAATGGAAAGGATGCATACGATAATTATATTTGTTCAGTGTGGGGAAATAAATAATAATTGGAGTACTACACTACTATGAAAGTCTATAATCATATTATTAGAGGTGTCCTATAATTAGAAAGCCATTATCGAAGTACTTCCTCATAGAGTTAATCCCTCCCTCTGTGCCATCCCTGAATCTTGTCTGTGTTTCCCCAGGGGTGCACTCACCCCGTGTTGTCATCATCTGCCGGCATTGCCTGTCCCCGAGCTCGTCTGTGACCTCGAAGGCAGCTCTCCGTCAGCTCCATCCACATCGCCACCCTCTGTGTGCCTGGCACTGGCAGCTAACCATGGAGTTGACTGCGTTCCACCTCCTTTTCAAGTTCACTTCTCCAGGTAGGCTAAGCCTTAGTCTATCCTTAGAAACATTTTCCAACATCGCACGGTTTTCTTCAACTGGGGAGTACACGTGGGGCAATATCTAGATAAGTCCACGTACTTGAAATTTGTAGGCAAGGTGCTAATGATCATCAACCCACAGGAATCTGCAAAGGCTTGGCCAAAGTCAATAAAGAATCATGAGCTGTCACCCCCCAAACTGGGAAAAGCCCCATCTCCTGCTTATATTTCTTTAAAAAAAAAAAAGAAAGAAAGAAAGAAAGAAAAAAAGGATGACCTTGCAAATTACAGCCTTATAAATTTGACTTCTAAATTTGGAAAGATACTGAAAGAGGAAAAAAAATCATGAAATGAGCTTGCAAAATCGTCAACAGGGCATTTACTGTAAAAGAAGAAGTAACTCTTGACTGAAAAGTGAGTTCTGTTTTTCTTTTTTTCTCTTTTTTGGGGTAAAACTTTTATCTTCTATAACGGAATCATGCAATCATTGGCTCCTAGGGAAGTACTTTGTAGTCAGATTTAATTTTCTTAATCAGCCATTATTTAGAGTATGAATAAAACTTGTTGGCTTATGAGACTGGCACCATTTTGAACCAAAGATAAAACTAAGTGGTCGTATCAGTTTGGTTGTGAGATGCTCCTTGCTTCTTACAAGAAAATATATCAGGAGGCAGATGAGGTCAGACCTGGGTCAAATTCCAACTTTGCCACTTTGCTAGCTGGGTGATCTTGGGCAAATCACCTAACCTCTCCGATCCCCTGTTTCCTAAACTATAAATTAAAGATGACGACACCAACATAATTGCAGTGAGGATTAAAGGAGGTGATATTTGTAAAAAGAAACATAGAATGTTCAACAGGGAACTGTTTCATCTGGGAAAACATGGATAGATTGGGTTATTGAAGGGTATTACAGAAATGTCTCCCGAGATGGTGAAAAATACAGGAGATCTCAGCCTGTCTGAGCTGGTGTGTGCTCATATAACATTTCCTTTTAGGAGGGGTAGTGAGGATATCCCTAAGACTACAATGCCCCACAAGAGGGCACCTAGTGCTGGTCAATAGAGCCAATTCTGCTGAGCCACTTAGGATGGTCATCAAGAGAAGGACTTTTCCCCCCATCTTTATTTCTGGGACCAATTCTCTTTACCAGGTGTGTTCTAAGAACCTCCCCAACAGAGAACAACTCTATCTAGACCCCTCTCTCTGTTTACACTCAGGAAGAGGGTTCAGGGAAGAGAAGGGAGGTCCCCAGGGTCACATGGGGAGTCCATGGTAAGGCTGGGCGAGAAACCAAGCCTCTGACCCTTGATCTGGGTCTTTCCAGCCACCCGGTTCACCACCTGCTGAGCCGGTCTACTCCGGCTGCACCGTGTCTTGTACACCCTACTTTCTAGTTGTTGGTTAGGACTTGTGCAATCGTTTCTGGCTTCGGCTATTTGTGTGAGGAGAACGGGCGGACTCAAAATTGCTCTTCCCCCATCCTTGATTCGGGGCTGTGGTGGCGTCCCTGGCTTCAAAAGGACAGCTAGGAGGTTGTGAAAGGAGATGCCAAGGAGGTCTGGAAGCCCAGTTTTTAGCAAGCCCAAGACTTTCAGCAAGTCCAGAGACCGTCTGCAGCCACGGGGAAGCTTTGCATTTCTACACGTTCCTCTCTAGCTTACAAATGGAGAAGTGAAATGAAGCCATGCACACAGTTGTTGCCATTTATGGCCTTCTTGGCCTTGGTCTTATGACCTAAGTCTTTTTGTGCTCTCTGACACATAAAAGGTCTCAGACATGTGACACGGTGAAAACACGCTGCAGTCTAGATTTGGGAAAACCTACAGCCAGGAGGCTTCGGACACATCGCTTGATTTCTCCGAGTCTCGGCTTCCTCGTCTCTACCATGGGGCCAGATCCACTCACTTCCCAGAGTTGTGCGATGATGGATTCAGGAGGGTAGCGTTTGTGAAATAGCGCATGCCTTGCCCATATTATTTTACGTACCTTCCATCCTCTGCAGCTCTCCAAAGGGGTTCAATGATTTCTTTTTTTTTTTTTTAATTTTTTTTCAATGTTTTTATTTATTTTTGGGACAGAGAGAGACAGAGCATGAATGGGGGAGGGGCAGAGAGAGAGGGAGACACAGCATCGGAAACAGGCTCCAGGCTCTGAGCCATCATCAGCCCAGAGCCCGATGCGGGGCTCGAACTCCCGGACCTCGAGATTGTGACCTGGCTGAAGTCGGACGCTTAACCGACTGCGCCACCCAGGCGCCCCAGTTCAGTGATTTCTAAAGGAGCTCTGGGGTCAAGATTTTTACTGTAGGCCACTTTTCAAAGTTGAGCAGTTCAAACCTTGAAAAACCTTTTGGCTTTTTAAAGGGGTTTTTCACATACCTTTTTCTTAGTTTCATAAAAGGTGAAAGGGACTAGAGCCACAGCAGCGGACGGGGACAGGGAGAGACCTGTTGTGACCTCCACTCAGTCCAACAAGCTTGGTCGGGGGACCTGTCCAGGACCCAGTAGGACCCTGCCCCGTGTGCCTAGGTTGTGACTGAACTTGTCCCCGCTCAGAGGGGCCTGGCAGAGGGAAATAGGAGTGACCCGGAGGTAACAGCGCCGGGAGCTCTGGGAGCACTGGCAGCAGGGAGAATTCCTATTCCCTGGCCTCCCTCCTCTTTTCTAGGCCACCCCTCCTCCACTCTTGGGTGACCCGGAGCCAGAGAGTGGTGGGAAGGAGGGGAGGGAGACCAAAATAACAGGGACACAGGGACCGGATGCCTCCCGGCCATTTCGGTTGCACACACGCAAGCTAAGTGAGTCCCTGGGGGTTGATTATAGTTACCTGAGAAGACGCCTTCCCTCTTTCTGCAGACGGAACTTAATGAAAAGTCTGGTGCCTCAGAAGACACTGAGAAGCATTAAGAGCAGGCACCGGGCAAAATGGGGCAGCCACCGTGGAAACTAGTTTGGCGGCTGCTCGAAAAAGTTAGAGTCACCGTAGGACCCAGTGATACCGTGCCTATTTATCCCCAAGAGAAATGAAAACACACGTCCAGAGAGATACATCCAAACGTTCACGGCACAACGATTCGTCACCGTCTACCCGAAAGAACCCGAGTGCCCATCAGTGGCTGCAAGCATGAACACGAGGTGGTATATCAACACAACAGAATATTATTCAGCCTATAAGACAAAGAAGTATTGACCTTTGCTACAGCACAGATCAACTTGAGAACGGTATGCTAAGTGAAAGAAGCCAGCCACAAATGGTCATAAAGTATCTGACTGCTCTTATAGGAAATGTCGAGGACATGCAAATCCGTAGAGACCAAAAGTAGATTTGTGGGCTGGGAGGAATGGGGAGTGATCAGTTAATGGGCGCGGAGTGTTTTTCTGGAAGGAGAGAGTATTAAGACTACAGAGAGACGGTGGTTGTACAATGTTGTAAATTTACTAAATGCCCCTGAATTGTGTATTTTATGTTTCTTTTTGTTGAAACAGGGAATTACATATTTTATTTTATTTTTTTAGTGTTTATTTACTTTGAGGGTGGAGGGGCAGAGAGAGAACGAGAGCCAGAATCCCAAACAGGCTCCATGCTCAGCACGGAGGCCGACATGGGGCTCGATCCCAGGAACTTAGCACAGAGCCCGACACGGGGCCCGATCCCATGAACTGTGAGATCATGCCCTGAGCCAAAACCAAGAGTCCTGCACTTTGACTGAGCCACCCAGGCGCCCCAAGAACTGTCTATTTTAAGTGGTTGATTGTACATTATGGAAATTTCACCTCAATTAAAAAATATTTGTGGGGGGGGGGCAAAAGGATCAGGGATTTTAAATTCACTGTGGCCTGAGTTTCAATCTCACCTCTGCCTCATTTGACCTGTGTAACCTTGGGCTTTACTGTCTTTAGGGTGGTGGAAATGAGAATCCCAGAATCCCTGAGGAATCCATGAGACTCACGAAGCAAAGCACCTAGCTAGGCCCGGGGCGCCGTAAGCCCACACAGATGTCGGCTCCCTCCCTCCTGTGCCATTAACACACGTGTGACCTTCCTCAAAGGTATGGGCTAACCCAGCCTTCTGCGTACTGGGAATAATAGGGCTACCACGTTTTCACCCACCCACCTAACACAAGGAGAATTGTTAGCATTTTGTCATATTTGCTTCATGGTTCCTTTTTTGTTTGTTTAAATAATGGACAGAAACGTTTCAGATGAAGTTGAAATGTACTTTGACTCCTCTGCGCTCAGCTCAATGTCTCTTGTGAGCGAATAAGCAAGTCCATTAAACATGCGGAAAAGAATTTATTCATGCAGGGTCTACTATGAGCAATGGAGGTAACCACAGGATCTAGATACCAAGCTATGGAGCTTTGTGTTAATTGATAATTTGAGCATGTGTAGAGGTGGCCGTCCAGAGGTGCTGCGGGAAGGCACATGTGCCCTGGTTAGCAACGTGCATTAAATAACATCAGTGGTTTGCTTTCAAACTCAGACTGCCGCTAACCATCATGAAAACAAGTCCCTCCTCCCTCCTCAGCCCCGACATCCTCAAGGCACTGGCTATCCAGCAAGTGTGCTGCTAGTTAGGACATTTTCACACTATGGGCTATTGCCCCAGTAGTATGATTTTGGACTCTCATAGATCCGCTACCGTAATCGAAGGACATCACATGAAAAACCATTTGGAAAAAAGAAGAATGCTATACTGACGTACTCAGCGGCTCTCAAACAAAGGAGGGGTCTATGGAGGATGGGGTGGAGAGGCGGCAAAATGGGGGACACAGCTGTAAACTAAAAGGGATTGAAAATACAAACTGCGAGGGGCATAATGCGATTCCAGCTTCTCATGTCTCGGAAATCGGAGCCTGGAAAAGCCCGGGCAGAAACGCCCAGCATGATGAGTTGGGAATGGGGTGAAGAAGGCAGGGAGGAAACTCAGTGCTCCGCTTCCGCAAATGACCAGAGAAACTTTCTTTGTAATTTTCACGTTTCCCTAAAGACAAAGGTGACAGGTTTGCCCTGCCAACAACAACAACGACGACGACAACAAAGTCTAGAATGGGCTATGGCAATACATTACGCGGGGACGTAAAGCTAGTTTGGGCTGCTGGGGATACAATCTTTTCATAGGAGATCACTGTACCTGAAATGCAGATAGTTATAAAAATGGCATTAATTTGCTTAGACCGAGAGATTTTCACAGGAGAGCAACTAGCAGAAAACATTATGAAAATGTCCGAGAGGACTGGTAATTGAGTTGATTAGTATGACCTTGGTTATGAAGGTAATAGAGAGACCGGTGCTTAGACTGAGTTATAACCCCGTTCCCGGTTCGGCGACGGAGTGAAGGATGTAATTTGTTCGGGCTGACGCGGGGTAGCCAAGCTTCCTTTGACAAAGTAATACACTGACTAGCCGAGCTTGGCCCGTGCTTTTACCCTGACAGAGTAAACAGGACAGGGTCAAATAAGAAATGATGGACTGGGCTCGTGTGCTGGCTCACTGCGTAGACATTTGAGGGGCAGAACCTTCCGGACCATGAGCCCCGAGAAGCATTAATTCACTGCCTCTGAAGTAGCAAAGAGGGAAAAGAATACAACTGCTCCCCAGCTGGAACAAAAGAAAGCAAAACACCAACATAAACAAAGAATAAACATCCCGAGAAGGTCTGTGCTGAATCTTCTCTGGCTCTGTTTTTCATATTTTTTATAGGCATTTAGGAAGCAATATGCCACTGGCTGCCGTGGGAAATTTAACTGCATTAATCATAAGAAAGGATCTTGTGTCTGGCCCCAAGCCCATGTTCTTTCTGCTATACCTGCTTAAAATAGGCAAATTTCTCTTAAAATTTTTTTTTACATGTATTTATTTTTGAGAGACAGAGAGAGACAGAGCACAAGTTGGGGAGGGGCAGAGAGGAAAGGAGACACAGAATCCGAAGCAGGCTCCAGGCTCCGAGCTGTCAGCACAGAGCCCCATGCGGGGCTCGAACTCACGAACCGCGAGATCATGACCTGAGCTGAAGTCGGACACTCAGCCGAGTGAGCCACCCAGGCGCCCCATAAATAGGCAAATTTCTCTTAATCGCACACCACACACACACACACACACACACACACACACACACACACACACACAGAGAGACAGAGAGAGACAGACAGAGAAACACACAGGAACCTGGCCCCACAATAGTATATTCAACTTTTGTTTACTGGGTTGGGTCAATGGGTGCCCAAAGCCCTTACACTGACTGTATCAGGTCACCAGCATTGTAAGGATTTGTACCAAAGTCCATGTCCTGGGAGTTCTATCCAATTCTTAACTGTGATGACCTTCTTCATCAAGCTCACTGCAGGAGAGATCGGATCTGGGGCCTGGAACGTCTGAGAGATACTTTAGGCACTGCTATGGAGCCCACAGCGACCCTCCAATATAGGTTCTAACTCTGTACACACAAGTCTTGATCATTTCACATTTTCCATTCGTAACGCACACATACGAGATCTGAACTAGAGGGTTCTACCGGGTGAATAACAACAGTGTGCGTCCGCCCGCACACTTCGTTCTCTCTGGGGTGTGTGTGTGTGTGTGTGTGCACGTGCACGTGGATATTTGTATGTTCCACCAGTCTCCGATTTCAGGGCTGGGGCTACGCAAATGACAAAGGGCCCAGAATCCCTTGTCTCCTTGCCTCTGTCACCATGCTTGCTGACCCTCTAGTGAAAAGGATCTGACCACCACATGCGAGTAGAATAAATTATCGCTGACACTCCAATATTTAATTATGCAGCTGTCAGAGCGGCCCTTTTGAAATTCATTTTAATAAAGTGGGAACTTTCCCTTTCAAGGTTAGAGTGAGGGGAGTCACCTTTGGTGTCAGCCGAGGTCTCCACCATGAGCTCTGCATTCTTGTTCCGGACGCCTGTCACTTGGTCTGATAGAAGGGCCTGATAACAGCTCTGATGCCTGGTGGCCTCCCCCCGTCCCTGCCTGAATGAACATCCTTCATTTAAACCCACAATAATGAGGACCTCAAAGTCAGAGAGGCGGGCACAAGGGCAGCCTGGAGGGGAAAAAATGGCTTCTTATTATAAAATTCACTCAACGTGGAAGCGGTAATCTAAAAGCAATCATGGTCATCTCCCTGTTTTAACTGGTTAGCCAGAAATATCTAACATGGTGGAAGGGAACAAAAAACGAAGGCAATCCTGGGGGGGAGGTAGGGGTGCCCAGATCCTGGCATTCTGTCGTCTTTGTGTCTCCCAAACTCATGAAAGAGACGTGAATGCACCGATTTCTATTTCGCTGTACAACAACAACAACAACAACAACAACAACAAAAGGTACCATAGTTTTTGTAGTTTGGTTTCTGGGCCATAAAGTTGCCCCGAGGAAAAGCCTTTTACATGGCACACTCAGTGTGTGAAGGTAGTCTCGCCTGCCTGTTGTGGATGTGCCTAAAGTCTGTGTTTAGCCGACGTTCCATGTTTCTATGTAAACCAAGCCAGGAGAGAGGGAATCACGGCTGGGCTAGAAAAAGCCCAACTAACTCCATATATACAGACAGACTGGTGCCTCTCTTCTCTCTCTCTCTTCCCCCCCCCCCGTCTCTCTCTCTCTCTCCCCTTGACTTTTCACTCTACAGTCTCCCCCTTGCCCTCATTTTTATTTTCCTCTCCTTTCCCCCTCTGCGCTCCTTCTTTCTCTTGCTTTAATACCATGATTAATATTTATTGATTAGCGACTGTATGCTGGGCATTGTCCAAAGTTCTTTGTATGCTTATCTCTTGTGGTGCTCAAAGCAACTCTATAAATTAGGTGCCTTAATGATGGCTCCCCCTGTACAAAGGAGGAAGCTGAAGCCCAGAGAGACAAATGGTCTTACTCAAGATCACCCAGTTGGCGGAAAGCACAACAGAACCCAGGCAGTTCCCAGGGCACAGAGATTTAACTACTCTGCTCTGTATGTGTTGCCTTATTTTCTCTTATTCTGGTCTCTCCCACTAACTCTCTCTCTCACTTTCTTCCCTCCTCGCTCCTTCCTCTTTTCCCCAACTCTCCCTCCTGGGTTTGTATACACCGCGTCTCTCAAAGAATATACAACAGCTCCAGGGGATGTGTGCCGTGACCGGCCTCAGGCATAATACACTAACTCTCATCAACAAACACTGGTTTCGGAAAGAGGCCTTGGTGTGTGTGTGTGTGTGTGTGTGTGTGTGTGTGAGAGAGAGAGAGAGAGAGAGAATAAAGGCCTGAACGAACACTTGTGTGTGACTGTTGAGAGGTGCTTTCTTTAAACAGTAAGTAATAACCAGATCTGTCCACAAGCACTTTTTCTGGAGAGAACATTCCCTTCCCAGAGGCTGGGAAGATGGCTCAGGAGATGAATTACAGACAAACAAGGAGGCAGAAAAGCAACCTCTTTGCTTCTATTCTGCAGCTTTCCCAGGAGACCTGCTTTGCAGGAGCACAGGGAAGGACCCCCAGACTCAGCCAGGGCCAACAGTCAGACCACCAGCACAGCCTCAAAGTACTGCTGATTTGTAGGCTGTACTTAAAAAAAAACAAACTCTTGAGCTACTTACTATGGGACTCATGACAGCTGAGGACACAAGACCCTGGCATGGCCTGAAGAAGCTGGAAGGACCAAAGTGGAAGTCATAGCCCAACGAATGGCAAACTGTTTACTCCTCCCTAGGCCTGTTCTTAACTGTGTCCTCCTCCATCCTAGGGTCAACCTTAAGGGCATCCCTGTTTCTCAAGGGCCGGTGATAACTGACGATGCCCCTCCATATTTGCCAACAAAATTGCCTATTAGGGGAACACCAATGGTATGGAGATCGGTTGACAGTGCCCAGAAGAAGCCCCTCAACTTGAAAGAGACAACTGGGGGTCACTTTGATCTACATGACATTAACTCAAAACTTACAGGGCAGGAAAGTGTACTTCCAGGAAGTAAATGCCTCCTTGGAGCCCCCATAACTCTCACATGGGAAGCCCTCCATGGGGATTTATTGAATGAATAAGTCAATGGGTGATTCATATCAGCATTCCAACAACCTAAAGACAAATACAAACATCTCTCTCAGCCTGTGAAAACAACTGTGTAAAACCAGACACCTTTGTTATAGGTAGGAACAGTCAGCAAGAGATCACGGGATGATTTGGGGGTGAGCCACTGTCCAATAATCACCACAGACTTAAAAACATTCCCTAGAAAAAGACAACTATAGGAGACAGGTGCACTGGGGCCTGGCCACTGCCAGCTTACTGAGATCTTTAGGATAGGCTGAGTCACATCTCTAGGCTGTGGTTGGTCTTTATGGCCCCTGAGAGGGAAAGTCAAGGATTAGAGTTTCCTACCTAAAGGGACAACTGCAAGATAACCCAGGAAGGTTGTAGAAGGAGTACTTGTCAAAGTAAACAGTCTGGATATAACTTATTCTAAAACGTTTTCCATTCGATTTGTCATTCTATTTGTAAATATTCTATTTGTTAATAACACATTCTATTTGTTAATATTTGTTGGCTGTTGGTTTTATGCGCAAAACTCACGCTATGGGCTCCCCATTTCAGCCTTGCAATGGCCTTGGGTGGAAGGGAGGCACAATAACAAACTCCCTCATAGGGATAAAGAAACTGAGATAAAAAACTAGTTCAAGGTCATTTAGCTGGTACAGGGCAGAGGGAGGATTGAAGTGAGCTCTGCTGAACTCCAGCAGCAATGCTCTTAAACACCGTGCTGTGTTTTTATCAAATACCCTGGCACTCCTCTTTTCCTCGTATTCTGCGAGCAAATCCAGGGTTGCCTCTATCTAACTTAGCAACCCTGTTTAATAAGGGCTGTGTTAAATAAGACACAGAAAAATTTTTTTGGAGGCGCGGAAGGTGGCCTCCTCTATCTGCAACGTTGACACAGTCATAGTCATGGAGATAGGAGTAACAGCAGCAGTACCAACAACAGCCACCACTACTGAATCAGATTAGGTGCCAGGAGCTGCGCATGTGTGTGTGCATGTGTATATGCACATGTGTGTGCACCTGGCACACACATGTGCATGTGTGTACATGCGTTTATATGTATATGCATGCACCTAATTATGTAAATTTTATGTATGTTACATGTATTCATAAACACACACAACTGTTTTCTCTAATCTGCACTAATATTATGACTTCCATTTCTTTTCTTTTTTTTTTTTTTTTTTGGGGGGGACAGAGAGAGACAGAGCATGACCGGGGGAGGGGCAGAGAGAGAGGGAGACACAGAATCGGAAACAGGCTCCAGGCTCCGAGCTATCAGCCCAGAGCCTGACGCGGGGCTCGAACTCACGGACCGCGAGATCGTGACCTGGCTGATGTCGGACGCTTAACCGACTGTGCCACCCAGACGCCCCATGACTCCCATTTCATCACTAGATAAACCACAGCTCAAAAAGGCTAAACATCTTGCCTGGGCTCATAAAGAAACTAACTGGTGGGCCGAGTTTGGTATGCAGATCTGACTCAAAGCTATCGCTCTTGAAAGACAAAATAAGTTAAATAAAATCCTTCTGTCATGCCTCTACATCACTTTAGAATTTATATGGGAGTTTCAAGTACCTCATTTTATCTAATCCTTATGACAATCGGATGATTGGCTGTTACTGATATCTACTGAGTATTCACACGACCCCTCTGTTACAGGTGATGAAATCATGGGGCCCCAGGTCACATGGCTTGTCGAGGGCGCCTCAGCTAACCCAAACCAGCCCCTGAGACTTCCACTCATCGAGTCCCAATGTGTCTACCTTCCTTAACGCAGAGTAGCTTGTCTCTCTGCTCGGTGGCGCTGTAGACCAGCAACATCCACCCATCAAGACGCTTGTCCCGCTGAGGTCCTCGGAACTGACAGCTTCCATCTTGAACAAATAGACTAGTGTTCATTTGGATGTTCTCGGGCTCACGTGGCACCCACTCCAACAGCTGCTTGCCGAGTGAATTTAGACAATGTTCTGGATGCCAGTTCTCTCATTGCAAATGGGAAGAGATTTACAAAGCAGCAGCCGCTTGTCTTGCGGAAATAATTACGGGTCAAAGTCTCCAAATCCCTGAGCTGCCCCGGGTATGTGTCCCAGTCCTGGGAGCCAGAGCACCCCACCCCAGGACGACCCTCTTCAGAGAGCAAGGGTGGCATACACCCCAAGATGACAGGCAAAGGCTAGGAGGCTGGAAGGGAGAAATAAATCCCGAGTCAACGAGAAGGATTAAAAAGTCACCTACCATGAGGAGAATTCGCACTCCACAAATTTTTCTCGACTGAGTAAATTTAAAGAAATAAAACTAGATTGAGCATGCGTTTAATACTGGCTGCTATCTTTTGCTCTGCTCTGCTCAGTGGCTTGTTAAATATAAAAAGATTTGCCCTGCAAGGAGACGTGGGGAGAGGCAATCTCAGAGGGACCCATCAGCCACCCCGCCCCTCCTCCTTGTAACCCAGGGGAGACGGACAGCCCTGTTTCATTCTAGCGCCCCAGCGCCCCGGTCTTGTGTACAGGCCCCACATGCGATCACCGGTATCCCCACTGTCTCTTAATAGAAGGTGAGATATAAAAAGCTCATTCGAGATGCCAGGAGCTTCCCTTTCTGACCCTGGCTGCCTGAGAGGCAAATTGCATTAGAAAAATGACATGCCATTCATCTCGCGAGTACTTGCAGGAACATTTAGCTAATTAAATGATTAATAAATTTAACACTGCTTTATAATTTCATTTAGCTGTGTTGGAAATCACACGGTGAGCTGCGTATGCACCGAATGAGATTAGGTGGGAGTGAGGGTTTCGGAGGCTGCCCTGGTAATTGAGATTAGTCTATTACTACAGTGACCTTTTTAACTTTTATATTCTCTTGTTAAAGCGAAATAAAATTTTATTCACTTTTAAGGAATATTTACTTAGAGAAATTTACATGAAATTAAAGAAACACCAAGCCCAGAAGCCTACTGGGGCCAGAATCCATGCACTGTTCCTTTTCTAATTTTCAGAGGCTCTTTAGGAAATTGTTCTTGAGCTAGCTGGAGGCAGAGTGTAGAGCAGTGTGGTTTTAGAGAGCTCAATCATTCATTCATTCACTCAGTAAACACCCAATCCCTGCTGTGTCCTGTACATGCCTCTAGGCCCTGGTTCTACAGCAATAAACACAACCTGGGTCCCTGCTTCCCTGGAGTTTAGGTTATAGCGGGAATATAGAAATGAGAAGCAAATAAATAAACAACAAAATAACAGACAGTAATAAGCACAGCACAGAGAATTAGAAATAATGATTTCTTTAGACTGGGGAGCCCAAGAAAATCTCTGTTCAGAGATGACCATTCAACTGAGATCTGAATTATAAAAAGCAGCCAGCCATGCAAAGCTCAGAAGGAACAGCACACCAGAATAGAGGAGACTGGGGGTGAAGGTCCCGAGGAAGGAAGAAGTGGATGTGGTGTGTTCAAGAAACAGAAGAAACAGGGGGTTTGGGGAGCTGGTGCGTTGGAGGTGATGCAGTGAATGTAGGAAGGGTCAGACTAAGTAATCCATGCTGGTCACAGTAAGGAGTTGCAGTATTTTTTTATAAATGCAGTGGAAAGCCACTGGAGGGTTTTCAGCCAGGCAGTGACACCACTTGTCAAGTGACTCCATCTAAGCCAAATGTTTCTGCAGCCACAGTTAATGGTGGGACCATGGGGACCTTCCTGCCTTTGTAAGAAAAAGAGGCCTGACTCGGTTTCCTTCACCTTCACCTTCACCTTCCTTTGTAAGTTGTGCTTTTTTTCCAACTGAAAACTGTAACTGCTGGTCGTACTTCTCTCTCCTTTTTTCAATATGTCGTACTTTGTGGTCCCATGTATTCTGAAAATATTTTCAATTATCCCCAATTTTTGCTCTCCTCACCTATAAAATCCAGAAGCATACATATGTAAACTTTCAGAGGTCTCTGCTTGGTTCTCTCCTATGTTAAACACTTCTTTTATTTTTCCGTACTCTGAGGCTTTGACATTTGGGGCCTCACTGACCCCAGAGACACTCACTCTCCCTGACAGTCGATTCCTAGAGATAGGAAGCAACTCCCCTGTGCCTCACAAATGCAAACTGACCAATCCTGAGCCCATACCTCCAAATCACCTTCCTTATCACGTCCTCACATTCCCGGCTCTAACTATCCTGTCCTCACTATCTACCTGCTCTAATCACCCCAGGGCCAGATGCTGTAGCCCTGGGCCTGCTGAAATTATTCAAAGTAGCCAATCCTCAGCTTACTTTCCCTGCCTTGCCTGTTCCTTCCTGCAGAAACCACAATAAAGCCTCCTGCCCAAGGTCCCATCTCCCTCTGCCTCCTGACTGAGGCAGTCCGGGTACTTCCCCAGGTGATGTTCCCACCCTAGCACAGTATGTCCCTTTCCGGGGACCTGTGGGTATTGCAAACTGTCATTGCAATGGCAACCATCTCTACATCTGTTGGTCTTACCATACCTAAGTAATAATGAAAGTTATATCATAAAACATCTCCAAATACCAGTTTCATTGCACAGCAGGGAATAAGACCTATCATTTGCTGAGGTCTGACTTCGCGCCAGGTACTTTAGAGACGCGGCTGACTTTAACAGACTCTCACTTAACCCTCCCACGACACTGCAAAGAAGGTAGTTTGGGGCCATTTTATAGACGAGGAAACCGAGACAGAGTTTAAGGAACTTGACCAAGACCACTTGGCTCTATGTCAGGGTTAGGAGTTAACCCCAGAAGAGAGATGGTATACAGTTCATAAGTTAAAAGAAAGAGCAATTTCCTTCTGATGAAATGAACTAACGGCCATGCTGGACAGACCACCTCTCGGCAGACACTTGGATGATTTTGTTCTGTCTGCTTGCTCGTCCGGCCTACCTGGTTTGGAACCACCATTTGTTGCCCAACCACTGTTTCTCCTGTACCTACTCTGCCTAGTTTCTCATCCAGGCATATTTATCCAGAATTTCACCATTTCTCCTAACACCTTCTTACAAGTTAATATAAAGATGAAGAGAACGTCTAGAGAAATGTCCAGGGCCCTTTTACCAGGGGCCCCTTGCCATTCTTCCAGAAGGAAGGCCAATGCCTCAGAGTGTTGGCAAGAGTCATGAAAGAACTTCGCTCCTCTGATGCTAACTCACATTTTACAAACCTACATATTCAACATTAAAAGTTTTTGCTGTTCCTTGTTGGTTCTCCCCCCCCCCCACCAACCCATAGAGAAGATGAAATAAAAGGTCTTCCTTTCAGTAAGTGTTTAAACTACACAAGTTTCAATTTCAGGTAATTATGCATACATCCCTCGGATATTCTTAAGACTTTGAACACACACACCCCTTACATTTGAAATCCTGTGATACCTGCTGTAAACCCTAAAATTTGTGAGCGATTACCTTTGTAAGCAGCATTTCTGGAAAATAACATCTGTGTGTGATTCGCACTTTTTTTTTAACTTGTAAATTGTCTGGTTGTTAACTCTGACTACTAATCTTAGGATGCTTAAGAATTCATAATTTTCCTTGCACTGTCTTCTACATGGTGTACAAAATTTGGGCACCCCTGTGTAATGAAAATGTTTTCTGCTTTAAAAAAATCCCAGTTGTTAGACCTATAGACAACACATTGGCACCAGTTAGTAGTAACAGACGAAGTGATGAGTAGCAAGAACATACACAGGCCCAAGAGGTGGGGACCTGCCTGATCTTCTAGAAATTGTGAATTCAATATTTTACTCTTTCATTTTTTTTTTCATTTTTCTTAATGTTTATTTACTTTTGACAGAAAGAGAGAGACAGAGCATGAGCGAGAGAGGGGCAGAGAGAGAGGGAGACACAGAATCGGAAACAGGCTCCAGGCTCTGAGCTATCAGCACAGAGCCCGACATGGGGCTTGAACTCATCGACCGCAGGATCATGACCTGAGCTGGAGTCGGACACTCAACCGACTGAACCACCCAGGCGCCCCACTCTTTCATTTTTAATGATGACATAACCATGTGAGGTATGAGAGTTTAGATGCTTTAAGAATTTCCTTCCTCTTTGTTAGATGTTTAGAAATCATCAGAGGTATTTGTGTCTAGATTTTTTTTTAAGTTGCAATTCTTCCTGCCTCCCTCCCTCCCCCTCTTCTTTCTCTCTCCTCTCTCTCTTTCTGTGTATTAGGCCACTATGAACCTGACATCATATTAGGCACTGATGATAAGACAAGAAAAACATTCTGGCTGTCTAGGAATTTATAATATAATCCTTTCTGTTCAAAACATCTTCCATGGACCATCGGCAGTGGCATCTCAGAGCTTGTGAGGAATGCAGAATTCATTCACATCAGATTCCAGACACCCTGATCCCAAATCCGCGCTTTTAGAAGGATGTCCGAGTGACTCATGCACATTCTAATTTGATAAACTGCCTAGATCAAGGGTCTGCTATTTCCGGCAAGCAGGTAAAATCCCGCTAGCTGTCTGGTTTTGTTATTCCTGTTATTCCTGCTTGTTTTTTACCGTCCATAATCTAAGAATAACATTTACATTTTAAAACAGATATAACTTAAAGGACTGGATGACTATGTACAGAGTAGCCTCTGTTTTGTGTCTTAGACCACAAACTGTAAAATATTTACTATCTGGATTTTCAAGTAAAAGTTTTCTGACCCCTGCTCTATAATGCAGGTGAATCTAGAACCCAAAGCCTGGAGAAAGCATACGTTTTGAAACAAGCAATGACCCTATAACACTAATTCCGCTGAAAATATTTGTTAAACTACCAAATGTCAGAGGAATGGCCATGGTTTTGTTGTTGTTTTGTTTTGTTTTTTAGACAAACCATGACATATTTAATAGGAATATCGGCACTGAAAGCTTACGTCGGAATCAAGCCCGTAGAAACTACTGGTGTAACGTGAATTTCATAGCTCGTGCTTAGAGATCCATCAGGACCCACAAAGCAGTTATCCTCAGCTACAGAAGAACCCAGAAAACATGAAAGTGGGTGCACCTGGTTTTGTCCAGGTTCACCGCATACATGATTAGCAGCAAACCGAAGATGGTTGTTTTACCACGCACGGCCCTCCGCAAAACTGGCCATGGTTTTTTTTTGGTTTTTTTTTGTTTTTTTTTTACATTTACGAAAAGTTGTGAACTTTTTCATTTTCTCAGATCAAGAATATACCAAATCGCTATTTACTATCCTCATCATTTCAGAAAAAGAGTGGTTATTTCTTTCCAATGGAACAAACTGTCTTGGACAAAAGAATTTTACTTTTTTCATATGGAAATACCCACGTCCGTCCTTCAGGGGCAGGTTAGCTAAGGAAATGTAATGTGGGGCCAGTGATGAGGCTGGATATGGGGTAAAAAGAGGAGACAAGAAATGAAGTCAGAGAAAAGGGGGAAGAAGAAGCAAGAGCAGACAAGCTTCAAAAAAACTAAATTCAAATAGGGAATATGAGTCCGTGTCTCCACAGGGACAGCGACCTGACCACTGTCCAGTTGCCATTGATAAATAAACACTTGTTGCACTAGATTAAGTTAAAAGGATCGAGTAGGTGGATTTGCGGTGGCAAGACCCAAGTTACCTACTTTTCATACCATGTAGGTTTTGACAATGAACAAATAGGAACCTGTTCTTTGAAGATCATCTGTGATACATCAACTCAGCTGCTTAGAACAGGGGCCCGGAGGAACCATTCGTGGCTTTGGACTGGGGGTGTGGAAGCTTTGCTCTCTTTTCTCCCAAGCTCTAAATGTTTGCGGAACACAGTCTTGGCTAGCATCAAGGATGACAGGACAATGGTCCGGGCAGGCCCCCCTGGCCCATCCACAGGCCTAGAAACCCATTCAAAGCTCGGGGGCTGTAACTGGGTCAAGAGTGTCTCCCCCGAGTGTAGGTAACAAACCTGTTCTCTATCTGAATGCGTCGCCCTAAAGGAGCAGGCACTTAGAACATAACAGAAACCGATGACACTGAAGTCGGTTTCAGCTCACTTCTAAATGGTACTGGGAGGGAAAAGCAGTGTGCATGATGAGATTAAGGCCTTCTAGGATTCCCAACTTATAATTAATCTAGTTACAATAAAAGCTAGAGGTCCTTCATTGTTTTTCAGCTGGGTAACCAATGGTGGGCAGGTATTATGAGTATTGTCACAGGCTAATACACAATCTGAATTTCCAGAAACACTATTGTGGGGTGCTCTCCAGGGGTCCCCGTGTAATGGCAAAACGAACCACCTGATAGTATCTCCCTGGCCCCTTAAATAGATACCCACAGTCGGAGAAGGACTCTGCTGGCTTCCCTCTCACCGGACAGGCTGCTCAGAAGGACCCGAGTGACTCTAGACCCTCCAGAAAACTTGTGTGGAGGACTTTCCCAGCCAGAGAAGGGAAGCCGGCTAGGGCTAGGTTCGAATCCCACACACGCTGTCAGGAAGCCAGTCCACCTCTCTGTGTCTGTTTCCTCCCCCTCGAGTGGGGATGACAAACCTGCCTGTCAGGCTTTTCAGGAGGTTGGATGAGCAATATAGCGATGACAGGTGGTGTGGCTCGGCGGATTTCGTTTGCTCGTATTTTGCTTCGTAGAAGCCAGGCCTCTGCTCTTGGCGTGCACTCTGCCTAGCGGGCTCGCTTTGCCCCTTCGCTAGCTATTTTGCGTTCTCCTCTTTCCAAGCGTCACCTCCTCCAGGAAGCTTCCCCTGATATATACCCCCAGGCGAGGAGCAGTCCTCTCTTTCCACCGCCTCCTGAACCCTGGGTGCACCCATGCCCTTGACTCAAAGAATGGAACCAAACGCCTCCTGGTTCTATTTCCCGGGGTGAGCTCACAAGAGCCGTCTCTGTCTTCACCTCAGTGTCAGCCCATCGCCGACACGTGGAAGCTGCTAGATGTTAGCTGAACTGCAGAACAGCCCCTCTGCTCCGCATGCAATACACTGCTGGTTAAGTCTGGGGCTCTCTGTGGTTTGGGCCGCAGAGCTGTTCTCTAAAGCCTGGGTTGCTGCCACGTGGCTTTGCCCAAGACCCACTTCTGCTCTTGATTCAGGAAGGAGCCTGTTCAGCCCAGACCCCCCTCGGGTCCAGGCGGCGCGTGCTCTTCTCTGTCCCATCCATCATCCGACTGTCAACATGGGTCAGCGAATCCTGCTCCTTGGGGCCTCTGGCCTTGCACCCGGCGGAAGGATGCAAACAGAAGCTGCAAGGCAGTGCTGAGAAAAATAAAATTGCCAACCATCTTTCATCTTACAGGAAAAGGGAGAAGCCAAAACTTCTCAGTAGTACTGGAGAAATAAGGCACAGCAAGATGGAGGGCTTCTAGGATTCCCCACCTTAGGGTTACTACTGTGACAACAAAATCTAGTCTCTCTCCCTATAAAAGGGACTATTTGTTGTCTTTTCAAGACTCAGTCTGGATACCCTCAGCTATTCAAATGCGATATTCATGACTGAAACAACAACGGAGATAAATAAAGGCCATTCCCAGATCACAGGGAAGAGAATTAGAATCACATTAGAGCCAGAACTTCCAAATCCATGCAGGAGGCCTGGCTTTTCCCTGCAGTTACGGGAACTCTGGGGTCAAACAGAACCATTAGGTGGCTCTACCTGTCAGGACCCTGCATGGGGCTCTGACAATAGCACACCCAGAGCGCCAAACACTGTGGCAATTTTCTTCTCACCTGCCATCTGTCATCCTTGAACTGCAGGCATGGGCTTCATGTTCTGCATGATTTCCAGGAGAAAGTGATACCATCCAGAAGCAGAGAGGGAGTACCCAGCTCTCTTCCCTTCTAAGCTCAGGGTAATTGCATAACTCTTTATTCATTATAAACCTGAAACAAGCCCTCCAATGCACGATGGCGCCATGCAAAACCATTTGTCTCCAGCCAGGATACCAATCAGTGGAAGGACCAGTATCGGTTGCTGTCCTCTCCCTCCCTAACCTCCTGCCAGTGCCGTGGGATGTCTGGACCCGTGAAAGCAAAGAGAACGTGAACATGCTTCCATGTCTAGGAGAAGTGAGAATGTACAGACTTGGGGGGCGCCTGGGTGGCTCAGTCGGTTGAGCGTCTGACTTCGGCTCAGGTCATGATCTCGCGGTTCTTGGGTTCGAGCCCTGCCTTGGGGTCTGTGCTGACAGCTCAGAGCCTGGAGCCTGCTTCGGATTCTGTGTCGCCCTCTCTCTCTTCCCCTTCCCCGTTTGTGCTCTGTCTCTCTCTCTGTCTCTCTCTCTCTCAAAAATAAATGTTAATAAAAAAAAGAATGTATGGACTTGGGAGAGTCCACCTTATATCTGCTTGACCTGTGTTTTTAATGGCCTTCAGGTGCTTGCTATGAAGGATGATTCTTCACTTAGAAGAAACACCAAAGGCAGTAACATGTCAACAATCACAGGACAGAATGTTCTAGATTTCAAGTGATTAAAAGAGTTGGGTATTTAGGAAGTAGTGCCATTTTATGGTAACTGTATAATATATACAAAGCAGGGGGGTGCATTTTCTGGGGAAATTAGTTTTTCCTCTTGAACACAAAAGGGATAGATTTATATATTTAATAGATGTGCCAACAGTGGGTTGACTTGTATAAAATGACAAACTTTAAAAAGGAGAAATAATTCATGTGCAATGCCGCACAAAGCCTCAAATCAGGAAGAAACGTACAGTGCTGA
The DNA here is from genome assembly GCF_018350175.1 of Felis catus. NCBI lineage: Eukaryota > Metazoa > Chordata > Mammalia > Carnivora > Felidae > Felis > Felis catus. The sequence continues at coordinate 52,939,590 of NC_058382.1, read as the reverse complement.
AAATTTAGGCAAAATGATGTCCTACCGGCTGAATCTGGCCCATAGATGTATTTCATTTGGCTTCCTCCAAGTTGCCCCATGCAATGAATTCGCTGCCAACATTTAAAAATTGGATGACTCTACGTTTTCACACACACACACACACACACACACACACACACATTGAACTGAATGGAACCAAGGTTCTCTGGAAAAATTCTATGCTCTGGCAAAATTGGATCTAATTTCCACTTGGCAACATTCAGTTGGGATTTAATAATGGCTGCCCCTATCACAGGGCACAGACAGTCCCTGACACTGACACTTTCGACTATCTTCCCTGCACCGGGGACTGGGTCCAGCGCCCACCATCTATCATTTCATACACACACAACCTCATTCATTTATTCTACCAGCCTGGTACCTAAAGGCATCTTCGTTTGCCCTACTCTGTACTATATAATTGTTACTTATTAATAGGATTTTACCTCCCGTTCCTGATGCATGAGTCAAGATAAACAAACATGCCACTTCAGTGCAAAGTTCCACATGTAGAAAAATGAATGCGTTAAAGGGCAAAGTTGAAAGCTACTGTTTGGCAGTTTCATGAATCTATGGTTTGGGAAAGGACCTTTTGTACCAGTCATGAGAGGAGCTTTCGCTTTTAATCTCCAACCGAGAGTAGCCTGAGCAGAACTGGTCTTGGAGAAACAGGATCATCATCAGTGGATCACACCTGTGTGTCTTCTCAGTTGCCTTAAAACAAGGGGCCTAATCAGAGAGAAGTGTCCTTGACCAGGAGAGTAGTTCTTTCCTACATTCCCTTCTACGAATCCTGTGTGATCCGTAACACTCATGTTGCAAGATGGCTGATTGAGTGTAGAGGGAGCGTCCACGCCAAAGGAACTGAGTCGTGCACATTAACCAAGGTGAGGCCAGGACTGGTATCTGGGCTTCTGCCCTGACCCACTGGCTGTGGGCCTAAATGCAGTCTGTGGCTGAATGCCAGATGAGGAAGAAGAACACCCTAAAATATAGGTAGGCAGATTATTTATGAGACGTGAAACTAAATGCTTACTGGTTTTTACCTAATTCAAGCTGAGCTCCACAGTGGCTGATGGGGACCCAGTAGAGACCAGCCCATAGGCAGGGACCTACGTTCCATTCTCATACTTTCCTAACCACAAAAATGGAACCCAACCGACAAGTATTTACTAAGCATCCTCTCCATGTGAGGCATTCCACTGAGGCGGACGTTTGCTAAAGAAAAGTCAGTGGACTGTTAACAAAATATTGGCAAACTGAATCGGACAATGTATAAAAAGACTTACATTCTGTGAATGGGATTTATCCCAGACATGCAAGGCTGGTTCAACACTCAACAACCAATCAACATAATTCACGAAATCCATAAGCTAAGAAAATTCATATGATCATATCTTTTGACAAAGAAAAAGCATTTGACAAAATCCAACACCCATTCATGATTAAAAAAAAAAAAACTCTTAGCAAATTAGGAATAAAGGAGAACACCCCAAGTTGATAAAGCCTATCTATAAAAAACAGCCAGCATCAATCATTTAATGGTGTAATAGTGAATGATTTCCCCCCAAGACTGAGACCAAGGCAAGGATTTCTCTTCTTGCCACTCTTATTCAACATAATAAGTTCTAGCCACTATAGTAAGGATACGAAAAAGAAGTAAAAGGCAACCATATTGGAAAAAAAGAAATAAAACTCTCTGTTTGCCTGTGAAATGATTGGCTATATAAAAAAAAAAACAACCAAGAATCTAAAAAAAAAAATAAGAAAAAATTCTAGAACTGATAAATAAATTAAGGAAGGTCACAGGATCAAGATAACAGACAAAACACAATCACCTTTCTATACTAACACTGAACATGTGGAAACTGAAATTAAAGACACAATATCACTGACAATCACTCCAAAGAAAATGAAAACTTAGGTATACACTCCAGAGTCATACCCTAAACAGATGGGAGTGTCATGTCACGTCCATTGGAAGACTTAACATAGTAAAGATGTCAATTCTCGCCAAACTGATCTACAGGTGTAATGCGCTTTCTACCAAACTTGCAGCAAGGTTTTTGGTAGACAAAGACAAGCTTATTCTAAACTTTATGTGGAAAGGCAAAGACCCAGGAAGAGTTAAAACGCTCTCGATAAAGAAGAACACAGTGGGAAAAATCACTCTACTTCGTATCAAGACTTACTCTGTGGCGACGACAATCAAGACAGTGTATGACTGGCACAGACTCAGACACACAGATCAATGAAGCAGAATAGAGAACCCAGAAATAGAGCCACACAAATATGCCCAACTGGTTTTTGATAAAGATGTGAAAGCAGGTCTACGGAGGAAGAATAGAACTTCAATATCAACAATAGGTGTTAAAGCAACCGGACATCCACGGGCAAAAAATATGAACCTTTACTGACTTCACACCTTACATAAAATTTCATATAGATATTCAGTAACTCCTGTTAAATATTTTATACTTTTGGTAATAGTTTAAATGAAATCTTTCTTTTATTGCCATCTTTAATTACTGCTAGCATAGGAAAGATGCGTTGATTTGCAGATCTTTACTTTATATCTAGCCAACTCTTCGAATTATCTTGCTACTATTAATTTTTCTGAGACTATTTTAGCTTCTCTAAGATTATAGTTATATAATTTTTAAATGAAGTACATTTTGTTTCTTCCCCCTTAGTGAAGTCTTTTTTGGGTCTAATACTATCTGCTGAAACTTCCTGAGCAAGATGAATCGTGATGGGTATTGTGGACACACTTATCTGGTTTCTGATTCAAATGGACAGCACTGTTTGGTGCTCTCCGTGTTGAAAATATTTGTGGCAGATTTTAAATAACATCCTTGATTATACTGGATGAATTTTCTCCCTCTAGTTTACTTAGCAGTATAGTTATTGATGTTGGTTGGTGAAATGGTTGATTTTGAGCAAATGCCTTTTTGGCATCATTGATAGAACCATAAAGTCATTCTTTAATCTGTTGCTATAATAAATTAAACTGATAGAGAATAAAAACAATAATAAAGAAATGACATGGAAATTTAATTAGTTCTAGTTAATAAGGCATTAATGCCATTTTGTAAGCTCCAACCCATAGCAAGTGGCAACCTTCAACAAATCTAGAAAAGCTCTCATTTATAGGCAAATGCATCTAAAGAGTGTTTTAAAAGACTCTTTTAGTGTATAAATTAATAACATTTTTATAAGAATCTAGAAGATATATCATGAATGAATTTAAGACTGAAAAAAGTATTCATTTTCCCTAAAAAACATCCCCTTTCGACCCAAGACTTTTTATTTTTTTTTTTTTCAACGTTTATTTATTTTTGGGACAGAGAGAGAGACAGAGCATGAACAGGCGAGGGGCAGAGAGAGAGGGAGACACAGAATCGGAAACAGGCTCCAGGCTCTGAGCCATCAGCCCAGAGCCCGACGCGGGGCTCGAACTCACGGACCGTGAGATCGTGACCTGGCTGAAGTCGGACGCTTAACCGACTGTGCCACCCAGGCGCCCCAAGACTTTTTATTTTTAATGCAAAGGAAAATTCAGTAGCCTGGTGCTCAAATCATGCAACAAACAGGAAGCTGAGAGAGAGCAGATAAAGAACTAGCATGTGTCCTAAGTGGCAAGATGATGCCAGTTCCTTTTATGTATATTATCCCCTTGGATCCTTAGAATACTCCAGTTCTCTCTACACATGGACATGAGGAGCAGGTAACACCTAACAAGTGATGGGGGTGCAGAAGTCCTGGGTCCAGTGGACAGCCTTCCCAGGCAGGTGCTATTAATTTCTCTCATGTAACAGTCGAGGACACAACTCTAGAATGGCCCAACAGATTATCCAAAGACACAAGGATGGTAAGTGGCGGAACTGGGAGGCAAATCCTGGTGCATCTGAGACAAAAAGCTGATCTTCTTTTAATGAACACTGGTAGTTATCTGGTGGCCAAAAGCAGGGGTTTCACATCAACAGACAGGGACTTGAATACTGGCTCAGGCCCCACTGGCTGTATGCTCTTGGGACAGTTACTTAACTCCTCTGTACCCCAGTCTCTCCTGTATATAATCAAGGCAACCCAGCACTCCATCACGGGGCTACTATGAGGTTCAAACGAGCTACCACACACAAAGCCTAAGGCATGGAATATAGTAAGCCCTTAATACCTACTGGCTAATAGTCTATTTATTATCATTATTATTACCATTATTTTTATCAACCTTGAAACTATTTTTCTAATGGCTCTGAGTAAATCATCACTGATATCAAGAATAAAACTCCAACAGAAGCCACTCAAATGACTCTCAGTAGCTAATAAAACCTAATAAAGTCAATGTATCCACTTTGCCAAGCCACAGAATACACCACTGTTCAGGTAAGTCATAAAGTCTTCCCTGAAGCTGTTATAATGATTGATCCTCAGGCACAATTAAAACTCAAGCAATACATTGACATTTTAATAGAACAAATAATTTAAATACATTCAATATGTTAGGCAGGAACGATTTTTGTAATACATACTGATAAAGTTGGGAAGTTATCCCCAAAAACCGTGTAGAGAAAGTCTTCATGCAAGAGGGTGAAGAAGGTGAAGAAAACAGGATTGAAGTTCTTTGATAGAAACCATAAATCTTGCGGCCACTTGGAACGGAGCAGTTAATTTTGCAGACCACGTCCTACGAAAAACGGTCCCTTAACTATCTATGGGTTTTCTTTCTCTCTCAGTTTTTTTTTCCTGTCATCTCCAAAATACCATCAAAGATAAGTGATAAGGTACTTCTTGTGTTTCTATCACCCATAAAAGAACATTTCCAAATAAACTGATTCAAAGAGGAGAACAACAACAACAACAACAACAAAAACAAAACCAAAAAAACAATTTTCCTGGTGAGAGCCAAAACGAACACACTTTCCAATAAAAAGTGAGATCAATGGCACGGCCTCCTGCATGCATTCCAGGGATGTTCTAGAAACTGTTTCATGACCATCTCTGGTGGGGAGGAGGGAGCCCTGGTTTGTAGCACTGGCCAATTTCCATGCTGTAAGTATTTCCACCATGGCTGAATTCACGCAGTGGATGCGATGTCACTGAACGTGGGGGATGGGTATAATCTGCTCTCGCTGGCACAGCATGGACGCCATTTCTACCCCAGCTTTCTGCATTACTGGCTCGTTTGATTGCATTTAGGCGTCCGTCATTACCAGAAATCGTCTGATCCATCTGATCGTCTCCATGTCGATCAGACAAGAGCTCCTTGAGCATAAGGGACGTCCGCCTGGCCACCTCCATACATTCCCATGGCTGCTCTAGACAGCGGCTGGACACAGCAAGCATTCACTAAATGCTTGAATGAATGAATAAATGGCATGGGGTTGGTCAGGGGAGGAGATGGAGAAGAGGAAAGAGCAGAGGAAGAAAAGGAGGACAAGATACACCCAAGACAAGTGGGTCAAAACCCGACCTTGCTGCTTTTTACTTTAGCAGGTGGGATAATGAGACCTAACAGTCGGGTCGCCTCTTCACTGCTAGGTGGGCTTATCGGGAGAGCCAAATGCCAAAGAGTGGACCTGTATGACACAGCTTCTTACTGGACAAGTATGGACCAGAAATTGTGCCATATGTTTTTTGTTTTGTTTGTTTGTTTGTTGTTGTTTGTTTTTTAACAACTTTTTTTTTACATTTTATTTTTTTTGATTGAGAGAGAGAGAGAGAGAGACAGAGCACAAGGGGGGGGAGAGGCAGAGGGAGAGGGAGACACAGAACCCGAAGCAGGCTCCAGGCTCTGAGCTGTTAGCACAGAGTCCGACGTGGGGCCTGAACTCACAAACCGCGAGATCATGACCTGAGCCGAAGTCGGACGCTCAACCGACTGAGCCACCCAGGAGCCCCTGTTGTTTATTTTTTTTAATCCCACACTTTTCTGGAGCCTTTTCTCTTAAGTTGTTATCACCACTAAAAGTTTAGGCTGACAGGTCCTTTAAACAATGTCCCATACAAGTGCGTGCCTATTTTTTTTTCCTTAATTTTGATTTCCTACTGTTGGAAGCCAGAGGTCCAGCCATTTGTATTCTAAATCCCAGGCATCAGCATCCTTCCTAATGGATAAATAAAGAAGTGCTGCAAAAAAACGGATCTGTGAAAACCCTTTGAGGGACAAGGAGAATCTGTGGCTAAATAGGAGTTCGTTCATTGTAGGACTGATGTAGAAAAAGAGCCTCCCCCCTTGGGCAGAAGTATGAATGTCAGCGTCATGAAGGAGTGTACGTCATTGTGTCTACACGACTCATCTTGCAAGCTGACGTTTAATAGACAAAAGATAATGTCCGGCTTTCGCGCGAGATGTTCTCTGAAGGCTACTGGCCCATAAATCTAGATCTAAAGAGTTTGGGGTGGCGTTTCTTCGTCACCACACAGCCAGCTGCCTGCCTCGCACTGTGCACCCCCTCAGCGCAGTCACGGCAGGGAGAGATTTGTGAAGTCCAGGGGAAATCGAGACGCGTTGGCATTGTTTTCTGCTGAGTTCCCCAAGAGAGGGAATCTGCTGGACACTAAAGCAATGGGGCTTCTCAGGTGCCAGTGCTGCAGGGCACAGAAATTGCAGCTATAAACTCACCATCATCAAAGAGCAAGTGATTATAAGAGGGGGTAAGGGGGCGGCAGCCATGGCGGGGGGGGGGAGTTGCCTCTGATTCCCTTTGTACCAACAAAGGGAGAGGCCAAGACCAAGCACATCTCACGTGTCACTCCTCCAAGAACACAGCGGTTCTAGGAAGTTAGCGGCCACCCCACTCCGCTTGATAGTCAGCTCTGAGGATGCATTTTGGGGAAGTGTCCAAAAGGCCATTTTCGTTGTCACTGCTGACTTAGGCATGCCATCGGCCGGGAGGGATGCACTTTGTTGGTTTCTTGTGACTGCAGGAAAAGTGCTTTACCCAACAACAAACAACCCCCTCCCCCCAGATCAGGTAAGGAGCTTGATGTTTCCAATGGGGTTGAGACCACGGGGCACCGCGAGTATGAGAAATCCAAAAATGCTTTATCAGGCCCCATGGCGCTGACAATGCAGCAAAGCCCAGCTGGAACCGTGGTCAGCTGCCAGAGGTGAAATCGATGTTGGGCTCAAATGATCAGAAACATAACACGCAAAATGTAATTCCCCCTAAAGGGGGGGGGTTGCAGCCCGGCTTCTTCCAAACAGTTTCTGGGGAGGGTCTTGGGTGTTTGCCACTATGTGTGACACAATTAATATCGGTTTGGGACACTCTCTCAAGTCACCTGCGCAAATGTCGCGAGTCATTCCTAACTCTTTTACTTTGCCCCTCCTGTGAGGAGCGCAAACATTCTGATGAAAGTCAGCTTTCAGAAACAAACGCCATAAACCTATTTTATTAAACTTGGAGAATTGAAAAACATTCCAACAGAACCATCACCACGTTTTTGTTTTGTTTTGTTTTTTCTTCCCTGTGATTCTTAAAAAGAGAGGGAGAGAGAGAGAGAGCAAGCGAGCTCACATGGTTTCCACAGCTAAATTCTACAAATCATGTTTGGACATCAGTAAAAATGATGGACAAACCTTTTCGCAAAAATTTCAACCTGGCTTGCCTTGAAAAACATAAAGAGGCTCTCTGGCACTAGATGTCAAATTAATTGCAGGCAAAGTGTGTTACAGTAATTCACTTGGCAGTTTAAGCAAAACCAAGGGAACGGCATTAAACCAGATCCCCATATGCCAACGGGGCACCATCACTTTGCTCCAGATGATGAAATTTGACTGTAAATCTTTCCTGCCTTAAGTTGGTCAGCATCGGCACCAGGAAGATACGTCCTCTCCACATTGTGCGAGATGGTTTATTTGCCCTCTTAGGAGGCATGCTGATATATAAATCCCAGGTATGATTATTATTATTTTGAACTATTATTATGAGTTACTATTATTACCTTCCTGAGAGAGTGGGGATGGGGCACGGAACAGCGGCGGATGAGACAGGACTGTGTGCGAACGCTAAAGGGAGGCCGTCCGTCTTTGTTCAGGGCTGTTCCTGCACTGTTTCAGGACAGAGAGGTCATCAGCACTAAAGGGGGTTCATTCGCTGTGTAGACGGGGCAGACAGACTGTGCCCGGGACGGCAGTGCCCGTAAGTTTCACCTTGGTTGAACGATCCTCGTCAGCCAACCTGTTCTGCTCTCGGCTTGGGGGAACCGGATACCTTCGAGGCCCTTGCTCTGCTGCATTTGCTGAGTGCCTACTGTGTGCCTGAGTCTGCGCGACGACTGGAGGGGCAACGAGGAGTGAGACGTGAGTCTCGCCCCGCCGAGGCTGTTTCGTCACGAGCCAGGTAGCGACGTGCAAGGCACACGTCAGCAAGGCACCACGAGAGGAGCTGTGACAGGGGCTCTCACTCAGCAGGCTCCTCGGGCGGGTTGGTCGTATCCACCGTACGGGAGTCTCAGGTAAGCGTAACCTGCTCACGTCCCACGAGTGAGGCACCAACAGGATTCTCAGGCTGGTAAGCTGGAGGGCTGTGGTCTCTCACCTGTCTACCCCAGAGGGGGGCTGCAAGGGGTAAGGAGGCAGTTTGTCCCACAGGAAGGAGGTGGGCAAAGGGTCGGGAAAACCTTCGCAGACAAGGCGATACTCCAGCTGTGTCACAAAAGCTCCGTCAAAATGGGGAATGGCATCCCGAGAGAAGGGAGGCACTGGGTAAGGCCCCAAAGTGTCCCCTTGTGACCCCCTAAGAGGCCCCTGGGCTGGCAAGTGGACCGGTACCATTCCTGTCCAGGCAAAAGGCTCGTGACTAATCACACATTTTCCTATGAGGACAGCACCTTGCTCTTAGAATGTAAAGCCTTCCCAAACTTCAATGACTCCCTGAAGCAACTTCTGGCCTTTGGAAAGTGGGGCATCCAAGAAAAACAATCAAGGATCACTTGAAGGCACACGCAGTGCGCTCAGAGAATTATTTCTGGCCGTGGTCTCTGCCGTGGATCACAGGCCCTGGGCTTTCAATCACAAGGTTGAAAGGTATTAACAAGAACTCATGCGGTCCAGGGCAACTGTTTGTGTAAAAACATTTTCCTTCCTTGGAATGTAAACGGGTCTGTCTTCATCTCGAATTATTTTTACCGATTTCATCGCCAAGACTTCAAAGTGATTTTTCCCCTGATGTTATACTTCTGTTGTGTCCCCCCCCCCGCCTCCGCCTTCTCCCCAACTTTGTCTTGTGTTTGTGGAGGGCACAGACCCGGCATCCCCAGGATGGGGCTTGACCCACAGGCACACCTGGAAGTGATTAAGGATACCGGAGGAGGAGGAAGAGGAGGAGGGTGGTGCAGGGAGAGGAAAAGGAGGAGGCAAGAGGGGAGAGGGGTGGACGGAGGGGGAGAAGAAAGGGGGAGAAGGAAGGAGGGGCAGAGGAGGAGAAGAAAACCACTCCTTTTCCAACACATTGGCGCTCTTTTTCCACTACGGCGAGTCTGAGCCAAAGGTGACGATGTTCAAAACAAACAGCTCACAGACAAACAAACACTTTCGAAAAATTCCACAGTGTTGCCTCAGGATCATGTCAGGGGTCAAACATGTCATTCCTGGAGAAAGGGAGCAACCTCAACAGTGACCTGGACTTTATGATATTCTAGAGCATTCTTGAGTGAATTATTGTATCTGTCAATGCTTCATTACCAAAACTTTCCCAAGTTCTCAGCGACGATAAAACTGGACTCAGATAAAACAGGCACTAATTTAAGACGGATGCATGTGAATTTTCCTTTGATAAACCTAGCCAGGATTGTCAAACTGCTTAGCTCCTACTCAATTTGATACCCGCCCCGCCCCCCCCTTCTGAAAGGAGGGAAGGTGACTTTTATCAAGCCCGTCTAGGAAATACACATATGCCGTTGAGTATTAGTGCTGGCGATGCAGGGTAGAAATGTCTCGTTCCGAGAAGGGGGACATTAGACGTTGCATGTGCCCGCTGTAGAGATCCATAAAATTCAGGGAATTTCCTTCCTGAATCTTGAGGACATTCATATGAATGACACTGAAATCAGCTGGTGGCTGGCGAATGGCAACTAACCCTCGGCAGTGTATGGAAATAAAAATGTCACAATAGTCTCAACTCAGGTGCAATCCTCCCACCTCCCCCAACATCAGAGCTCTGTTTTCCCACCTTTTCTCTTTAAGACAGGGAAAGGATTAATTTTACTGATTCATCTAATATCTCTTACCATTTGGACACTTTACGTACGTAATTTCAAATTACGGACTGCGGATTTGATTATACGTGTTCCGGAAACGCAAAGAAGTTCCCAGCATCTCCTAGGCATGCGCCCGGCAGATGCCAGGTGAACTGTGTGCCAGAAGGGATATCAGTATTCCCGCTGTCAACCAAGCTGAGGCTGAGCCACCTTTCGTCTTCTGCCCCAGATCGCACCCCTGGAAAAGACTGAGGTCCATGACCTGTCCATCCATCAGGGGGGCAGAAGGTCAGCTTTCCAATGCTGGCCCTGGGGTCCTGCTACTTTTTCTCTCAGTGACCATCTCACATAAGCATGAGTGAGAAGTGGCCTGAGTATGACAATCACTCCCCGTGGCTTTCCTGATTCTCACCTGGATACTTTCAGGAGCAAATATTTCCTGTTCAGGGGAGGCTCGCAGTCAGACACTGATGTGCTTTTGGAAATACAAGAACCCAACGGTATTCTCCCCAAATCACTGTGCAGTCAACCATATATGAATACATAAGATTAAAACTGCTGCATGGGGGTGCCTGGGTGGCGCAGTCGGTTAAGCGTCCGACTTCAGCCAGGTCACGATCTCGCGGTCCGGGAGTTCGAGCCCCGCGTCAGGCTCTGGGCTGATGGCTCAGAGCCTGGAGCCTGTTTCCGATTCTGTGTCTCCCTCTCTCTCTGCCCCTCCCCCGTTCATGCTCTGTCTCTCTGTCCCAAAATAAATAAAAACGTTGAAAAAAAATAAAAAAAAAAACTGCTGCATGGAAGAAAACTATTACGAAGTTGAAAACAAATAACAAAAAAAAAATATTTATGACGGAGGGAGACGAGCTGGTCTCCTTAATTCACACAGAGCTTTCGCTACAAAGTGAGAACAATCTAGTAGAAAACTGGATCAAGAACATGGAAAGGTAGTTCCGAAAAGAAGGAATACATATCGGCCACAGAAGTATAAACACTGACCCCCACCTCAACCGCATCCATAATTAAAAGGTAAAACTTAAAAATAGTGGTGAGATACTTTTTTCACAGGACTTATTGTTATACACTTTTAGTATTTATTTTACTTAAATTTTTTTAATGTTTACTTGTCTTTTGAGAGAGAGAGACAGAGACAGAGAGAGCAAATCTGAAGCAGGCTGCTTGCTGTGAGTTCAGAGCCAGACGTGGGGCTTGAACGCACAAACTGTGAGATCATGACCGGAGCTGAAATCAGAGCTGGATGCTTAACTGACTGAGCCACCCAGGCGCTCCCAGATCAGCCTTTTAGTTCAAAGAGTTCCTTCCTCACGACAACCGAATCTCTGTGGCTGTGGCAGTCGCGGTCAGGATAAAAGAGACTCTTCCTCCAGGCTTGCTTAGACCATCTGGCTAAGACGCAGGCTTATTCATCTGTTCCTGAGGTTTTCTTCTTCTCGAAGACTCATTCAACGTGATCAAGTTTTATATGAATCCCAGCCCCTCCCTGGCAAATGCTGACAACCTACCGTCATGATTTTTGCTCATTCTCAGCGTCAATTTCGCCACAATTCTATATGCCTAGTTAAGTAATATGTTTGACCAGTTACTGTTAGGGAAACTTCGTGAACTGGTAGAACACTTGCCAACCTTTAAAATTACTGATACAATATACAACTCCCCAGCGTGGGCCATGGGCAAGGACAGTAGAAATATACAGCAGTGCTTAGCTTTTATAAGCCTGCATTCCCCCTCATCAAAAAGACTGCACCTTGCGCTCCATTAAAATAATAATAAAAAAAATCGAATGAAGGGGAGACGAAGGCCTATTTGAGGAGCTGAAGTTTCACTGTATTAAAAGGAGAACCACCTGTGTTATGCCTCATCCTTGGAAACCACATCTCTTCTTTTTAAGGACTTCTTATCCCTCCTACGGCTTCCATCTTGGCGTCTGCTCGAGAAGATGTTAGGGTTCCCTGTTAACTTGGAGGGGGACCTCAAATTTGGCAAGATGTAGAGTGAGTGGATGAGTGGCCGAATGGTCTCATTTAACATCTACTAAAGCAGAAGACTGTGATCTGAAGGGCAAGGGCCGAAGATGAAGGGCAGGAGAACCCATGAAACGTGTTTCATGAGATCAATAAAATGTATGACTTCACTCACTTAATTACATAAATAAAGTTGTTAAAAAAAAAAAAAAGACTGGGGCACATACCATGCTAAATTAGCGGGGGCTTTATGTAATACGGTGGAAGTAGAAAAAAAAACTGGAAAGGTCACTCACATGCATGAAGCAAGCGTCTTTGTAAAAGCTTCGTGCAGAGCCAGAAGGAAAATCTCGCAGCATGGCTGTGTCTGCCAGGACCGGTAAGATCCAAGCTATAGAACAGACCCAGGAATACCGAGGGGGCTGGGACTCGGGATCAGCCAAGACACCCCACCACTCATCGGTTCTCTGTCCATCTGTTTTAAATCATGGTTTGAAGCATATTTATGTGATAAAGAATTAAAGCTGTTTCTCTTGGCCGTGGAAATAATTGGGACACTCTCTTTTGGAAAGCCACTGACATCGTACAACAAGCATATTCAAAACTGAATTTAGGATTAAAGAGGCTTGAGAGGGCTTACCTTTTTTTTTAAAGCATGCTAGAGACCCCTTTCAAAGTTCTTTTCTTTTTTAAGACAAATGTAAGTAACAAATAACCTACCAAGGTCCTAAAGGACTTTCTTGTTTAAAGAGAGAAGGGATGCTGGAGGGGCAAAGAGGTAGAGAAACCACAGGGAGAGAGAATGAGAAAGTTGTTGCTAGTGAGCCCAACAAATAAACGTGGAACATTCCAGAAAAGACCTTGCCCTCTCTCCAAAGCACGTGAAATGTGGCAAGTAACTGTCCTGAATAAATACTATTGTTTTAATAATGAAATACCATTGATGTATCCCCTACTGTGGCTTTATTTATTTGGATTATCCCTCATAAACAGTTCTGCAAGGACAGAATTATTCTGGGGCAGGATCCCCCCAGCTAGAAGTCTCAACGCTGGCCCCCACCGCAGCCCTGCCCCAATACAAAGCCCACACACGCTCTTTCAATTCTACCACGTTGCCTTGTGTATAAAAACTGTAATATGAAAAGCCAACTGGAGTTCGGTTGGCAATGATACAATAGATGATCGCTTCCTGGGCACAGGGATGCAGGAACGTGGATGTGTGTTTCTGCAAGTGTGTGTGTGTATGTGGGGGTGGTGGGGGGGGTGGGTGTGTGGCCAGGTGGGGCGGGGACAAAAGCGAGCCTGCAGTTTATCCCCCTTGCCCTGGTTTTGAAAAGTTAAGACGCCTTGAATTAATTCACCGATGCCAAGACCATGAAAAGAACAAAACCTCAATATATCCTTCCAGTGTGACTTTAAATATGACAAGGTTATCATTTAATATACTATTGTTCAAGAACTGATTTATGGGCTTCTGGGTGTCCCCCCCCTCCTTTATTCTCTACTCTAGACTTAACTGAAATGACGGCATTCAGGGATATTTCTTACAATTTCGTACACTGACTGAAAAGTATTTGCTAGATCTAATGTCCACAGAATAATACAAATGACATTTTCATTTTTTCATCTGGGTTGGGAGACTAGATCCTGAAATATGGAGACTCGTGTTCTTGAACTTTCCCTTTTTTTCCCTCATTGACAAGCTAATGTCTTTTCCAAGCATATGTTTCAGCCAAAGACTAATGACTCTTTGGAGTATAGCGTCTTCTTTTGCTACTTTGTGTCTCCCTCTCACAAACAGACCTTGAGAAAGGGAGCGTCCAGCAGGAGTCTCGTGGAATTATCTTCCTCGTTAATTTGAGAAGGAGGCAACATCCCCACTTGGGAAGAAAGACCTGGAAGGGAGGGGTGAGATAGGGTCTGGCCAACTTCTACCCGGAGCCCATTTTTTTTTTTTTTTAGGAGTGAAATCAAATAGAAAATTACACCTGCTGGCCATTGTGTGGTCTGTTTGTGAGATAATCTTATCCAGAAAAGAATTACGTAAATGTCCTTTTTATGAAATCCTATACATCTCAGTAGTTCCACTGATGGCCAAGAAAATAGAGGTCCCTGGTTGGCATGCAGCCATTGTCCACTTTTCCGTTTCAAAGGCAACAGGTCTTCCTTGGCCAACACACCAGCAGTAGCTTATGTCTGTACAGAGAACGTGGGAATCTGTAACCACCGCCAGGGAGCATTCGGACAAGATCACAGCCCAGCAAGACAGAGATTGCATCTGTACACAGAAGGCGTGAACCTGGAGTTTTTCATCACACTTAACTGGTTCTCCCTTGTTGCACTGCATTCATTTGTCCTTTGCTCCCTCAATGCTGAGCCATACGACTACAAACCCCACGAAGGCAGGGTCAACGTTCTCTGGGTGTTCTGAGCGTTGCTGGAGCACCAGTACATGGCACCCATTCGCTCTGCAGTCCTGACTGGCCTCTGGTGTCTCAACACCCAGCCCGATGACACCTTCCCTAGGAAGCCGTTAGAGACTCTGTCCTGTGCAAAACCGACCCCACCCTCTGCCACACCTGAACTTCGCTTTCCTTTGCAGCCTTCTGTCCCTGTTAACACGAACGCACTTACTTATAATTAGTGTTAACTAGCATGCCACATATTATTTAATATTTAACTAATGGGAAAAAAATCTCTTGAGAGCTAAGCGGCAGGCATTGTGCTAAGTTAGTCCCCCTGCCTTAGGTACTGCTGGAGGAATAGAAAAGTGCACAGGCTCCTGAATCAGATACTCTGGGCTTGAAATCCTGAGTCCACCGACTGGTGGCTGTGAGCTCGGGCAAGACCCTTTTCTGTGCCTTGTCCATAAAATGGGAGTGGAAATAAAAACGGAACCTTACAGGGTTATGCCGAGAAACACATTAATTAATTCATGGCAGGCACTAATACAGAGTAAGTGCTCAATAAATGTTAGCTATTTTTGTGCTCTCTATTCTGCAGGTAAGGAAACTGAGGCATAAGAGGCGAAGTGACCCCCGTCGAGAAGACCCAGCCTGTGAGCAGCGAAGCCGAGAATTCACTCCAGGCAGGCTTGTCCCCACCTTTTCACCAGCGGGACCCACGAGTCCTTCTCTTTCCGAGGGGCCCACGAGTCCTTCTCTTTCCACAGGCCCATGAACAATTTGAGCACCGAACTGTCTTTGAACCTCAGAGCCAAGCATGGGGCCTGGCACATTAGGAGCTAGATAATCATTTAATTGATTGATGAATGAATGAAGGGACCTGTTAAAGGCTGTGGATTCTGATAAACCGTAAGCATAGGGCCAGGCACAGAAAGCAATGTCTAAAGGAATATTGAACAGCCCTGAAAATTTCCCAGGTGGAAGTCATCCAAATTATTTAAGCATAAATATAGGATCCTTTAAAAATAAGCTGCCACTTTCTCCAGTCTAAGCCTAACGTGTTCAGCTTTTAAGACACAATCTTGCACTCGCTTTATTATTATCTGAAACGATTTTTTTTCTACCCACGCTGCATGGTTTTCTCCTGTTTTTGGTATACCCGGATTGTTCCATATGAGATAGACTGTACAGGCAGTGAACTTGAAGGCAATGAGAGACACAGGCCTACACGCATGGTCAGAAAGCATGCATCCCTTATTAGACAATCCCTTAATACCGGTGAGCACCCTGAAACTAAATCTTAACGTTGCGTTGGAGATTTTGCAAGTGCAGGACCTACTGGCTGGTTTCTCCCTACTCTCTGTGAGGTTTATCTGGATATTTTTGAAAGTTAAGCGCTAGGACGGTCCCTTTCGAAGGTTAAGCACTAGAACAGTCCCTGTTGTGATATATACTTGGCAACATGTGGCCACCGGAATTGTTCAAGAGCATTCCTATCAAGATCCAAACTTGCAAACTCTCAGCATAAAAGAAGAAACAGAGTTCTTTGTCGGGACGATGAACTTGGGCTGTTGTTTACCAGTGAATGGAAAACAACATCTCTAACCCAGAGAAGCGACACTCGGCCCCATTTGGTGACGCCTCCGCTCCCTTCACGCTGGGCAACAATGGTGCCTTTGTGCGGGGGGAGTCAGGCCTTCTTGCCTGGGCCACTGAATGACCATCTTCATACTCTCTGTGGCCTTTCCCAGTCCCACTGAACTAAAATATGTAAGGAGACCGAGCCTCCACCACAGGCACGGTCATCCCCAACTTCAGACCGAATCCTACTGGCTCACAAATGGACTGTTCAAAATTTGGCAAATTCGCCCCAACACTTTAGAAATAAATAGGATGCTGTTAACAGATTAGAATTCCACAGTCAAGTAAAATTAGCCTTTGGAAACAAATGCGCAGACCCTTCTGTCTCGCTGAATTTGCTACTGAAATCAGTAAGTTACCAAGCTCGAGATTTCAAGTTACCTTGGATCCAAGCCTTGGCACAGTTCCTTCATAGCTGAGTGACCTTGGCCAAGCTATTTAACCTCTCGGAGGCTTGGTTTTCTTTCTTGCCTATAACAGGAGAATGATGGCGACTTTACAGTGTGGCTGGGAGTCTTAAAAAGGCACTTTTGGGGCGCCTGGGTGGCTGTCGGTTAAGCGTCCGACTCTTCATTTCGACTCAGGTCATGGTCTCATGGGTCATGAGTTTGAGCCCTACATCGGGCTCTGCAATGACAGTGTGGAGCCTGCTTGGGATTCTCCCTCTCCCTCTCTCTCTCTCTCTCTCTCTCTCTCTCTGCCCCTACCCTGTTCTCACTGTCTCTCTCTCAAAATAAATAAATAGATTGAAAAAAAAAAAAGCACTGTTTTCAAAAGCACCTAAAACCTGGAAAAAAAATCTTTTTGGCTCTTATGAGATTTTGAACTATAAAATTAGGTGCTTACTCAAACCCATAGGGATTAAGAGTGATAGGAAAGATTTCTGGGTGGGATCAGGAAAAAGTGGAGTTGCTACAAAGAACTTTGAGCCCCTGCTCAAATGCTTCTGGGAGGGGGGTGGCCATATTGTCCTCAAGCCAAAACCAATGACTTCTTCCTAAAAACTCTTCCTGCCCCCTGGTCCCTATTAGATAACAGCCTCAACAAACGCCAAAATTATCCTTAGGATTTCCCTCCTCGTTCCCCACATCCAGCCTCTCACTCATCAGTGACGGGTCTCTCCAATGCCTTGGATCTCTCTTGCTCCGCTAACAGCCCAGACCTTCTTCTAGTCTCACCTGCATTACTGCAGTGTATACTCATTTGCTGCCCCGAGTCCAGCCTTCTTTGTTGCGCGGCCCAACTTCCGTGCTGCCACCAAAATATTTCTCCTTAAAGTACATTTGGGGAGGGCATTCACTTGCAGCTTCCCATCCCCATGTTGTCTCTGTCCACCCCTCCAGTTAAAGTTCCGCCCGAACCCTGGTATGTTGCTTATTGGGAGCGTACATCAGAACGACCTCTGTGGAGGGCAATCTGGCAATATCTGTGAAAATGCCCCAGTGCATCCTCTCTGAGCCAACACGGCTACTTGGAGGACTCTATCCTGCAAATACACTCACGCACGGGAGGAATGATGTCAGCACAAGGTTACGCGCTGCGGCACAATTTGTGATAGCAAAAGACTGGGAACGACCCAAACGTCTATCAATGGGGAATCGGTTCACTGAATTATGAAGCATCCACACAGTGGAATACTCAGCGGTTGTTAAAAAATGAAGAAATCATTTATATGCTGATTTGGAACCATCTCTAAGATGTATTGTCAAGGGAAAAGAGCAAGGTGTGAATAGTGTAGTGAAGGGGAGGGTAAAAGAATATATAAACATATTGTCTTGTAAATGCATAAAACTGTCTAGAAGGATATACAAGGAAATGGTAACATTGGTTCAGAAGAGGAATTAGGTGCTAAAGGAAAAGGGTAGAGAGAGATCTGAAAATACATGAAGAAAAAAGCACATCTATGGATTTGATATATATATATACACACACATAAATATGTATACATACATACATTTTCTATCTCACAGTTTTGACTTTGAACCAGGCCGAAGTATGACCTATTAGAAAGTGAATGGTTTAATTACACATATGTTTTTAAAAATCTAAGTTAAAAAAAAATCTCGCTTAAAACAAAAAGAATGAGCACGTAAGCCAGGTGCCTACTTCCCGCCTTCTCTAAACAACGACAACACACAAATGGCACCCCCACCCCTCTCCATCTCACACCCGGGGTTCCACACTGACCTCCTTGGAATACAGCCTTGAGCACAACAGATTCCTGTTCAAGACGCTCCACATTCATGGATCCAGCCCGGAGCTCATCCACCTCTCCAGCCTCTCCCGTTTTACTCCACTCCCCACCACTGTTTCTGTGCCCAGCTCCCAAAGCTACGTCACCTACAGTGATCCGTTTCTACCCGTACTTCCGTCCTCCCATCCGTCTACTTGGAACATCCTCCCAAACAAAGTTTTCTTATCTCCTTATGCTATTTATCACTGCACAGATCACAGATCACTTTGTGTGTGTTTATCCATTATCATTAAATGTTTACTAGACATCGACTTTATGCCGTGTATGGAAAGGGGTGATGGGGACACAGGAGAAAGCCAGAGTAGCCGGACTCCTGCCCTCACGGAGATTACAGTCTTCTGGAGAAGACAGGCAATAAACGAGACACCAAGCCTTTGATGATCACTTTCTGTAATTTCAACGTGGAGGGGTAAAAAGCTTATTCAAAATGTTAATTGTTTGCCCAAAGTGACATCATAATGCTGCAAAGGCTAATAGACCCATATTTACATTTTTTTAATGTTTATTTATTTTTGAGAGAGAGGGAGAGACAGAGCAGCAGCGGGGGAGGGGCAGAGAGAGAGGGAGACACAGAATCGGAAGCAGGCTCCAGGCTCGGTGCTGACAGCTCAGCACACAGGCTTGAACTCAACCAACCCTGACATCATGACCTGAGCAGAAGTCAGAGGTTTAACGACTGAGCCACCCGGGCGTCCTCTAACCGACTCATATTTAAATCCCAACAATGGAGGCTCCTGGGTGGTTTAGTCGCTTGAGCGTCCGACTTAGGCTCAGGTCATAATCTCACGGCTTGTTGAGTTCGAGCCCCGCGTCAGGCTCTGTGCTGACAGCTGGGAGCCTGGAGCCTGCTTTGGAATCTGTGTCTCTCTCTCGCTCTGCTCCCTCTCCCGCTCGCACTCGCTCTGTCTCTCAAATATAATAAACGTTAAAAAAAATTATAAATCCCAACACTGCCCCACAGCTAGGTTACTCTGAGCAGGGTTTTCAACGTCTCCACAATAGACATTTGGAACCTGCTAATTTCTGTTGCCATCAGGGGAGCTGTGATGTGCATTTACAGGACACCGAGCAGAACTTCAGGGCCTGGGTGTTTGTTTGTTTGTTTGCTTTGTGGAAAAACCGAGTAACCATTTGAAAAATGAAAAATTTGAAAAAATGGAAAACAGAGAGACTATTACCCACCTCACAAGATTATGACAGGAATTAAGTGCAAAAAAAAAAGTGTTTGAAATGCATATGAGTGCTTTTTCTCAATAAGGATGCTAACATCGAGTTGGCTGATTTGTTTCCTCCTGTGCCCGTAGAAGCGTGAACAAGATCCCTCCTTAGGACCTTCTCAGTCCAAACTAGTGTTAAGTCCAAGAACTGCCCCAATTGCGGCCGTGATTTCTGCTCTAAGAGAGTCGCTCTAGAATCGTTGCCCAGAACTTGACTCCCTTGGGAGGATGTAGGAAAGGTGTTGTCAGGCTGCCTTTCTTTGCCAGACGGATGGATTCAACTCCAGTCAGAGTCTAGGCTCCCGGCACTTGGACAGAGAAGCTGAAATCAACATAATCTGACTCTGGGAGTTCTGGATCCTACAAAAATGCCACATTAAGGAAGGCGGGATTAGCTGGCTGTTACGACTGTCAGGCTTTAGATAACATGGTCTCTTCAGAAGTTTTATTTGCACCTCCAAAATCATCCTTGTAAGCCATTTACTTTCCCATGCTATTGGGTGCTGTGAGCATTTAGGAAGTGTTGTTCTCAGGGTGTCGGGAATTCACAAGGCATTTAGGGAGGTTTTAAAGGAATAGAAAACCACAATCAACGGTGACTTGGAAGTGTCCACAGAATCCTTGTGCTGGCAGATCACTGCTGTCAGGTACATTTGTAAGGAAATCTCAAGATGATCTGAAAATAAGTAAGCATCGTTCTGAATTCCAGGATACATTTTCAAATGGAGAAATGGATCAAGTGAGGGGCTGTCCCTAACAGGATGCCTAGATACCAAGATACTTCGGTAAAAAGTCATTCCTTAAAAAAAAAAAAAAAAGTATTTCCTTAAAAGACGGGAAAGCTTTCTTTGGTTTGGGGGTCAGACAAGGATTTCCCTCCCAGCTGTGTGACAAAAACGGGGTGACCTGGGGAAAATCATTAACCCTCTCTTTCTTTCAGCTTAAAAACTAGATGGCAAGGCTACTTAAAATCAAGATAGACAACTGTCCAGCAAGGTGTCTTTGCAAACCTTCCTTTTCATTTCTCATCCCCTTTAGGGAACAGAGTATGGAGACGTTGGTTTATATTTTTATAACACCTGCAAAATTGCACACTTTCTAACCAATTTAGTCTTCTCTTGACCAAAATGCTTTAGGACACGAATGTTCCACATCTGGTTTGCGCCATGAAATAAAGTAAGCCCAACCCCTCCCCTTTTCTTGTTTGCCACCAACAGTGAGTTTCCCTTAATGTCCTCACCATTGCACAAGAAATCTCCCTTACAATTTCTTTCTGGGGCTGGGTGGGGAGGGCTGTGGGATATACTTGGGGCAGACCATGAGAGATACTGAATCAGAACGGGGATTAGCTCTGTCCTTCCTGTAGTAGATCAGACAGGACCATCTGTGCTCTGCCCTACACTCTACCCCGTTCTTTTTAATTCTTAACGTCTCACGATACGAAAACTCAGTCGTGTTTTAAAAAGCATGATAATCACTTCTATTTTGCTATGGTTTCCAATAAACCAGTGATTTTTCTCTTCTCTCTCTCTCTCTTTTTTTTTTTTTCAAAAAGTCCATGAATAAAACAAACCCCGTCACCATTGGAGGTGCATTTCCATGCCGGCGCGGATGCTTTTAAGACCATTTGCTGAGCTCTCTGCACCGTTTGACCAGTTCTGGGGCAGGGGGCACGCTCTAATTACTGATTGTGAAGTTCGGTATCTATAGCAACAGGCAGAATTGACAACAGGAAGCTTCACCCTCTGGGGCACCATCCGAAGTTTATAAAATCAACTTGAGGCCAAGGCTATAGTTAATCAGGAGGGCTTTCAGAGTGCCAGCGCTCTGAGTCCACACTTAAGAGGCAAAGAAATTATTTAATAAGACAATCACGGGGCTCGGGAAGGCAGAGTTTATTTAGCTCGGCTTTGCAGGGCCTCTTGTAGTAATTTATCCTAATGGTACCAATTCGCCTGTGATTTGATACAGCAGGAGATCAAGGGTATCGGTTTAATCAAACCTCGGCAAAGGCTGCCCGTTTCTTAACTACTGTTGCTGTATATCAATCAGTTTCATTTGATTCACTAATCGGATGGCACAAGGATATGAATTTTCCCAGGATTCAGGGAATCAGGTTGACATAATTCTTTATAATGTGCTTGCTTTTTAAATGGCATTATTTCACCCCACTCACATGATTTCATGTTCCCAGGCGAAGGGTCTAGATTCTAGGAGGCTGTGGGTAAGAGGAATAGAAGGAAAAAAAGTCTGGAGCATCGTCGTCAAGCTGTTTTGATCGCTGGCTTTGCCGCCTCTTGGATGTGACCACGGATGAGTTACTAAACCCTTGTGGGTCTCAATTTCCTTATTATCCTCATTATCTCGGGACAAGAATTTCTGAAGGGACAGAGCTGTCGGGAAGCATAAGGAACCGGTATACGGATGAGCCCAGAACAGTGCCGGGAGACAGGAAACAGAACCTCGTCGAATGTGAGTCTCAGTCCCCGCTACCCCTATCTCCATCCCCACTGAGGCCAGGAATCCCCACATGCTTGACAGCCTTTCAGCTGGCCTGGCTGGGAACGCTAACAGAAGAACGGAGCTCTCCCTCACACCAAACTGTGCTTGGGGGCTTTCCTGTCCCTCTTCTTTCTTATATAGCAGGGAATCCGGTCTACAACACTGTCCGGGTACAGGTTAGAAACGGTAAGATCAGGCCTTTTCCCCTAGGAGGACAGACTGCACACAGAAAGGAGAGAATGCCCATTGGCACGTACTGTTCGGGAGGGAGGAAGAGGAGGGACAACGGGAATCCCAGAGTTGGAGGCAATGACCACGTGGACAGGGAGGCCACGGGAGGCATTTGATTCCTGCCTCTGACACTTGATAGTGAAGGAGGGGCCTCAGCAGCTGCCTCTGTAAAATGGGCACATGAAGACCTGGCTTCACTGGGTTGTCACGGCAAGGGTGCCTCCACGCCACGAGTGGTGAGCGGGGTGTGGCCTCACTCCCCAAGCAAAAGCGGGCGAGGTGCTCTGGTCCCTGTCCTGCGAGGAGACCTCAAGCTGGGTTTTCCGCCATTCAGCTTGGCTGGTCACATCTTTACGGAGAGACCTCACCTATGGTTTTTCCTGCAGATAGACTTGGCCACTGAGAAAGGAGAGAAAGAGGGAAGAAGGCAGGAAGGAGGGAAAGGAGGAGGGGGGGACTGGGAAAGAAAAAAGAGAGAGAAAGAAGAAGGAAGAGAGAGAGCGAGAGAGAAGAGAAGTGCCCAGCTTTGTCACACCGCTTCCATGCTCTGTTCCTGGGGTTCTATGTGGCTTTTGGAAGCTTTATTGTTTCAATAGCCGGGGTAAGGAGGTTAATGCCACCTTAACAAGGGAGTCGTTTCTTCCTCCCTCCCACCTTCTCCCTTTTCTTTTTTGGCTCAGCCTAAATTTCTAACACTACCTGATGAAATGTAGTATACAGCTTTTAATTGTGCCCAGAGGCGGTACAACTTCATAGAGGTTTTTAAGCAAGTGGCGGAGGATTTGAGACAGCTGTGTTGTGAGCACATGGGCTCCGAGGCGGAACAGCCCCGTCAGCACCTGTACCCGCTGAGCACACCCTCACACCCTACATGCGTGTGCACAGCTGGGACCCATCAGGGTCGTAAGGAATTAATACTCTTAACTTGGTATTTTATTGTACCTAGAGGAGCCTGATGCTATATTAAATCCGTAGCACATAAGTAGGATTTTGCTCAATCTTGGAGTTCCTGGGGTGGGGGCTTGGTGGGCTGGGTGGGATATTAAAACACACACACACACACGCACACGCACACGCACACACGGCCTCTTTTCCAATGCTGAGAACGAATTGTTTTAATATCTCCATGTTTGGTTTATTTATTATTAGGGAGGAGTGACCGCCTTTAAAGAGTAATGGCCTTTTCTCGGCACTAACCTAGTTTTCCCAATCGAATCTAGCGGGGACGCCTAGCAAGTGCGGAAAGCCGCCGATGTGGATCGTTTTCTCTGAATCACTCCTACCAACAACGTCCAGCTTCCCTTGGGGGTGAGCCCCCAAGACCCACCTCCCATCTTTGGGGATCTGGATTCAGTCTTCAAAATCCTACTGCCCTCTACCATTCACGCAACAGCGCCTCATGTTATCCCCGTGGAAACCCAGCTAATACCTGGAAATCGACAAGATGTCGGTCCCATTTTAGAGTCACGCAAACAGAGGTTCAGTTATGTGCCTCGGTCAAGGGAAAAATGAACCTCAGAATTCAGTCTACGGACCCGCCGGAAACACTTTCTGTCTAAAGCGTGTTGTATATTCTGTTGTAAACACAACAGGAAAAGATCACCCCACAGTAGCTGGCACTGAGTGCGGGGCCACGGGACAGGTAACACGTTAGGAGTTTTCACAGGTATGAAATTCACGTGGTGAGCAATGAACTTCAAGGGCTACGGCAGGCAGAAAACGACCCTCCAAAAGACATCCGTGCCAAATCCCTGGAAACCGTGGATGTGCCCTTATTTGAGAAAAGGTCTACAGAGGTGTCATTAAGTCAAGGATTTTGTGATGTGGAGACATTCCTGGGTTTTCTGAGTGAGCCCCAAATCCAGGGAGAAGAGCTCTTACAAGAGAGACGCACACAGACAGAACAGGAGGAGGCCATGTGACCAGGGCGGTAGAGGGAACTCTGCAGCCACTAGAAGCTAGAAGGAGCAGAGATTCTCCCCCAGAGCTTGCAGAGGCAGTGTGGCCCTGTCAACACCTTGTTTTCAGACTTTTGGCTTCCAGAACAGTGAGCGAAGAAACACCTGTTGTTCTAAGCCACCAAGTTTGTAGCGATTCGGTACAGCAACCCCGGGGTTTTTGCTCTGGACACCGCGTTGGATAGATTCTACCGCTAATGGGGGTCTCTTGTCATGAAGAGTCCTTATATTCTGGGCACTGGTGACATGCAGAGGGGATGCTGGTGACGGGGAAGAAGGGTTGCACTGCCCACGGGTGCCCAGTCCTGCCCCACTTTGGAGAGAAGAGCAGCTCGGCATCACGGAGAAGTTAGCTACTGTGATCCTGATGGAGAGCAAGGAGGTGGCCAAGGGTCAAGGAGAGGCAGAAAGTGTGGCGTCCCATCGCCACCCCACAGCACCACTTTTAACCTGTGTGTGTGTGTGTGTGTGTGTGTGTGTGTGTGTGTGTGTGTCTTAGGCAAGCTGCGGAATCCGTGTCTCAGTCACCTCATGGGCAAAATGAGATTCTTGATGTAAAACATACTTTGAAGACCTGCAAGACATGTGAATGATGGGTTTTGCTTCAATACGGATTTATAGAGCAGCTACAAAGTATCAGACTCACGGAGCCCAGTGGCACTGGGACTTTGAGAGAGGACCCAATCCCTGCTAGGTATCATCACTGCAAGGTTCTCCAAAATACTTTCTCTGAAGCATCCACTTATCATCCATTAATCTATGGAGACCGCTTTAGAAACCATCATCCGATCCAAAATGGTAGGTTAATGTAGTCCATAAATTTAATTTCTGCTGTGTTTCTTTGGATTCTCCAAATTTGCCCCTTTCAAGCGGGGAACAATAAGACTGCAAGCCAACAATAACATGCCGTTTGTTTGTTTATCATATTAGTAATGATTCTGTTTAATGAGCACTCAATACTGGTTAGAAGAAACCGTGCTCACAAATGCTGCTTTAGATCATTTAAATCACTACAAACCTTTTCGGAGAGCAGTTTGGCAATGTGTCTCAGGAACCTTTAAAAAATGTGCTCAACCTTTGACCTAGTAATTCCATTTCTGGGAAACGATCCTAAAGACATAATGGGAACTTTGGAAGCTGCTTTATGCACAAAGATGTTTATCAGAAAACCCTTTCTGACGGCAAAAGTATTTAAAACCATCTAAATGCCCGGCAACACAGGACTGGGTAAATACGGGGTGAGGCATCCCCTCCATGGAATATCAGCCACTAAGAACTGCAATTAAAAAGCATTTAGCACCACACGCCGAAATGTATACCGTTAGGGAAAGATGACAACCGTGTGCTAAACGGCACGTGGTGGTGATGGCAATGTGACACGAATACAGCGCACCACAGAAAAAAGACTGGCGGGGACGCATATGTTGTCACCTAGAGCCAGCAGGATTATGAGTAATTTTTCTCCCTCTCAAAGATTTTTAAACGTTTCTTCACTGAACCGCATTACTTTGAAATAGAGAAAAACTCGTTTGCAAACGAGAGCCACTCCCCCACCTCCCGCCATGCTAGCACATCATAATCGGGCAGAGGAAGCTGGTGGCACATTCTCCGTTCCCCTCGTGACTTGGTCAATTTGGATCCTTGGTGGTCTTTTTTTTTTTTTTTCCTATGGCTTAAAAATTCTGTACCAGGTCGGAGCAATCTTCCAGCTCAGTTTTATCGTTAAGTGGGGCCAGAACGGGGGTAGGGGGAGGCCTCGTGGAGCCCACCCGAGTCCAAGAGGCTACCTGCAGGCACACAGCCTCCTGGCCCTGTTAGTTCCTTCATGAGAAGATTGGCCTTTTCCTGAACTACCGGCTTATTCTGTGTTTATAGATACCGTAAATTGCATAAAGGACGGTCTTTCCCAGCCCATGGGAGGCTGCCAGGAGGACAAATCGGGGGCTTTCTTATAATAAGAGCACACGTGGTTTGGAGTCCTGGCCTAACTCTCGACCCCATGTTCATTTCTGTACCCTCTGTGTCCTTCCTACTTCCTGACCACCTGCACCAAATCCTGATGGGCTATTTCAAATACTTGTTGGAACGCGACAAGGTACAAACTCTCCTTTATTCTTATTTGAAGATGAGAGACGGGCTGTGTGCATCTTTATGGATTCTGCCTCCAGTGATTGCTGGAGAGAATTCCGGTAAAGGCAGGGGACCATCAACTAGAACGACCCCACCTGACTCCACCTGGCAATGGCTGTATGGGGCTTTCTAAGAGCGTGAGGAATAGGAAAGAGTTAAAGCCTCGTGGCAGCAGAGGGTGGGAGCCGGCAGCATTGAGGGACCTGGTCCCTTCCTGCACTGGAGGGACACTGGGTCATCAGGGCAGGCAGGAACCTGCACTTGGCTTTGCTGGGAAAGCAAATATTGTGCATATTGCAGTGTTCCTGTGGGCGAGCTAATTGTCTAACTGCCCTTGAGATGTACATAATTTTGTCTGCATCCCCCCTCCTCCCTCTGTGTCATCGCCAGTGGGCCGGGAAACATGAACCACAACATCTATGCACGTTAAAAGAAGGAGGCAGGCCACCTGTGCTACCCACTGCCCCTAGGTGGGGCGTCCAGCTGCTGGGCTCCTGCCTGGCATGGCTGGTTCATTGGATTAAAGGGCACATCTTCGGATGCCCTTTGATAAACTAAGAAGGGGAGCTGTGTTAGGTCCTCCATGCTACCGTCACGAAGTGCCACAAAACTAGCGGGCTTAAAACAACTGAAACGTATTCTGTCACCGTTCTGGAGGCCCGACGTTCAAAATCAAGGTCTCCATAGGGCTGTGCTCCCTCCAAAGGCTCTAGGGTGGGATCCCTTATGGCCTCTTCCAGCCTCTGGTGGCAGCTGGCAATGCTTGGTGCCCCTGGGCCAGGAACAGCAAGACTTCAGTGTCTGTTTCGGCCTTCACGTGGTGTCCTTGCCCACGTGTGTGTGTGTGTGTGTGTGTGTGTGTGTGTGTGTGTGCCCGGGTCTCTCCAAATCTCCCTCTCGTGTCCCCTACAGAGACACCACTCATTGGATTTAGGTCACATCCCAATCCAGTATATCCTGCAGTAGACAGCAATATGTATATTGTTAAGAGTAAGAACGCTTTACACAAGCTGTACCCTCTTAAGTCTAAGCTTACGTCGGGGTTGACCACAGGTACAATGTTGTACAGCAAGTCTCCAGAGCGTATCCGTCTTGCTAAATGACCTCGACTTAGTTCAATGGCACCCGCAAAGACCTTATTTCCAAATAAAGTCACATTCACAGGCCCAGGGGTTCAGGTGTCAACCTATCATCGTGGGGGACACAGTTCAACCCATAGTATGTGTGTTTGATGATGAGGCGGCAGTTGGGGACACATGCTCTGGAGCGGCCTGTTTCCAAATCCTGGGTCTACCCTTCGCTACAGGTCACCTGACCTCTCGAAGCCCCAGCTTGGAAAATGGGCCAGACGGCAGTAACCACGTCCAGCATGGATGACGGGAGCCTCCCGCCAGACACAGAAAGCGCCCATGAAGTAGGACTTGTGACATTAGAACTGACATCCAGCCCCGCTGCCCCAACGCGAAGGTCACTTCCGAGCACCGAGAGACCCTGGCTTACCGTTCAACAGAGAGCAGATGATTATTAAGGGGACCTGGCTCTTGACGTGCAACGCGTGCTCGCCTGGGAGTCTTTCCTCTGCCTTCCCCGACCCTCTTCTGCCCCAGAGACCTCCCTCGCCCCTTCTGCCATGTGGGGACACAGGAGAAGTAGACAGCCTGCACCTGGAAGAAGAGAGTCGCACTTCCAGTCTCCAGAACCGCAAGGCAATAAATTCTGTTGTTTACAAGCCACCCGGTCTGTGGTCCCCTGTTACAGGAGTCCGACTGAGACACCTCCCGCCTCTGTTCTCCACACAGACCTTGTTTATTTCCTTTGGAGCCCTTATCACACTTTGTAATCACACTTGTGCACGCTTAGCTTCGCGGCCCCACTCGCCGGCGAGCTCCGCGTCCCTCACCGCCGCACCGAGCACCGTGCTGGCACTCGACACGTGCTTGACAGAGAACGACAAAACAGGAGAGGGCACAGAAACGAGCCTGTCCGGGCCAGGGGGAGCAAGATGGCTTTCAGCTACACACAAGTGCCTTCGGCCGAGGCCCGACTGTGAAGCCGTGAGGGCGGGCCTCCCAGGGCCTGCCCTTCAGCATTTGACCTTGCGCGGCTGCCTGCGCGCGCCTCACCTCAGTTTCCTCATCTGTAAAACGAGGAGCCGGGACCAGAGGATTTCTCTCGTGTCTTCTGGCTCTAAAATTCTATGGCTCTATATTCTAGGTAATAAACTTTACAACCATGAATAAATTAATGGAAATGAATATTTAAATGATGTGCAAACATTCGTGCAAGGGCTCTTTTTTTTTTTTTTTAAGTCTTTTATGTAGTGGGAGAGTGAAGAATAAAACCGAGGTACCAACGATCAGAAATATTTTGTTGGCGGAAGGGTGATGCTTTGCTCCTGTTTTTCCGGGGAAAGTGTATAGAGAGCACCCATTGAAGAAGTCGCAGAGGAAAAGGGGTCACAAGAAAAGCAGGCAGCTGGGAAGCTGGAAACCCCCGGATAGAAGGTGTTCCATAGCTGGACATCGCCCAGAAAAGTGTCCCGGGCCCAGGCAAACGGCAGAGTAAAAGGGCCCACCAGTGCTCTCCCTTTGCACTGCTGTAAAAAAAATACCATGGACTGGGTGGCTTATAAACAAGAGAGTTGTATTTGTCACAGCTCTGGAGGCTGGAAGTCCCAGATCAGAACACCACCATGGTTGGGTAAAGGGTCCACTTTGGGGTCGCAGACTTCTCAGTGTCCACACGGTGGGCGGCAAGGGATCTCTCTCAAGCCTCTTTTCTATGGCATTAATCTTACTCATGAGGGTTCTGCCCCCAGAACCTGATTACCCCTAAAAGGCTCCACCTTCTTGGACCATCACATTAGAGGGTAGGTTTCAACACATGAGTTTTTGCGGGGAAACAACATTCAGCCGTTGCATCGTCTCTTTCACTCCTGGGGTCCGTCATGAGCTTCACTAATACTCAGCATTAAGGGGACGGGGCCTTGACATCAGAGAACTTGCTTTATTTACCAAGATGATTTCCTACCTGTAAGTCAAATAGAGAACGCTTTTGATGGGCCAGTCGACTTGAACCAAAATCCTTGATTTTGATGTGTACCAATAACAAAGAGGAAGGAGGGGCTAGTGATTTAAAGGTGATACCTTTAATCAAGGTGGTAGCAAGCTAAGAAGGAGACATGGAGGGAAGAGTCTCACACTAAACCTGTGCTGTGTCCAGTCCTGGGCAGAGGCAAGTCTGAGCATCGGTGAATGGCTGGGGAGCTCACTGGGTCACCCGCCAGACAGAAGGTGGGAGGTGCCTCACAGGGTCCGACGAGACCATCCCTCCTCAAGAAGAGAGGGGCCTGATTAGCTTGACCTAGTTACAGAGCTTGAGTTGATGGCTCACGGGTGGGACTAGAATCTGAATTCAGGATGGAGGCTATTGCACAAATCTGTACCTTATCAGGCCCTGGGTCTTTGGGAACTTGTGGTCAATAAATGAAAACGATAAATGTTCTCTGGACGAAACTCTGTTATATGATGAGATTGCACACTTGTGCCACTGTGACACCTTGGTCTTCTGTCCCCCTTGCCTGGACATTACCCATGCTGCTTTGTCCCGGAAGTCATCAACTGCCTTTCTTTTAGGACTTTGCAGGATTGCTATTATTTATTTATTTATTTTTAAATTTCTGGGATTAGTCCTACATTATGCTCCTTCAGAAAAGTACTTAAAAAAGGAAAACCCTGATAACCATTGATTAACGAACCAAAAGTAATATAGGGGGCGCCTGGGTGGCTCAGTTAGCTAAGTGTCTGACTCTTGATTTCAGCTCAGGTCATGACCTCATGGTTCGTGGGTTCGAGGCCCGAGTTGGGCTCTGTGCTAATAGTGTGGAGACTGCTTGGGACTCTCTCTCTCCCCCTCTCTCTGCCCCTTCCCCACTTGTTTTCTCTCTGTCTCTGTCTCTCTCTGTCAAAATAACTAAATAAACATTAAAAAAATCAAACTACTATAGAATGTACTGAGTACATGATCTCAGGCAGGCTTAAATTTTCATTCCTAAATAATACAGAAAATGGAGTATCTTCTCGCCAGTAAATGATTAAGCTAAAGACCTTCTGAAAAAGAAACTCCTGCGAAGCCAGGTGCTCTGTCAATACGAGGGCTGGATTTCCTGCTGTTTTCCCAAACAAAAATAAAACCTGACAGACAACAACGAAGAAAAAAATCTTCAGGTACCGAGAGACTTCCATGTCCCAATGCCAGGCTGCTTATAAATCATGAATCCTTGTTCATATCACAAAGACGCATGAACCAACGGCAGTGGGGGATATTTACATGATTTGTCACATTTACTCACTGCCACCAAGCCTTGGGATACCTTCCGAGAGTCAAGGCATCTATGATCCTCTCTGAGCACTAAAGGTACACGCCGTCTCTTCTGGTCTACTCGGTTCTACACATACTTGCTGGGAACTTCTTATGTACACGGTGGGGACATAAGGGAACAGCGCTACCATTTCTTGACCATGTCGAGGGTAGACAATGGGCCAGGTGCTTCTCGATATCCTGTTTCTCATAACAATCCCCAAGACCAACAACGGTGTTCTCAGGTCACTTATGGCCAAAGCTCAGGGAAGTCAGGTCACTCGCCCGACAACACCCATCTGACCGAAGGCACAGGGAGGGACTGGATTTGGGACCTGTCAGAATCCAGAAATCCTTGCCTTTCCATGCTAGCCTCCCTCTCAAAGCGAAACACCCCATCTCTTCTTCAGAATTGTTGAAAAGGGTCCTCATTTTTCTGCCGACAAGAAGACAAAACAGGAGCGTAACAGCAATGCAGAAAGTGTGGTCGAGAGAGAAGGGGTTGGAATGGAGTGTGTGTCGGGGCGGGGTGGGGGGCGGAGTGTGGAGAGGAATGACTGCTTCTCTCCCTTCACACCGGGAGGAGAACGACTTGGGGTACCAGCCATTCAGTCTCTTTGCCAGCCAGAACTGGGTCAGATATTCTAGCAGAGAGAACAGTCTGTTCTCTGCTCCAGCTGTTATCTGAGCTGCACAGCTGGGGGGAGGACTCCAACTTGCTTCTTAGGCTCAGAGCTCAAGGCTTCCACAGCACTCCAAGCAGCCTGTGCCGGCCTCTCCCAGCTGGAGCGAAGAGGACAGAGGCGGGGGGAGGGAAAAGAGTGAGACGGGGAGCTGGTGGAGGGGGGATAGAAAGGTACGCATTCTGGTTTCTAGTGGAGCAACAGGTTGCCAGGTCAGATGGAACCCATCGGCCGCATGGTGGCCAATCGCTGAAGATCTCCTGCCAGTTGCTTCTGGGTGAGAAGCTGAAGTCTTGGCATGAGAACTCCGGAAACAGCCATCGGGGATGCTGATGCGATGAGAGTCCTGGGTTCAATGAGATCGCTGTGATCAAGTCTGAAAGTCCTATGATGGGTCCATACCCTGAGCAGCGTCCAGTGGGCTAGCAGTACACTGGGATTTTCCAAAGCCCTCCAGGCATAAAGGGCTGGCGTCCTTGCTTTGGAGGGCGGGCGCCCACATTACCCTCATTTCTTAGATTTTAAGCTCCCATCCCACTCTATTTGTTTCTAGACCATCCTGATGTGCGCAAGGCCAACTTTTGGACCCCACCAACATGCTGCTTGGAAAACCTCCATAACCATGCACGTATTGTTGAGTCCCTCCTGAACGCAGCAGAGAGAATTACTATGATTGCCTCCTACTCATCCGGATGCGATCGCTCCCTATTTCTGGGTTCTTGGTGAAAAAACAAGGAGTTGTTCTATGAATTTCATCATTTAGAGATAAATAATGAACACCAAACTCAGAGCGAAATACCCTAGTGTTCATTTTATTTAATATTCTCCATTGGTGGAAATAAATTAAAAATGAACAAGGCTTGTTTATGCCTGTCTCACATTGCTCTCCACTTTTGAATAGCAACCGCATATTAATTTGCCAAGATCCCATAAATTATAATTAGCCCGGAGGATTAACAACATAAATCCTTGAATTTAAAACCAACCTGCCCGGCTCTCTCTTCCCTATGCCCTAAAGTGAAAAAGAGCCATAAAACCTATCACCGCTACTTGATCCATTAAACTCCGGAGACATTCTTATTTCAGCTTAGCTGGTGGAGGTGGTCTTTGTTAAATCTTTTTAAAGTTACAGGAGCTCAATAGGAACTGAGAGACTGGGGAACACGTATCAGTGTCGGTGGCCAGCCCGGTGCACACGTCCTCTTGGGAGAAGAGGGGAAAGGGGAACAGAAGGGTACGTTTAGGCCTGGCACGGTCGTACCCAGCGTCCCGACACAGATCTGAGACTAGAAGTGCCCCCGACTCGACGCTGTATGTCATACACCGTCAAGAGTCCCAGAGTACTTGGAAGACGTGCATGTATGCACGCACACACACACGTACACACACAAGTCATGGCCTGACCTTGCATCCCAGCCAAGCTCACGCCAGGCTGACTGGGGAGAACGAGGAAGGGTGACGTTGCTGAGAAAAGCAAAGTATTTAACACAGACTGGCAAATTTTAAGATACTGGCTTTCGAGGCGATGAAAATGGCCGGGTCCTTCGACTCCGCATACAAAGCACATCTGTGCATACAAAGCACATCTGATCGTCCAGCCTGGACGATCTCTCCTCCTGAAGACACCTGGACCTCGTGGTCACTCAGTCCCACCCTCCTCCTTCCTTTGGGTCGGCTGCAGTGGCCCGGTATGCGGTTAGCTCTGCATTCGGCATGCAACTCAGCCATGTGGGCGGCCTCTCTGGACCCCACGTGTGGAGGGGAAGGTGAACAACTAAAAGGAACTCCTTCGCTTCCTTTTCTTATTCTGCAGGATCGCTCTGCCCGCTCTGTTTTCTTGGCCTTCACTTGGGCCCCCAGTCCTCCCGACCCGTCTCAAGTCTGAAAAGATGTGAAAGACGGGGAAAGATTCTATTTTCACCCGGGGCCTAAAAATGCACATCTCACCTACTACAAGGGGTCAGGGTAGGGCTAAGCCGGAGATCTGGAGAATGGGAAATACGTGCTCCAGAAAAGATACGGAAGGCTGGTCTTTGGACCAACTAAAAGATGAAAAAGGGGAAAAGTCACCATTCCGCATGTTGCTTGGGCACCGTGCCCACGGACCCCCCGAGTAGATCGCTTCTCCTTTATTCCCTGACCTAACTGGGGAGAAACACAACAGCAAACATAGGAAAAAAGATAACAAATAAAAAGTCTTCTTAGGGTCATGGGCTTTTTGAAAATCTGGTAGGTATACTTTTCCCTAGAGAAATGCACTCAGATTTCAAATGTTGCACAAAATGGCAAGGTCTTTGCAGATGCCCCAAGTTAATCCTTGAATCCCTTAATCTAGATTAAGTCAGTAGAATTTAGAGGTGAAGAAGGACTGCACTCTTCATGAGAAGTCAGTGGGCATGACTTGTAAGAGTCTGAATTCTAAAGATTCCTCCCCCGGACTGTAGTGAGCACAGGTAAAAGTTGCAAGTTCCGGGCCAAAGATTCGGAATGTGCTCCCCTAAGAATCACTAGGGAAGAGAAGTTTGTTCAAGAGTGTTTCCAAACGTTAGCACTCCCCAGAGTCCCCTGGAGGGCTTGTTTAAACACAGATTGTGGCCCCAATTCTGCTCTCAATAGGTCTATGGGTAGGAGCCTGAGAATCGGTATTTCTAACAAGTTCCCAGGTACTCCTGCTGATGCTGATCCTGGAACGGCCACACTTTGAGGGCCGTTAGTTTAAACTAATCACTGAAGATTGCATAATGGGATACGAGGGACCCCTGGAAATGATGGCGGGATAATATTTACTGGCATAGAAAGATATTTACAACATCCTGGTAACAAAAGAATTCAGGTGATATAGAATTATGTACAATATAATCCTGGTTTTGTGTGTGTGTGTGTGAAACTAAGAGTAGCTATATGTGCCTTATATTAATATCTTAATATAGAGGTTTAAATATTAAAGTGGATTGGGGTAAAAGCATAGATAGATATGAATACAGATAAAGATAGGGCTATAGCTCTGGGCATGCATATGAATGTAGAGTTAACATCCTTTTCTCTGAGTTTTGAGATTATGACTGTTCTACTTTTGCTAAGTTTGCTTACCTGTACCTTCTACCTTTTCAAGTTTACTTTTTATTTATTTTGAGAGAGAGAGAGAGAGAGAGAGAGAGAGAGAGAGAGAGAGAGAGAGAGAGAGTCAGGGAGAGTGCATGTGGGGGAGGGACAGAGAAAGAGGGAGACACAGAATCCGAAGCAGGCTCCAGGCTCTGAGCTGAAATCGAGTCAGACACTTAACCAACTGAGCCACCCAGGTGCCCGTCTTCTACCTTTTCAACAATAAACATAAATTGTTTTCAATATAAGGAAAGAAGTTCCTTTTAACTGTGAGAAACTCCAGCAGACTTCCATTACTTGGGGCCCTTGTATGCCTGTCACTGCTAATCCTGGGGAAGTGGGGACTTCATGAAAGGGAAGTATTGGAACACCCTAGAATCCTTTAATGAACTAGCAGCATATATTTTTGGTCGATTTTCAGCGGGTCCCAAAGTGACTCTCTGAGAACCACTGATGCTGGGGCAGTGACTTTGTTTCATCGATCAACAGAGACACAGGGATTTAAAGAATGAGATGAGTTTTAAAATACGTGTATATACATATGTGTATTTCACACGTTCATACACGTGTATATGCGTTCAAATATGTATATATACATATGTGTATACACATGGGCATTTACACAGGTGCACATGTGTGTATAGATATTTAAACGTGTAGATACTGATGTCAAGTTAACTGACTTTTCTTAGGAAAGAACTGTATTCTATGCTGAGATTATGTCCTTTCTCTTTTCTGCATTAAAACATTGTTTTATTATAAGACGGCTGAATGGATGGATAAATGCATGATAAAACAGTGAGAGTAAAATGTTAACGGCCTTTCACTGTAAAATTTTTTCGACTTTGATGTATGTTTGTGAATTTTCACAATGTTGGGGAGAATGATGTGTCTTATGCAATAATGTTTATAGCAGATAACTGAGATTTTGTGGAAATTACATCCCCCCAATAAGATGCAGGCATCCCTATGTTACTCCATTTTTTAAAAAAATTTTCAGGGGCGCCTGGGTGGCTCAGTTGGTTAAGTGTCTGACTTCGGCTCAGGTCACGATCTCACAGTGGGTTCGAGCCCCGCACTGGGCTCTGTGCTGACAGCTCAGAGCTTGGAGCCTGCTTCGGATGCTGTGTCTCCCTCGCTCTCTGCCCCTCCTCCACTCGTGCTCTGTCTCACTCTGTCTTTCAAAAATAAATAAATGTAACAAAAAAATTAAAAAAAATTTGTTTTTCATTATTTTTCAGGGTTTGGAAACCATGCCCCAGAGTAGCTGCCACTTGTGAGAGTGGGGCATCTTTTAATTCTAGCTTTGAAGGCTCACAGGAGTGAAACAGCAAAATTTCTGATGTCTTGGGCAAGGCTGTTTTTCCAGCAAAAAAAGGTGGCCTCGAAAGGCTGTTCCTACCTTTTCAGGAAGGTTTGTGGACTCCAAAGCCTGAATCACCCCATTCAGGGGCTTCCCTCTTGGAATTTCACACATGATTTTCAATTAAGGAACTCTTCACCTACAGGACAGGACCACCTGGTATGTCCTACAAAGGGATGTGTGTAGGCAGATGTGTAGACATGTGTCTGATGTCAGCAAAATATTGGTGCTCGGACAGGGAGCTCTGATTTCCAGTCCACCTTAACCACTTTTCTGGGCCATACAGAAATGAATGTCTATGATGGATTTAATTGTTTAAATAATACATCTGGTACTAACAAAGAAAAACAAAACCTTTTTATGAATACCTAGTCTGTAGCTGGACTTCCCAGGTAATTTAACTTTTTTATGTTTATTTATTTACTGTTTGAAAGAGAGGGACTGACACAGAGCAAGCCAGGGAGGGGCAGAGAGAGAGAGAGAGAGAGAGAGAGAGAGAGAGAGAGAATATCCCAAGCAGGCTCTACACTGTCAGTGCCAAGCCTGACTCAGGGCTCGAACTCATGAACTGTGAGATCATGACTTGAACTGAAACCAAGAGTCAGACGCTTAGCAGACTGAGCCACCCAGGTACCCCTAGGTAATTTTAAATGTTCCTGGATTTGTTAAGATCTTAATAATGGACTCCGTTAGCAAAGTTGGACCCAGTTCTCGCTGTCGCCCCTGTACTGTAATGAAGCTGATGTGCTCCAGCTAAGGCTCCCCAGGTTGGGATGGGGGCATGCTCAGCAAATGGGAAGAGGGCCTTCAATCCAGGGAGGGGCAGACCCCAGTGTCTCCATTAGCAGCACTCTGAACACTTCCCACTAATGCTTTTGCTTTGTGACACTCTGAGCGTTTTTCCTTACGGAGGATTTCAGCTGCCTGATTCCCCTAAAGGTACTTTAATACCTGTGCTGGGAGCAGAACAGTCGCTTCATACAGAAATTAAATACATAAATTAATAGATGCCTCTTCAGAAAGGCTTTCAAATGGGGAGTCCAGCTGCTTCAGAGACTCTGTAGTCAATAGGTCAAGGCCTTGGTTAATGCACAGGGAAAGGCAGAGGAGGGACGAAAATGGTCCGAGAGATTCAGCAGAGATCAACAAATACGTTCTGAGACTTAACCACTTAGGTGAATATTTGCCTTTGTTGGGAGATGCCTACGAACGTAGGCTGAGAACCTGCCCAAACCAAGAGGCAAAGGAAACTCAGCTTGTCCCGTCGTCCTTTACTCCGGGCCTGTCCTGTCAAGGTCTTGGCTGGCCAGTCCAGATGGAAAAGGAGAAGGAGGAGGTGGGGGGAAGAGGAGGGAGAGGAAGAGAGAAAGGAGGAGGAGGAGAAAGAGGAAGAGAGAAGGAGGAGGAGATACCAGCCAGAATGTGGGAGCCTAATCACAAGGGATCAGTCTGCCCTTTACCCTTCCTCTTCAGAGATCAGAAAAAAAGTACCACTCCTGGCGAATGCCTCCAATACAAGTGAGCTGGAAAGACTCCTCAAGTCTTTGCTGACAAAATTAAAAACTTTTTAAGTTGCTTATTTTTGAGAAAGAGGGAGCGAGCGGAGGAGGGGCAGAGAGAGAGGAGGACAGAGGAGCTGAAGCAGGCTCCGCACTGACAGCACAGAACCTGATGCGGGGCTTTGAACCCATGAACCGTGAGATCATAACCTGAGCCAAAGTCAGACACTTAACCAACTGAGCCACCCAGGTGCCCCTCGATGAAAAAATAAATTTACACATGGGCCCTTTTCGATTCAGAGCCTCTGAGGTCTCAGAATTATATCTCAAAGGCTTGAGTCCTTTACCGAGCGGCTGCCATGTGCCCAGGTGTTTCCAAGGCAGGCACCGGGCACATGCTCATGCTCTAATGAGACCATCCGCAAGCTCTTTCAAGCATCTCTTCTACCCCTCTGTCATGTACCAAGCTTCAGCGTACCATTTCCTTCAACAGAGGTTTTCAGCAACTTTAAAAAAGTTTGAGAAAGCATGATGTTTGCTAAACGCAAGAGACGGCAGGCATTCTCCCACACCCCCTAACAGAGAATCCAGCACTAGCAGCCAGATTCATGGAAGTTCTAGAACGGAAGGCGATCTTAGGTGCACAGGACCGCCCACCCAGGGTGCCCGTTTGACAAGTTCTGCAGAAGAACACCTCCCTGCCTAAAGTCACAAGGTGCCACCAAATAACTGAATGAGGCACACAGCATGCATTTTAGTCTCATTTTGGGGGGCAGATTATTATCCAGAAGGGATTTAGAGGAGACGTTCAGAACGAATTGCAGAATTTGTACCAGTTTCCTAAAAAAAAAAAAAAAAAAAAGAAAGAAAGAAAGAAAGGAAAAAGAAAAAGAAAAAAAAGAAAGAAAATGTAAGCACTCAAGTACAGTGTTTTGCTTGTTCATTTTCCATCCTTATCCACGGGAGGGACAGGGGAGGGGGTGTACCGTGAAGTCCTGAGTCAAGTGTCAACGCCAGATAAGTCTTCCAGAACTGTCTACTTGTTCTACCCATCAAAGTCTTCCATGGCCCCCCTCCCAAGATGCCCTATTTCGTGCAAGCCAAACCCATAAAGCATGTTTCTCTTCCAACTCTCATACCTCTAGAAGGAAGCATCCAGAAAGTAGATGCAGGAAGGGGTAACTAAATATTGGCACTTTATTTTTTTTAAGGCAGGTAATACGGAGGAGAGACAGAATGAGAAAGCATCTCAGGTAATTTCCTTTGGAGAGTTTCCATTGTTTGCTTTTTCTGGAAAGCACAAAGTTCTGTGGTCATTTATTTCACACTGGTACTTCTTGCATTGGCCTGAATGAAAAGACTCACCAGGGAACATTTGTTAAAATACAAATTCCCACCCGGGTCCCATCCTAGACGGAATTAACCGCATTCCCGTCAAATGGTCCTCATCATAAAGTAATTTTGGAGAATTTACCAAATTTCCATCTGTTCAAAGCACCTCACCTGACAAACCAAATCTCTCTGATATGTGGAAAGGGTCTTGCTTTAAGGAGCGACACCACACTGAATCTGGGTCTAAAACACCTCTTGGGATCTCTCTTCGTTCAAGGTCATTTCGAAGGAGGCCAATTTCAGATGCTCTTATCTATTTATCTTTCCTGCGCAGAATTCAGAGGCAAGGACAGCATTCCTGACTTGCTGTTTCGGAAGGGTGCCTTCTAAAACTGGTCTTTGCCAAACCCCCGTCCATGTTCCCTCACTCCCTCTGCCCCCCGCCCCTCCCACCCCCTACCATGACCTTTCCACAGGTGCCAAGTCTACCGAAGAAATTACGTTCAGCCACCATGGAGAAAGCCCCACCGGGCACAACGTGCACATTGAACCGCTCGACGTCTTAGTAATAACGTCCACTGCCCTCCACTCTAAAAGGGAGATCTTGAATCTTCTCCACGGGGACACTGGAAAGTGCACTGTGTGCTCCAAAGGGAAGAAGGACTATTTCTGCAAGCCCAGCCCCAGCGCTGAATTATTTTAATTGCAGCCTGGTGATGCCAAGGTGCTGAAGCACCCCCTTAGGCTGAGTGCTTAGCCAAGAGGTACTGAATTAAACTGTCAGAACACGCAGAAAAATTGCAACTCGGCCTGTCAACAACATTTGTTCAGAGACACGGGTAAGGCTGGTGACTTGTGGAGAAAAAGAGCTGCCTGTGCAGAGCCATCAAAGCACAGCCTGGAACTAATGGGGTATTCAGAGGCCTTGTTCTACTTCATTGGTCAAAGCCAACACAAGCCTGTAAGATTTGGGCCTGGTTGCTGTTTATTACTATGGTAATAAAGGCCACTTAAAGATACAAACCCATCTTGTATTGGCGCAAACCCAGGGCTTCTCTGCTAAATCGAATCACTAATGCCTGCCCTCATTTCTCAGGCTCTTTAAAACGATCTCCTTTTTTTAAGGGAAAAAAAAAAGAGAGAGAGAGAAAAAATTAAGACTCTTGTCAAAGGACGACATAGGGGCCTTGATCTTCTTTGTCCTTGGCTGATTTTTTTTTTTTTTTTTTTTTTTAACGTCTGCCCTGGGATGGCCAGTCTTACGAGCCACCTTGGCAACGAGACAGATCCCTGCTATTTAATTTGACGCTAATCAAGGTGTCGCTGGGACCTTATTTGGGAGATGTGACGAAAGCCCATAGGTAGTTGGCTTTGGGTAAGAGAGATTATCCTCGATCATCTGGGTGGGTCTGATTTAATCAGCCGAAAGGCCTGATGGGGAGAACTGAGCATTTCCTGCAAGAAGGAATTCTGCCTGTGGTAAGGTCACCAGCTTCAGCCCCTGCCTGGAGCTCTGGCCTGCCTGTCTCAAGCATTCACAGCATGGATTCTGGGCTTTCCCAGAATCACATAAGCCATTTCCTTGCAATAAATCTCCTAACATGTACCTCCTACTGGTTCCACTGTCCCGGTTAACTCTGTCACTCATAGTCCCTTGTCACTCATACTTCAGTTAAGTATCTTTTCATCAGAAGTCTCAAAGTTGAAGGGCACCTGGGTGGCTCAGTAGGTTAAGTGTCTGACTTTGGCTCACGTCACGATCTCACGGTTTGTGGGTTCGAGCCCCGCGTCAGGCTCTGTGCTGACAGCTCAGAGCCCGGAGCCTGCTTCAGATTCTGTGTCTCCCTCTCTCTCTGCCCCTCCCCCATTAATGCTCTGTGTCTGTCTCTCAAAAATGAATAAACATTAAAAAAAATAAAAATAAATACATACCTAAATAAATAAACAAACATTTTTTAAAACGTCTCAAAGTTGTAGCCTGTGGGCTGCAAAGGACCCTGTTCTTTTTTTTTTTTTTAATAAAAATTCATTTGAACATTTATTTATTTTTGAGGCAGAGAGAGACAGAGCATGAACAGGGGAGAGTCAGAGAGAGAGGGAGACACAGAATCCGAAACAGGCTCCAGGCTCTGAGCTGCCAGCACAGAGCCTGACGTGGGGCTCGAACTCACGGACCGTGAGATCGTGACCTGAGCCAAAGTCGGATGCTTACCCAACTGGGCCACCCAGGTGCCCCTACAAAGGACCCTGTTCTTTTTGACTCACACCTATGTATTTGGTACAATATGCTAAAAGTAAAAATAAACTGAATTAGTTGCCAGTATCTAAAACTCCTGAATCTCTCTCTTTCTCTCTCATGGGCACACACACATGCATCTACATTTCTTATTTCTTTTAGAAAAGGAAGAAAAGACAATCAGACGATTTGACTACCCTGGATCTATATCCCCCTATGGCAACAATCAGCTAGAACGGAAGGTGACTTCCTCTCTGTACAGAGCATGGGCCCTGGAGTTTACCACAGTCTCCACCCCTCCCTGTTGTC
Organism: Felis catus; assembly: GCF_018350175.1. Taxonomy (NCBI): domain Eukaryota; kingdom Metazoa; phylum Chordata; class Mammalia; order Carnivora; family Felidae; genus Felis; species Felis catus. The sequence goes on along the minus strand of NC_058382.1, from coordinate 52,898,163 downwards.
ACCCTCAGCAGTGAGGTTCATTATCATAGGCCTGCATATTGTTTTTCTTCATGTAAAGAGAAAAGCGAAAGATGTATCTTGCCATTTGTTCTGTCAAAAGTAGAAATAACAGATAGAGGGAGAGGCTACGTGTTTCAAGAAAAAAGGGGAAGGTATGCATTTCTCCGCAGACACGAACGCTATTTTGGGGCGCCTGGGTGGCTAGGTCGGTTAAGCATCTGACTCTCAGCTTCAGCTCAGGTCATGATCTCATGGTTTTGTGAGTTCAAGCCCAGTGCAGAGCCTCCTTGGGATTCTCTCTCTCCCTCTCTTTCTGCCCCTCCCCGACTCACACTGTCTCTGTCTCTCTCAAAATAAATAAATAAAACTTAGGGAAAAAAAAAATAAAGAAACGAACGCTATTTCTCTCAATTCCATTTCCCCACAAGGAGTATCTGGGTTGTTATTACCCACCTCAACTCATTCATTTATGGGACCGTGCTATAGTAAACACTTACTGTTTGCAATTCCTGTTCAGCCTTGCATATTTTAGAGAAAAGCGGACAACAATGAAATGATTCTTTTTTACTCTTTTTACTCTTCAACCTAAGAAAAACCTTGAGATGATCCCAGTGAGTGTTGGCTCAATATTTAGGGACACTATGATAATTGCCTTTTGGGGAAATTTACTGAAACGCAACCAGAGGAACCAAAAGGGCTTGAAGAAAGTGAGATTTCATTGCCCCTCTTCCCAAGTAATTCTTACACATATTCTCTGACCTCGGGGGGGTAGTGAATGAGGTCTCCCGGGGTTAAACACGTCCAGGAGAAAACGAAACACACCGGGGGCCTGGGATTTGGATTGCAACCCTCCTATCCTCTATCTGGCAAACTGAGACTCAGTTTCCCTGTCTGTGCAATCGCAGGGGTCCCCCACAGTTGTGATTCTGTCCCCGCTTGAAACTTCCTGGGTCCAATCCTATAGCAAGTGAATGTGTGTCTTTGGAAGGTGAGGCTCAGGAATCTGTATTTTGTTTTTAAGCTCCCAGATGATTCTGATGAGCAGACAGGTTTGGAATGTGCTGGAATAGAGACTGTCTCAAGTTTCTTCCAGCTCAAAAACTTGATGTACCTAGGAATCAAATTCTGCAGGCGCCTCTCTGAACATTGGACAGGCAATGTTCCAAACGTATTAATGCTTTTGGGCCACTGGGATATGTTTTAAAGACTTGAAGCATTGCCACGCTGCCTTAGTCACCTGGCAGGACCTTACTTATCATTTTGCCCGTAATTTATGTTGCCTGGTGGTTTGGAAATTCACCTGAGGTTCGGATCCGAGGCAAGATTCAGGGGTCAAAATCAATAGATTTGAACTGTGATCGCTGGATGAAAGGGCTGAAGCTTCTCAGTTTCCAGTCTGGGTCCCCTACACCCCGGTGTCGGGAACCACCCCTTATGGGAGACGATCACCTTTCCTGCATAAAGGGAAGAAAGCATCCTGTACTTTGCGAAGATCATTTGGAAATCGGATCAAACCACACAGCCCTCACCCCTAGGACACAGACAGAACCCCCTTCGGAATACATTTGTGAATGTCATCCCTCCTGGAACCTGAGAGGCTTTCTCTGGTTCTCAGCGGGAGAGGGTTACGTTTTTTTCCTAATGCAAACAAAAGACATGAGAAGGCGTGAGGAGGGGAGAACAGTATGGCAGTGCCGTGGCAAAAAAAAAAAAAATATGGATTTTGCTTTTGGGATGTGTGACTATTAGATCACAGTGTTGGTTGCAATAAATTATCACTTTCAGTTCCTGCTAATTGCTAGAATCTTCTGCCATGGGCAGCAGTGATGTGGGCCAAAAAAAAAAAAAAAACTTTTTTTTTCTTTTTTTGGAGCTAGATACAAATATGCATCCTGCTGGATGGTGAATGGCATCTCGGATCTTGAATACATGCCTAAGGAAACAGCTGGGGATGAGGGCCTGGGAATCAAAGACGTCATTATGCAATTATCGAGAAAAGCAGGCTCTTGACAAAAGAGAGTTCTGACTTCTCTGTGAATCCAGTGACCCAGGTCACAGTCTGCCCTCCATATAGCGCTGTCATTAATGAGAACCCCCCGGGTATGGCACAACCAGGTTGGTAGGTAAGTGAGCTGTTACGAAAGTTCACAAAGAAAGTTAAAAAAAAAAAAAAAAATCCAATTTGGTCCTTTAGGTGAAGAGATCCTTCTATGTCTCTGCCACAGAAAAGTACAAAACCCACCAAGGACAGCGAGCCCTGTCCTGGGCTTCTCCCCGGACTCCTCCCCAACATCCTACAACCCCAAAGAATCCCCACCCAGCGTGATCCTTTCGGCTCCCCAGTGAAGTCTTCTGAACACAGATCCCTACTCCAGGCTCCTCGCTATTCTGTAACCCTGGGAGGGTGTCCACCGGAAAGAGACCCAGTTATGTGTGAAGCACCTAGTAGGTTCCTGGTAATGGGAATGCAGCAGTGGACAGAACAGATGGAACGTCTGCCCTCCCAGAGTGCATTTTCATGAAGGGGAGAGAAAACGGATGGATGGTCCCAAGGTGATGCCTTTGGGGAAAAATAAAGCCGGTGAGGACGAAGGAGTGCTGAGGGGCACGGGGAAGGCAGACTAACCAGATGTGAGATGTGGGGAGAAGGCCTCCTCAGAAGGTGCAAGAAAGGCGGGCGAAGGTGAGGCCTGTGGTTAGCGAGGGGGCGAGGGAGGCTTTGAGGCAGAGCGTGCCTGGGGTGCTTGAGCAGCGCGGAGGCTGGCACAGCGGGAACAGAGTGAGCGAGGGAGGGAGAGAGCCCGGCAGGTGCAAACACAGAGCCTGGGAACAGGGGAGAGCAGGAAGGATCCCACAAGCCCTGGTCAAGACCAGCTTCCACGAGGACTGACATCTTGAAGCCTGCGGAAGGTTCTCAGCAGGGGAAAAATGTGATGTAACTTAGGTTTTCAAAGGAGACTCTGTTGAGGAAAGACCCAAGGGAGGAAGAGCGGGGTGCCAGGAGACCCATGAGGAGGACAGGGCAGAAACCCGGGTGGGGGCTGAGGCTGGGTGTGGAGGGGTGAGGCTGGGGTGGGCGAAGGAGGCCTTTCTTAGGTGTGCATTCTTGCTCGTGAGGTTCGGAATCCTCCCACATATTAACTCCACTGAGGCAAGTCTCTGGTCTGTGTCATTAACTGCAGAGTCCCCGAGCCCAGTACAGGGCCCGGTACACAGGACACCTGCAATGTTGACAGTCCCACTGTGGAAAACCTGGTGGGTAACAGTCTATTTATCCACCAGGAAGACTGATGAGTGATAACCAAATTTGCCTCCATTCGTTCAATCACCTCTGCAATTTGAGCTCCTTCCCTCCTTCTCCCTCTCTCTCCGTGTTGGAAGAGGACAGCCTGACCGATGGCCCAGGACGGATGCCAGAGGCCGCCCCGCCTCTTCCACTGCCCGGCTCTCTGACCTTCCACATGCCATTTATTTTGCCCGTGCCTCAATTTCTCCGTCCCGAAAATAAGAATAATACTGCCAAGGGAACATTATGAGGATTAATGAGGTAATAAGGACATGCCTGAAAGCAGTTCGAGCGCCATGAAGAAACAGCTAGAAAATAGGGGGCCATTTTTCCGTCTCTCCTCTCCTGCTAAATAAAACTGCTGGAGGGAGAGGAGAGGGTCCTGGTGGCTGGGGTATGGGAGGAAAACAAGAGGCAGACAGAGGCAACAGACATTTCCTAGGCCACGATCACCTTCGGTGGATTCCAAAGCACGTGGAAGCCTCCAGAAGGGGGAACCCCGGCAACAGAAGGGGCAGGGCAGGAGGGAACATCCAAGGAATTGTGAGAAAATTTTGCCTTATTTTGCCTTATTTTGCTAGTTTGGGGACCAGAAATGACCTCAAAGGGGCTTAGAAATAAGCCAGAACCATGTCGCCTCTCCCGTGTGCCCAAAGAATCCAGAAGCTGACAAGGCGATCCGGCGAATCCCCTCGGCAGCAATGTGAGGAAACAGTTACCCAAGACACCCATCTGGTTTGGGCTGATGGCACTCCTGGGTGCACGCAGTGTAAACTTGTTGGATCAATAAATATCGGGCTCCTTTTAATGAAAGAAACACGATTATTTTCCTCTTATTGCCTCCCTGATTGCCTCTTAAGGCTTCTTTAAATGAGGGAGACTTATTACGCCCCACTCGAGGTACATCTTCAGATGGTCACTGAGTCAACATCAAGAGTCGGCCGCCTGACCGACTGAGCCACCCAGGTGCCCTGCCTTTGTCCATATTTTATTCCAAAACTTTTAGAAAGCATCAACTTTGTCTGCCCCCCACCAAAAGTCTTAGATGAGTTTTTTTAGAAGGTTACCCTACTGTGGTGTGTGGGGGTTGTTTGTTGTTGTTGTTGTTTGCTCTTAGAATTCAGGAAGCACAGATCAGAGTGCTGGCAAAAATGGTAAGAAAACATCAACATGCCAATGGCTTTGAAAGCAGCCCGATTGGCAAGCTGGTCTGTACTTGACCAAACATATCTTGGCATTCACAGGATTGAGGGGTGAGGAGGCAGGACAAGATATGTACAGCAATGGCAATTCATCTGTCTCAACTCTAATTTTGAGTGACTTTGGGTATCCATTCATTCATTCATTCACTCACTCACTCATTCATTTATTTACTCAGTCACTCATTCATTCCCTCACTCATTCATTCATTCTTCACCCATTCATTCACTCACGGACTCATTCATTCATTCAGTTATCCACTCATTCATCCATACATTTGCTCCAGTCCACCTTGTCCATATAATACCGAGTGCTAGAATGCTCTGGGCTTCCTCCCCTCTCTCTCATGGAAGGAGGTGGCCAGGAAGCTGTGGTAAGGCCTGCGCTGGCTGAGTCACCAGTTTCCCCTTTTCCCTTTCTCCTTCAAGCCTGCCATGCTCTGTCAAAGGGCATAGGGGAGGGAGGGGAGGCAGGAGACAAAACTATCAATGGTCTGAGAAAGAGGAACAGGACTAACTAATATCTGATTATTCTTTTGATGTTCATTCAAGTTACCAAAGAGGCTGCAGTTTCTCCCTTGGCTCTGGCCGGAAACCTGTGGTAAAATTAATGTCACTGTGTCTGTTGTGGGTGTCACCCTGGTCTCGGGTAAATAGGAACCGGGTCGGCGCTCTGCCCACTGGTTGCTGAGCTGCCGGGATGGTAAAAATGGTGGCTTTTTCATTAAAAAAAGAAAATCACCATATGCATTGCAAGCATAATTTTTATGCAAATAGAAGTTCCATCTAAAGTCAAGGCACAGAAAAATATTGGGTCGAAATAAGCCACTGAACATTTCTCTTTAATCTCTTAATTAACAGTACCCATTTGTTTAAAGGAGAAAATACAAAGAAAAACAAATCCAGATCCTCATCGCTCAAACACAACTATCGTAAATAAATTGGCACTTAGTGTTTTCGTGGGTTTTTTTTTTCCATTCTAATAAGCTGCTTTGCCTTCCTACCCTCTCCCAGCTCTGCCATGACATTTTGTTTTTATCATAGATGTAAACACGATTTTTTGCCCTGACTTTTTCCTTTAGAAGTGTCGTTCTTTCTCCTGGTGCAGAAAGGGGGAAATGGCTCTTGAATGGCTATGTCATGGTGATGTCACCAACATCCTAGCATCTTTCTTTATAGCTGGTTGCATTGCTAAGTTTAAAGGAGATGGTGGCAGGGGCACCTGGGTGGCTCAGTCAGTTAAGTGTCGGACTTTGGCTCAGGTCATGATCTCACGCTTCATGGGTTCAAGCCCTGCATTGGGTGCTGAGCTGACACCTCAGAGCCTGGAGCCTGCTTCAGATTCTGTGTTTCCCCCTCTCTCTCTGTCCCTCCCCAACTCGCGCCATCTCCCTCTCTCTCAAAAATAAATAAATAAACATTAAAAAAATTTTTTTAAGAAAAAGACAGCATTGTACTCTATAGTGTATTTAGGGCCAGGGGTGTATGTCCATTGGCGAGGATGGGCACTGTATCAGGTTGAAACCCACACTCTACTCCTATGGAGCCATTGAAGAATGTGTTTTTAACAACACTGACATCAATTCCAGAGAGATCTCCCAAAATTGTCACCTTTGTGTCCAGTCCTGGGGAAACCATGTTTCTGAAAGGTACATAAATCCTTCTCGGTTTCCATCACAATTCATTCCCTATCAACCATTTCTTTAACTGGACAAAGGACGTTACCAGACTGAATTAGATCAGGCTAAAGGCCAATTACAAAAAGCAGGGACAAACATGAGAGCCAATCTCTTCCCTTAGCTGCTGCTGAAGCTCCCAGACCTGGTTCCTTACAGACCCAATGCCAGAGGAAAGACATCCTTGCTCCTCGAACACACAAAGGGTCTGTGTGGTGGAGAGAGCCTAATGAAAGAAGTTCACATCCCAATCCCTATGGCGAACTGAGTGTTTTGGGACAACTGAGTGACATTGCCTCTGGCTTTACTGGAGTTAAGAGGACAGTCTAGATGGCTGCCATCTTGCTGTTCTATTTTCAAGCAAGCCAGCACAATTGATTCCTTGCCCCCAAAGGCTTCCCTCTCTGTTATCTCTTTGGATTTTAATATTGTTAAAGCCTTATTAATAGGTAGGCTAAACACACATGTAATGAATCCCATTAGTCATAAAGAGCTCCCTGCACCCAAGAAACCCAAGGAGGAAAATGCTTGTTCACACACAGCAAACCTCCCTAATTCACACAACCCCGAAGGGAAGCTGATCTGAATTATGCATTTAAAAAAAAATACCAAAGGCCGCGGTCAAATATGCACAGAAAGCCTTTCCAGAAAACCAACTTTTATTTAGCAAAGACCTTAAAAGAATAGGTAAGAATATCCTTGAGTAGGTAGGAGTCTAAAATGCCCAAGGGTACTTTAAAACTGCCTTCTTGCAAAGGGTAGACTACTCCAGATTGTTCTGGAGTATTCTTTGCTAAGTAAACCCTTTCTCCAAAGTGAGTGCATGGGTAAACCTCAAGCCAAGTCCTGAATCCAATGGATCTTGAGCTCCAAATTCCAGAAGTCCACATTAATGGAGATTGGGTATAATGGGCACCCTGTGGGGAAAGGTATATGTTGCTACAGCCTGTTAGCCTTCAAGTTCAATTATACTCACAAAAGCAATGGAAGGACTTTAAGGCAGGAATGAGATAAAAAAATGTCTAACATTGAGGTCAGCACATAGCAAGAAGTGAGAAAAAAAAGAAAGGAAAGAAAAGAGGCATATAGAATTCTTAAAAAAAAAAAAAAGCAGCCCTGTCTGTACCTTATTGGAGGAGATGGTTTTTGCTTTTGTTTTTTCACACCGTTTGTTTTGTTTTATGGGAAGAAGAAAGTTTGACCCTCAACACCTCCAGAGCAGGGCATAGCCAGGCACCTTGGTAACAGGTGCCTTCTCTGGGGGGACTCCTTAGTCTCTCCCATTGGCGGCCTTGGCACTCCAGAGCCTTCCTGAGCACATGCCTGCCCCAGGGCCTTGGTACCTACTACCCACAAGCACCCCTCATCTCAAATCTTTATGCAGGTGTCTGTTTACAGGCAACTCATGAGAGAGACTCCTCTAGAGTCAAACAGCCTCTTGTCCTTCCTCCCTCTGACCTCTTAATAGCTGCACATGACCCTCACAGCACTTTACTTTCCCTGACATGTCTTAAGTTGCCTCTTTCCCCAAGGAGAATAAAAGCTACCTGTGGGCAGGAGTTTCATTCCTTTGTCCACTGCTGTATCACCAGGGCTTGCACATAGAGGGCCCTTGATAAACATTAGTTCACTGAATGAACAAAGGAATGGATGGATGGATGGATGGACAGATAACTATATGCTGAGGATGATTCAAGACACCCGTGTTACACTTTAGCGCTCTCTCTCTCTCTCTCTCTCTCTCTCTCTCTCTCTTATACACACACACACACACACACACACACAGGCACACAGAAAGGGAATTTGTAGGGACAGTCTGGGAGAGAATCTTAACCTGACCCTGCCCCACTCAGCCCCAACAAGTCAAGAAACAACTCTTTATGTGCCTTCCAGTAACATTAATTGTTGGTCATAAAACTTCAAAGAAACAGATATTTATAGCTTGATTAAAGCCCTTTTTTCCACACACACTCACCACAGCACTTTCCAACTCAGTTCCCATGAGCGTACTGAAAACAGCATTTTCTGCCCACTTCCTGTTGAAGCCGGTTCCTTAACCGCTTCAGTCCTGAAGCTCTCTCTCTCTCTCTTTTTTTTTTTCCAGTGTTCTGGTCTTTCGGTTTCTCTTGGGTTTTCACAGTTGGGTTTTTTACTCCTTTTCTCAGGCACCCAAGCCCCCAATGAGCCGCCCCCACAGCCACCATGACAATAGGGGCAGTGAAGACAAAATCACTCCCCAGGTGTGATGTGAAAACCCCCTTCCCAGGGAAAACGAGCAAAGGCCACGAAGTTTTGCAAGGTCTGAGCAACCAAAGTGGTCATCTGTTTACCCACCCTGGAAATTTGAGAGACTGGGAAATATTTAAAAAGTGCCCCAATTCAAAGAATTAATTGCTGTTCGTATTTTATAAATATTGGTACCTTGAAGATTAGCGATAATGATCGTTTGTCATCAACCATTCGCCAAAAACTATAAATATTATTTCTAATCAGTACAAGGAATCTTATAAGATGGGTAACTAACATCTCGGTATTACACAGAAGTGCATAGATTCCAAAAAAGTGAAGAGATCTGTCACACAGCTAGAAAATGAAAGAGCTACCCTATGTACCCACCACCCTCTGTCTTCCTGATGAAAAACTGCATTTACAATTCTTGGTATGGGGTATTGGTAACAGGAGAATGCTATGAATTACATAAAAGAAAGGACACGAAAGCACTCTAACTCTGGCAAAATGGAATTGCTTCCATTCCTGATAACGGCTATATTCAACGTACATGGAGTTAATCATATACTCTCTTATTACATTAAACATCAGGACAAAAAAAAATAAGTAATGTTCTAATAGGAAGCATACTTTGGGAAAGAAGTGATCAATATGTTCATTCAGACATTTTCTGAAGTTTATACATTTATTTTGAGAGAGAGAGAGAGAGAGAGAGAGAGAAAGAGAGAGAGAGAGGGAGTGCGTGTGCACGTGCGCGAGTGAGCTGGGGAGGGGCAGAAAGAGAAGGAGAGAGGATTCCGAGCAGGCTCCACACTCAGCGTGGAGCCCAACTCCGGGCTGGATCTCATGACTGTGAGATCACAACCTGAGCCAATATCAAGAGTTGGACGCTTAACCGACTGAGCCACCCAGGCGCCCCATGCGCATTCAGCTTTAAAGGATGGGGGTCCGGTTGCATCCTGGGCTTATACTGTCATTGCTGGTAGGTAGGCTACGAATCCCTTTTGAATATTTGGAGTAGATCTGAGGTAGTCCTGGCAGCCCACAAGAAGTCCTAATTGTGGTAATTAATAAGTATTATGTGGTTCTAAACACGGACCACATGGCTGACAAATGATGTAGCCACAATGAAAGGAGCCCCTCTCTAGATGGTATCATCTGAGAAAAATGGAAACTAAAGTGGTCTCCACAGGATCAAGTTAGAAAACCCCTTTTACTTTCAAAAAGAAACCCCCAAAGAAAGCATTATGCTTCTTTAGGTTGGCATTTCTCTGACTCTGCATACATGCAGCGGCTCAGAGAATACTTGCTTACGACCGTGAGGTTGGCCTCTGCAGCGTTCACCAATGGAAGATGAGGCCTTTCATAAATGCGGCCCACTGCCCCAGAGCCAGACCCACAGTGCTTTGCAAAACGTGTCTTTTATCTAACCCGGACATAAAACTGAGCCTCATGGAGGCAACCCAGCTGCAGAATTCCTGCCACTGTACAGTTTTTGCATTGCTGTGCTGGAGAAAGTCTCCAATGTACTGTGATGTCCCGCTTCCTCTCAACCTTCCAATGTGTCATCCACAGGCTATGTTTAGGATTGCAAGTCTAGGTTGCTTGGAGGCCACCACGTGGATTGTGCCCAGAGAGTCCACAGCCTAGCTAGGGACCAACGGCCTGGCCTGGGAAGACAAGCCGACCCCAACAGATTTTTCTCTTTTAGGGATCTGATGGAGTCAATAGCACCAGATGAGGTCATACTATAGAGAGGGATCAAAGAGGCCAAGAGTAGGATGAATAAGTCAAATTTAAGAGCAAACAGAAGAATGATGAGCAAGTGGAAAAATCTAGAATGGAGAGGAGCCACCGGGAGCTGGGCCACATTGTGGTGGAGCATTTGACTACAGATCCAAGATCACCTCTTGCCGAGGGTCTCTAGGTCTCGTTGGGTCCAGAATGTCCTACCACTTCCTGTCCTTTCCAAGCCCTGGCTGTTCAGCATCTCCCGGTCCCCATGCACATGCATACTACAAAGGGCTGCACATTATGTGAGGTGATTGTGGAGTGACACCCTTGCAAATAAGAAAGCAGAAAAACTGCCAAGTTCCAGAGAGAGTGCTGGTAGAAATAAGTGAAGTCTCCCCTTCCAGCAGGACCACAGTCTCAAGGGCCATAGGGCCTTGCCTTGGGCCGAGAGCCGGCTGTAGGTCATTCTTTTCCTTGCCTAATGTGAAGTCAAACCCCATGATCCAGAACTTCTTGTCCAGCAAGGAGTCCTATTCTGGTTTCCTGTCTCTTGGCCAACTTCTAAGTTTGTTCTTCTAGCACAGGGACGAGATAAGAAATCCTAACCCAGTTATTCCAGGCTTGGACCAACTGGCTCTGAAAATCGAGAGCTGCCTACAAACCATCCAATTTAACTGTCAAACACAGTGATGTTTGCTGAGATAAGCTCTCTTCGATATGTGAGTGGCCTTCTTCTCTGCCCATTTTGCTCCTTTCCGCCTATCTCCTCTGAACGTAGGAAGAGCCAAGCTTCTTCTGAGAACACTGCAGATGTCTATGTGCTCAATATGCTTCTAGTTGGAAGAAAGAAGCACCAGCCTGTGTCACTCTTGAAGACTCAACCAAAGGGCTTGGAATTCTGGAATCTCCCTGGGCTATTCTGTAGAGCTCCCGGATTCACTCCTTACCAGGATGCCTGCCCTATGCTCTCCAAAGTGAAGACACCCACCCAACCCTTCCTACCCCATCCTGTGCCTAGTAGAGGGTCTCAGGGGCCATCAGGAGGTCAGAGGCCGGAGCTGTCTTAGGGATCCACCTTCCCTGGGCTGTATCTCTTGCCATCTTCCTTTCAGACATGGGATTTCCCAGTGCTCTGAAGAGTCTATAGCAACTACATGACTTGTACTCTGACAGGACACAGAGCCTCCTTATCCACACCTGAAAGTCAGGGCTCTATACCCAGAGGAGAGATGAACTCATCAGTTTAGAATTCGCAGAGTACTGACAAAGTGTCCTGATTCTGCCACAAGTGGCGATAAGGTAATTTTCTTTCAAAAAGTGAATTTAAATAAATCTCAGCTCCAAATCCTCAGAAAGTATCACAGACCAGAAGACACTACTTGACATCCCCAAGCCTGAATATCCTTGTACAAAGTTGACCACTGTATCCTGATCAAATTAAAATAATAATGGTAATTTAGAATTAAAAAAAAAACATAAAACTTGCATTTTTGGAATCTATCTTTGGAGTTTTGCAAAAAAAAAAAATTGAAGAAAGTTGCCTTACCTTCTCAGGGAAGGACACTAACATTTACTAAGCATCTACCATGTACTGGGAATTTTCACATTTACAAAGAAAAATGAAGTAGCTATGGGATCATTTTAAGGAATGCTGAGAATCGCCACAATCCAGAATAATTACTTTGTCTTCTTTCTTACTGGCAATCTCTCTGCTGATACTTCTGAATCCCTCTGACTATGGGGGAACTGTGATGATTCAGTAATAAAATGCAGAATATAATACATTTCTAAGTATAAACAGTTACCATAAAGACAATATAACTTTGTAATCAAAATTTCAAAACTCTCTTTTTACCAACCATCCTTGAGTAGAATCGAGTTTCAGGAGAGAAAGCTACATTTCCAATGGAATTTCCAGTTCATTGAGTTAGAGTTCTGTGTGGTGAGGCAGCAAAGGAGAAAAACACACAACCTGAGTCTGTGCCCACATCTGCCCAGTGAGCTGGGAAGCCAAGCTCTTTTCCAAAGATCAGCAGTGTAGACTGCCCAATGGGAACGTCCCCAACTAGTGAAAAGCACCATTTGTATACCAAGCGCTAAGACTCAGCTCAACCTCACATCACTCGCTTGGCCACTGTGGTCATTATAATGACCCAGACAGTGGTGTGTTGGTGCTGGTCGATGGGAAAATCTGAGAGACATGTAGAATGTGGGGACCAACACAGCTCCCAAGAGCCCAGAGAATGAGAGAGAGAGAGAGAGAGAGAGAGAGAGAGAGAGCGCATTTCGTTGTTTTTATTCTTAAACATGTACACCTGGACATATGTACATATCCGTATATAAGCAAATGTGTAGCTGAATGAACAAATGAAAGTGTGTTTGATTTTTATATCACTTAAAATACACTCCTTTCTTCTTTGTATAAAATGCAGCAAACCCTAACCCATGGAGTTATTGTGAGGATTAAGGGTTAATGTTTAAAAATTGCTTACTATAACCCGGCAGCACTATTTATTTTTGGAAATTTTTGTTTTAGGTATATTATTTATTTTGGGTATCATTGATTATATTACCTATTTTTGCTATTATTTATTCATCTTTACATATCATTATATTTAGATTCATATATCTGTGCATAAAGCTGCTGACAACGGGGTCAGCGTCCGTCTCAGGCTCTTCCCCAGGAACAAGAAAACCATATGCACAGCTCCCTTCAAGCTGGTTTTCTGAAGGCCAAGGGCACCCCAGAGCTGTGGCTCAGCTTTCCTTGGGGCTCCCAAAACAGTGCCTTCCTGTTTCTCTCTGGCTTCTCAGACACTCTCCACCACAGTGTAAATCAAGAAGTTCATGATGGTTGGTTCTGCCTGTGGTGCCTTAAAACTGAAGCAAGTGGTTAACCAATCCAGGCCCCACAGAAACTACAGGGTGGGCTCCTGATGGGGAGTCAGAAACTCTTTCTATGAAAATGCAAAGTACGACCTCATAAAAGAAACCTACCGCGTGAAGATGAAGAAATGTCAGTTTGCATTAAAACAAAATAGGAGCATGAACTTTTTAACCATCTGGCAAAAGACCTTCCTGTACAAATACATAAAAGTTGCCAAGGAGTTAGACAAGAACTCCACACAGCTCCCTTGGCGCCTTTGTGAAAACTTTGAGCAAATTCAGGGCCGGGTGTTAGTGATTGGTTTACGGTAGCAGTATATTCCCTCTGTGCCATGCAATTGTCTTTGTTTTTCCTTGAACCTAATTGTCTTATCATGCTTCAGAGCCTGTAATACTTTTGGAAGGAGTCTGAAGTCATAAACTGTATAAGCAAATGCATACAACAATACTGGCGTCAAGTTTTATGAGACAGGGGAGGTTTGTATTGGGCAAGATAGGCTAGGTTCTGCAGCAATAACAAATGATTCCAAGATCTTAGTGATTTAACATAGCAGAGGTTGGCCCCTCGCTCACTCACACATTCCATGAGAATCAGCAGGAAAGCTCTGTTGACTGCGGTCACTCAGGGACCAAGGAGGACACAAGATCCACTGGAGTCTTGCTCCCTTGATTGCTGGAGCAATGGGAAGGAGTCAGGGTGAAGGCACTGGCTCTTAAAATTTCCTCCTGGATGGGACACTTGTCAATTTTACCTCCATTTCATTGGCCAAAGCAAATCACAGGCCAGGTCCTATTGTCAAGGGAAGCAAGGGAGTGCACCTGTGCCCTCAAGAAGGGGAACCACAATGTTTGAGACTAGCCATAATGACTCACACAGAACTCCCGACGGCTGACCGTTCATATGTGCCAGGTGCTTCGTTAATTATCTTGTCTAAACTCTTACCAAACATGGAAATGGCTGAAAGCAATAAGCGATGAATTCCAGTGTTCTCTTTGGTAAGAATTTACACAGCCACTCATATCACTCTCTGAAATCAGTTCAGACTTTTAAGAGCCATCTTCTTGTATCCCTGGTCTCCCAAAATGAGCCCCTCTTGAACTTCTTATTAGGCATACGTGCCACTGACTATGTGTGCCACGCTGGGCGATTCACTGGTCTCTATAAACCTCAGTCGAAGGATAGGATATAAAGCTGAAAGCACAGAGAAAAAGCTCAAGGCATTATCAGTCCCCTGCCCTGGTCCCCATGGCTCCCTCCTCAGCCATTCGCATCAAATGAACATTTCTGGACTTGTCATATGCACCGGCAGAAAACGAAAAGACCAACCTATAAATCTGAAATAGCCTGTGCCTGTATTTAAGGGGCAGAAGCAAAAGACAGGGGCCTTTTCACTTTCTGTGGTTCGTGAAAACAGATGCATGGGCCATACTCTCATAACCAATAAAGACGGGACAGGTCACAGCTCCTTTGGGCTACTTTGAACACCTCAAAGATCTATAAAATGGCCAGATAAGAAGCCATTTCTGAACTTCTCCCAGCCCTGTGCAGGGCAACCTTATAGTCCTCACTTAATTTAATCTTCTTAACAAATCCATGCTGTTGGTATTACCTGCATTTTACAAATAAGGAGATGGAGGTTCTGGAACTCAACTGAAGTCCAGATAGTAAGAAGCACAACTGAGTCTGAGACTAAAGTCCATCTGACTCTTTTTAAGTCTTGGCTTTTTCTATTCCTGCCTCCCTTTTCTTGAGATGACATACTTTAATATTGCTTATGATTGTGCTTAGGATTATTTCAGATGATTGTCAGGGAACCAGATTGGTCACAACCTCCCCAGTGTGTAACCCACTAGCTGGTGCTGAGTTAGAGGTTCCAAGGCCTGGAGATTCTAGTTGATGATGCTATATTTCCACCTGGCATTGAATAGCTTCATTCCAACAGACTGATTTTGACATAAACCACACTCCTATGCTTACGGAATTTCTCACGAGTGGTCTTCTGGTTCTGGGGTACAAATCTGATATGAACCACGCCTTTGCAGTTAAGCCAAACCTTGAGGTTTTTTTGCTAAGGTTTCACTTTGAGTGAACTTGCCAATCAGAGTGAAACTAGGGTAGAGAAAGGGGTCGTAAGCCACAGAAGCGGGAGGAAGCAATCTGCTTTGTCACCCAAGCACACAAGGTTTCTGCCATAGACCAGAGCCAGCCAGACGCCGAGGGAGGGTAGCCTAAAGAAGCCCCCACTGCTTATGGAAAGCCCTTACACAGCCTACCTTTGGTATGGTCTGAGTTCCCGCAGCTAGGGCTCTTGGCTGTTCCTCACGTTGGTAATGGCCAGGAATCTCAATCCATTGATACATGTCCCATTCCAAAGTGATGTTGTGAGAAGAGATTTGACCAATGAGAAAACTAAAGCTCTGAGAGATTGGGATTCTTACCCAGGGCTCCTCCAATAGCAGATGGCAGAGTTGGCAAGGTCTGATGCCAAAGGGCAGGGTCTGTCTCACTATATCACACTGTCATGAAGATGACTGTCAGGGCAGGTGACTCAATGACAATAACCAACTCAGAGTTGGCAGAAGTAGCCTAGTCCCAACTAGCACTCCACTGGGATGGAAACATGACCCCTAGGAATCATATCTCAAAAATTCTATGACAGGTGTGTTCAAATCTATGAGTGAGAAATAAAAAAAATCCTGTGATGGCATGTGTGTGTTTGTGTGTGTGTTCGTGTGTGTGTATCTGGAGCTGGAACAATCTTTTTTATTACCATATAACTATATTGGAAGAGTTGATGACAGTATTCCATGGGATTCTCCTGCATCTTGATATATCATCATACTCTCTCCTCCTCCCCAACTTTTTTTTTCTTAAGTTAGCTCGAAAGGTTTCCATTAGTTGCAACCAAAGGAACCAATGAAGACAATGAGTTTTCTGTTTTGTGCCCTGCTGCATCCCCAAGGCCTAGAATAGTGCCTGGTATACAGAGGAACAACTACCCAACAAATACATGAAAAATAAAAAAAGAAAGAATGAGGAACCTTAATCAACATCCCAAAGTTATTAAGGCAAGGGCCTGAGAATCTCTTGTAGCTTATTTTCAGTTGGCCAAATTTTCTGTATTTGTGCAATGGGGCAAAGCTATGCCCAGAGAGGCATATGTGGTAATCATATTTGTGTCTACCCCCCACGTCCTCATCCCAAGGACATATGCTTGCAGAATTTGTTGTGTCTGCAAAATCATGATCTAGTTTCCTGTTGCAAAGACTGTGTTAGACCTAAAGAAATATGTTGTAATCACGTTGCAATCATTAAATATATAAAATGCAATAAAATAAGGAAGCCAGATGAGTGAAGGATAGTGAAAGAGTAAGTGCGCAAGAGGTCAAGGCTGAGTGTTGAAGGAAAATTTCACGTGACCACAGGCAAAAACTGGAACAGCAGGTGACAAGAGGAAGTAGTAATAATGGGAACTGCATGGTTCAAGAATGCAGCAGAGGAAAGGGCAAAGAACCCACAAGGAAAGAGCCTGAATCGAAGAGTCACAGGGTTGAGACACCTAGAATGGATGGATAGTGGATGGATGGGTGAATAGATGGATAGATAGGTGGGTGAATGGATGGACAAATGGGTGGATGGATGGAAGGAGAGTGAATTGGTGGATGGATGAATGGAGGGACACATAGGTGATAACTTTCGTCATAATTTTCTTGGATAGCCCAAGGAAAAACGAGGCAGCAATTGGACTGGCATGAAATAATTACGTAGACTGACAGAGGAAAGTAGGCTGGGATATGCCGCTGGAAGGAGGGCCTCATGATCTGGAGTCTAAGTGATATGTGCTCTCTAGCACAGTGATCCGATAGCCCTTGTCTACTGATGGGCTCAAAATCACAAAAAGCTTAGCACAAAGAGTATCTCATGGGGGGGAAAGAAAAGTAATGTGTCAGCAAGATCCGTGGCTGTGTGACCACCAATATTCACATGGAGCAAGAAAAGAACCCAATTTTACTTTAAAAAGAAAAAAAAGAGTCACAGTTGGCTCATACTGCAGAGGTGGCCGGTAGACCACTGAGGCTCCTTTTTCGTAAAGTAGAGGCATTTCTGGGACGTTGCTTCCCCATCAAAGTATACCTGTGAGTCTAAATTGGGCCACGCAACTACTTCTGGTCATAGTACGGTGATCAGAAAGTAACATGAGTTACTTCTGGGCTGACGTACTTATGTACATCTTTAGTGTACAGAACATTAGTGAGAACTGAGCGCTTCATTCCTCCATTCTCTCCTACTTTTGCTGAGACCATGAAGGTCAAAATAAAGATGGTAGGGAAAGAAGATGGAGGGAGACTATGTCCCTAAATTTCTACTTGGAAGAGAGCCTCACAAGTGGATACGTCCCTATGGGCTATCGTATGAGCAAGAAATAATCCTGTATTATGTTAAGGCACAGATTTTAAAGTTGTCTGCCACAACGGTTAGCCTACCATGACCAATGCAAGTCAAAGGTAATATATATGAGCTTCTCTGCTAGTTTGTCTGTCAAATTTTAGGGGGAAAAAAAAAACCTCTTAGGCCAACCCTCTTTGATCTCTGGTTAGAAGAGAAAAATAATTGAAAAATATTTATTGAGCACGTACGATGTGCTGGCATTGGGATTAAGCACTTTCTAGGGAACGTACAACTGCATATTGATGATAACCTGTAGGGGTAGTTCTCATTTGCAGCATTTGAAGAAATGAAGGCTAAGAGAGGTTCAGTGATTTACTCAAGCTCTTCACAGCTTACGTACAGAGATTTAGAAGGCATGATTGCAATAGAAAGTAAGGCTTCCATTTTAGATGAAAGAGTCCAGGATAGTTTGATTCTAAGAGGTGGGCCAAGAATCACCACAATTGGGTCCAGCTGGGCTATAAACTGTTCAACTCCCTCCATCCATCAGGTCCTTTGTAAATACTTTCAACTAGTTCAGCTGAATCCAAATAATGCTTATAAAATTTTTACTCACACCAGGGATGGTGCTGAAGACTGGGGATTTACTTCTTGATTTGGACTTACTTCCTACCTTCTGAGTTGCTCAAGGTCTCTGATAGCGAGATGATCAATAAATGCACCCAATACTGCACAGTCAGGGTGAAAAACAGAGCTCTGGACAGTGTGCAGAGGAAGTCTAGGGGAAGAAACATTCGTTTGCATCGGTGGGACTCTCCTCCCAACTCCTGCCACCCCGCATCATCTCACCAGCACACATCACACGTTCACATTTTCCTTCCCGAGCCATGAGAATCAGAAAGTGATTCCAAAGCCATGCAGGGCCAGAAGCAGACCTTCCCGTGACAGTTGGTTTGCAAGTGACAAAAGCCCAACCCAAACGAAGGGAAATTCATCCATGCGTGGAATGCAAGTAAGAGTTGAGTAATGGAACCGTGGAAAGGTCAGGAAAGCAACCAGACCTAGAGGAATATGGGAGCCAGGGACTCAGCTGTCTGAATGTCTGCTGTGTCCTCTCTCCACGTGGCAGGAAACCCAGATGCTGACAGTTGCCAGGTTTAATCCCATGGCTTCTGCCAATGGAAAGACACTGAAACTTCCGGGTTCAAAAACCCTGGGTGCGGCAGGGGCGGTTCTTGGCCATTTGTGGGAAGGTTCCAACGGGCAGAATTCAGATGCATGAGGCCAGATAAAAATGGCACCATTGGAGAGCAGGTGGGAATAGTTTTGGGGAGGGGGGGAGGCGGAGAGAGGGGAAACAGGTGCTGGAAGACAACCCTATAAATGTCCACAAGAACTCGTGAGAGAGGTTAGTCAGGAGAAGGATCCAGAACATTTGTGAACATTCCTTGCACAGGGCTTCCTTGCAGGAGTTCGGGGGAGTGCAAACTATAATCTTCGAATTTTTTTTTAAAGAACCTGTAACGACTAATAATAGAACAAAAGAATTTGGGAAAGTCATCATTTATTATAACTAATGTGCTCTCTGTGTTTGATATTTCAATAGATGCTCTAAGAGATATGAATCCTGTGCTTAAAAAAAAGAAATGGGGCCATTTGAGGACACTGGGTGAGGCCTTTTCCACAACAATGGAACTTTAAGTACTTGACAATTTGTATGCTGTCGGTATGTAAGCACTGAGCCTCGCAAACCCCACAGCTGCATGTTTACAGTTTAGACCATCTCTGTGAATTGCATCCTTATGTTCTGTATTTTAAAAGGCCATTTTCGGCTCCTACTTAGCTGCCACTCAGAAATACCATTCAAATCAGGTCCGCGTGCATGCGTGTGTTTTTTTCAATCCACACGTTGTGACGATCGGCCACGGCAATTTTCCCCATTGTGTTTGTTCTGGATACCCTGCTCCACGTTCAAATTCAGAATTCTGATGTCTGTCAAAATGCAGGGACCCGGTGTGAGGTTCAACTTGGGTACATTTTAATGGTGGGCAAGGGTGGGTCACAAGAAGACAAAAGAAACGGACAGGTTTTGAGTCTCTGAGATCTACAGGCTGCCTAAGAATTTCAGAGTTCAGTTAGTTTAATCTCCAGAAGCATGGGCTTAGGCGTTGGATAGCAGTGGGTTCAAATCCTGGTTCTACCACCTTTTCTTTCTGAGACCTGGCCACATTATTAGGTTGGACCGTATGAAATTGATAATAGCTGACCATCTGTACCTACAAAAACGGCAGTTTCATACAGTTCAACCTAACAGTTCACCTCTTTAAAACCTCATCCACAGAGTGGGAATAACAACACCACCTATCTCTTAGGAGAGTGAAAAGGACGACACCGGGTGGTACAGGGAAGGTGATGAACGCCAACCTTGGCATATAATAAGCTTCTGGTACGTTTCAGCCATTGCCATTGTTGCTGTTAGTTACCCACGTGAAATAATTTCATCTTCATAACAACCCTGTGTGATAGGTATTCCGGTGCCCGTTGGGCAGAACGGGAAATTGAGGCAAGAAGTTGGAGAGAAGTTGAGCACAGTTTTACAAGAAACAGGCATAAAGCTAAGCACTGAATCCAACAGGTCGCACCCTAAAGTCTGTACTCTTTCCATGACACCTCACTTGTCACAGGTGCAATGAGTCAATCACTGTAACTGAGAGCCATGAAGAGGCGGGAGCAGCCTTGGGTCCAGAGGCTGGAGCGCACGGGGGAGTCAGCCGACACAGCTCCAGACACGGAGGGGTTGGGGGTGGGGGGCTGGCCTCGAGCATGGGCTGGGCAACCAACGAACCAGGGGCACCATTTTGATTCTCTGAAAAAGATGCGATCTCAAGTCTTCCACAGATTCAGAAGAGCTTCATGGAATGCTGACGTAGGAAAAGTGTGAGACAAAGCCCTCTCTGAACTAAAACGAAAGGCTGCGTTTCTGAGTTTCCAAGAAGGCCCACTAGATTTTAAGAAATCGAGTCGCCCAGCTACTAGGAAAAAGTGATTCTTTTACTTCGATTTCTGTAAAGGGCACAAACACGGTAGATACTGTGTGTGGTTATAAATAAACCATAACTTTCACTAATGTGTGACAGTTTGTTCCCTAATATAAAGTCGGGATGTGCTTCATAATATCCCTTTGAGTAAATTCTACTCAATAAGTGATGGTGGTATGCTCTTAAAAATCTCAGCAATATATCGGTGGCTCAAATTTCTGGAGCAAAGATTCAATTTTTAAGAAACATTAAAAAAATAAGTCTATGTAGAGAAAGAAAATAAAACCTACTCCAACAAATGCCTTATTTGTGATGTTGAAAATTGGGAAGTCCACACTTAATTCAACATTAGAGCTGAAGTCAACTAAATGAAAGTCTGCCATTTACAGCCCAAAGCAATACGAAAAATACGATTATGAAAAATAACTTAATATAACTTTTGCTGTAGTCATAAGGGAAAGAAGCAGGCCGTCAAAGTGCATGTATACTATGTATGTAAGCCTCTTCTGGCCTTAATTTCCTTACCTGCAAAATGGGTATAATAACACATATCACAGAGAGTTGGTAAGATGAAATTAACGAACACATATAAACAATAATGGTAACAAAAATGATGCCTAAACTATGTTTTAAATAAAAGCGTATGGATGGAGGAAAAAAAAGACTAAAAGGAAATACTTCAAAGTCCTAAAAGTTTTAGGTTAGGTGCTGGGAGCAAAGAGATTTTTCCACCTCCCTATCATTTGTTAATGTCTTACATATATAGGCATTAGTTTTATAATGAACAAAAAAATAGATATGGAATAAGTAACTGTACTGTCCAAAGGTTCTCAACCTTTAGGGTTCAGAAGAATCACCTGCGATGCTTCATACACCAGGCTGTATATCTGGAGATGCTAACTAAGTTGGTAGCAATCTCCTAAGTGACTCAGGAACTGTATTTTGAGAGACATTGACTACCACTCTTCCTAGACGTGTACTGGCTGAACCTTAGCTGGAAGTGTGGTCTACATTTCTCATCATCTCAGTCCCAATGCATGCCAGAAAATAGCTACATATATCCCACTTCCAAAGACACACATTTGAAAACAAGAAATCAAAGACTCAGCATGTACTAAATACTGGGATTATGTTGTAAGATAAATAGACGTGCAGACTCCTAGGAATTTCTGTGAGATGTAAGAGAAAAGGAGAGGCTGTTATCAATCCCGTGATGATAACAGTGACGATGATGATGAACAGAAGCTTTGCTAATTTTTGCTGTCAATAATTAGAGCTTCAGTGATAACAATACCTAATATTTGTAAAGCACTTTTACAAGTACAAAAAGCTTCAACTTCAGGAAAGCACATCGAAATTACGGCAGATTAATGAGATTCGGATGAATGGCGGAGATTTCTCTGCCCAGAAAGGACTCCTACTATATTCCCAGCACACACTCCAAAGTCTCTACTGGAATCGAGCAAGGTGCACACCGAGAGAATGTTCTCTGTATGGAGGCCTTGTTTCAGCAGAAGGCAGGGCAGCTTTGCGGAAAATGCGACCCAGGACCTCCAACAGACTTGGAAATGTAGATGATAAATTTTATGTTAAGAAAAAAAAATGAATGAGTGAATGAATGAACAAGCAAACATACCCCAGGGAGGCTTGGCCCCCTTACCACCCAATGAGACCATCTGAAGGACCAGACGTGGATTGGGTTTCAATACCACTGACCACTGTCTCCAGAGAGGCGGTCCTCCCACCAACGCACTTGTCCCTGGGCAGAATCTGGTTTAACTCCTACCCCTGAAATGGAACCACTCACTTTTAGGCCAACAGATCAATTACTTGAAGTAATCAAGGGACCAAGTTAAAGAGCTACATTTATGAAGTGAAGGGGAATGCAGGGCTGGAGGCCAAGAAGGACCCGCGAGTGGTTTAGGAAAATCATCGGAATTACTGAACGCCAGCCCGAGCCCGTGGCAGGGCGGGAGGCTTGCAGGCCTTTCTTAGGACTTCAAGGACCTGAAACAGCTCACTTCCAACAGACAAGGAGAGACAAAGCAGTAAAAATTCCAGGGTGCAAACGGGAGAGAAACCAAAATGAAAGCAGGTTTGGGCAACTGATGAACCCCCTCGGGTCACATGGCTCTGAGAAGTTGGGGGGAAGAAGGACACATCTCTTTACACACTGCACACCCCTCCTGAGGAGTGGAGAGGACTTTGTGGCTTCCTTCCACAGGTTACCGTAAAGTACGGCCCTTGCCGGCTATTGGTCTCCGACAATAAAAACAACGACAGCAAACAACTAGATACACATTCCTAAAAACATGCAGCTTCCTGGGAGCCAGGGCTGAATTCCGCATTTCTGACTTTTCTGAACGCTAGGCGCCGTGGCTGGCCCTGACGGCCTCAGCATGCGGGACAGAGCTTAACATTTCTCTTTGGAGTCCATTTGCTCCGTCTCCGAAAGACCTTTCTTTCGCAGACACAGTCAGAGGACATCAGGAACTTTCTGTATTTATGTTGGGATAGGAACCAGATTCTTTTTTCACAGATATGTTTGTGCTAACTCTAGATGCCTGAATACAAATTCTAGAATCGGTATGCCTTGAATAAGGTGACATAAAGGTTTGGGTAACTTTTTGGTCATCTAGGGGTGGGTAGGGGGTAAGCCTGAAATGAGAGACTTTTCAATGAATCAGGAGCCAAAGCTGGTTGACATACAGCTAACTAATGAGCGGCACTTGTCAAGAGCCAGGTTAAGCGCAGACGGTTGTTCCTTCTTCCCAGGTCCTGAGCTTCCCCTAACAGCACAGACATGGGCTACCTTTGCTGACCACGCACTGTCTCGTTTAACTCGCTGATGTTTTCCATTTGCACACCGACATTTACAAGTCTTACTTTATTTTCTTCCAGTTCAGAAGCCCATTTGCTTCCATAATGGTTGATAACAGGGTCATTCCCATTAGCACTGTTTAATAGCTTTAGAAGTTTTTTCAAATAAAGATTCTTTTTTTTTTTTTTTTCCCTGACGCGACCCTTCTCCTGCCAATAGGTTGCGATGAATACGCCAGCCCTGAGTTCTAGGTTAACATAAATATGAATGACTACAGTAACGTGTGAACGAGACAGAGATGTAAAAGGTTTTTAAACCACGGTTTAACAAAAAGGTCCTGTCTGTCAATGAAATAAAGCTGTTTTGAATTTGTTCCCAATCATTTGGCTCTTTTGCTGGAAGCCCGTGTTTGCTTGGTGGTGATTAATGCGAAGCGTGCGCCGCCTTCCCTGAGTGTGGAGAACTGGCAGGCCCAAACGGCATTCATCATATTCGCCATCAGGCAGGTGCTGCGTGCTGAAACTTTCCTTATTTTCCCCGCTCCGGGTCACGGGGATGCCTCGGTACACCTCCCTTTGCCAAGTTCAGCCCAACGAGCCTAACTGTCCCGGAGTGGCCCATCACGCAGGGCGAGGGACTAGGTCACCCTCTCTCTCTAGCTCCGCGCACCACGGACCCAATGACTCTGAAACCCACCCAGCAAAGTTGTGCAGGATATAAACAACCGGGCCGTGGACACGCGCCAAGATGGGTGCGGGTCTTCCAAACAAACGCGAGGGGTCTATTGAATGGACCGGTGGGAAGTGGTTCTGGGTGGGCATCTGCCCCAGGGAACCCTTTCTTCAACATCATCCCCCTGGCTCCTCTCTCTTGGGCTTTTTTAAGGCATGAAATGCTTTCTGAAGACTATGTGAGGCCGGGAACGACGGCTTCCAGGTGCAGGAGAAGGGAAGGCATAAGACGGTGGGGAGCCGTTCTCAGGATCACCAGGTTGGGTTCAGGTCCTGACTTGGCTACTTATTCCTGCGGGACTCCAGCAAGTCGCCACGTAACTTTGGCCTCAGTGTCCCCGTCTGCTTCATGGGGAGGCATCACCGTCCTCACCCCCAAGACGGTTACAGGTCTCAAGGGTGCTGCGCTACGAGAAGCTTGGCACAGTCCCATCGTTCCTCGGCCGTTTATAAATGTCAACGGTTACCGTTGCTACTATTTTCGTAAGGATGACAGGGACGCTCACCCAGTGCTCTTTCCTCAGTCACCCTTATCAGATTCCATTAACACTAACAGTGAGTCTGCACCGGGTTAAGGAATCTTCCGCCGCCACCCTCCCCGTCCCCGGGCGCTTGAATGGGCAGCTGATAATGCTGAAGTCTATCCGTGGCCAACGCAAAGGCAGGAGGATCAATTAGAGAATCTGTGGATTCTGCTTTTGTGTGGGTTCCTATCTCAAGGCTAATTATTTATTGGCTCCCTTAAAGTCCTGTGTCTGGCCTGCAGACGCTCCCAGGAGAGGCCATCTGAAGAGGCTGGCTTCCTTGGGAAGCAGCAGAAGGGAGGAGAAGGGAGGACTTCTCATTTGCAGGTGACCTGCGGCCCCAAGTCAACAGCACACGCGTTCAAATCAACCAACCAAGTACAGGTTTCACTAAGCCCTTCTGTGTGTTCCCCAGGCACTGTCAAAGGCACGGGGAGCATGGCTGCGAATGAGTTGACCTCATCAACCTGGAATAAACAAAAATATGCTGCGTCTACAAAGAAAAAGACAGGTAGGGGGACAGAGAACATGACGGTGAGGGAGGCATTATTTTAGATGGTGGTGTTCAGGGAGGTAGGTGAGCAGAAGACCACAGCAAGGAGGTCACAGTGGCTGAAGCAGAGGATGTGATGGGGATAAGTGACAGCAGATGAGGTAAGGGGCCAGCAGGCTCTCAAGCCAGGGAGGACGC
Source organism: Felis catus (assembly GCF_018350175.1). Classification (NCBI taxonomy): domain Eukaryota; kingdom Metazoa; phylum Chordata; class Mammalia; order Carnivora; family Felidae; genus Felis; species Felis catus. The sequence goes on along the minus strand of NC_058382.1, from coordinate 52,872,958 downwards.
TGTGAAGGGACTTTTGGCTTCTCCCCCTGACTTTAGAAAGCGGTCATCTGGCTTCTGTCTGAAAATAACGCTTCTCAGATTTGGGTGTGTGTCACCCGCCATGAACTCAAGAGGCACAGACTTATTGACAGAGGATGGGAGGCTGCATCTTTGTTTTTCACCGGGTGCCTTAGTGAATTCTGACCTCCACCAAAGTTTCAGAACCAGTTTTAAAAGCTCTACCCTGGCCGTCGGAGGGAGGACGGACTCTAGCTGGCTGTCTGCAGAGGCACTGCATCCAGACGGTGGCTGCTTCAATAATCCAGCCTACACACCGGACCGTAACCTGCACCTGGGTAGCAGCGAAGGTGGTCATCAATGCTCAGAGGCTGGATACAGTTTGAAAGTACAGTCAACTGAAGTTGCTAACAATGGACGGGGAACAGAGAAAAGGAAAACTAGGAGGGATACGTCCAAGGCTGTTGGCCTGAGCCACTGGGGGATCCGGTTGGTGGCCATTCTCGGAGATGGGAAAGATGGAGACTGGAGAGAGTTCGGGTGGGGGCAGGGGCGAGAGGCCGAGTTTGGTTTCCAGGTTTGAGGAACTTATTGGGCAAGTGAGTGAAGGGGTTAAGCAGATGGATGGATATACACATGTGGCGTTCAGGAGAGGTCTGGGATGGGAAAACCCATTTGGAATTGACCGGCATGTGGGTGGCATTTCCAGCCTCAAGGCTGGAAAAGATCACCTGGGGAGTGACAAAAGGAGAGGAAGAAAGCAGGCAGAGGTAGAGAAATGGGCTCCCCAATGTACAGAGGTCAGCTGGAAGAGGACGAACCACGCAAAGTGATGCAGCAAAGTGATGTCCCAAGAAACAAATGGACAGAGTGTTCTGGAAGGGAGCCAAATGCTGTGGATGGTCTGAGCGAGGTGAGGCCCCCAAGCGACGGTCAGGTTGAACAGTGTGGGTCGGGGTGACCTGTGCGAGACCAGGTGGGAAAGAGGGAAGGAAATGAAAACCTGAGGGGAGGAGTTCAAGAGCGCAGGAAAGGAGGAGTTCCGCTTCATGGGGGCCCAGAGAAATGGGGCAGTGGTGGGAGGAATGATATTTAACAGAGGAACGCAGTAAAGAAGGTGCTACCTGCCTACTGATGTTGTGTCCTTTAGGCAGACTCCCAGTGTCCCCAAAGATAAGACCTCCCAGCGCTCGTGGGCAGGCAGGACAAAGCGTGATGGGGAAAGCCAGGAAGGAATAAAGGTTAAAGAGGCAGCGTATCTATTTGCTTGATTTGACTCAAGAGGGACTATTTAATAGTCAGAAAGATAGGGTAGTCTTCCGTCATTTGATTTTAATGTGCTCTTTCTTCATTACACACATGCACACGCACACACACACACACACACACACACACACACACACACCTTTTTTTTTTTTTTTTTTTTTGCTTCTCCCATTTCTGCCATGTGATGATGACAGCCTAGTCCAATGTCTGGTCTCTCCTGGCCTGGCTGCTTGCTTGATAGAAACATCAATGTCTTCGGACAGAATGTACCTAAATGGGGGTGGGGGGGAAGGACCCAGGGAGAGGGAGACAGTGAAGCGCGCTTTGTAATTTACCCATGTCCGTATTTTAAAGAAACAGCAGAAGCGGAAAGATTAAGAATGGATTCTGAAGTTGGAATTAGGACTCTTAGCATGTGCTAACTAAATGACCTAGAAGTAAACTAATGCCCACCTTACTCTGTCACATTGCTTCCTTTTTTTTTTAAATTTTTTTTTCAATGTTTTTATTTATTTTTGGGACAGAGAGAGACAGAGCATGAACGGGGGAGGGGCAGAGAGAGAGGGAGACACAGAATCGGAAACAGGCTCCAGGCTCCGAGCCATCAGCCCAGAGCCTGACGCGGGGCTCGAACTCACGGACCGCGAGATCGTGACCTGGCTGAAGTCGGACGCTTAACCGACTGCGCCACCCAGGCGCCCCTCACATTGCTTCCTTTAAAACACTTCTTGTGATAGATAGCTAGCGCTGGCACGGAACTTTTCTAAATGCTTTGTATCTTACAACTCATTTCATGTTGACAACAGTCTTGTGAGAGTGGAACTCACATCCTACTTTACCGATAAGGACACTGAGGCACAGAGAGGTTATGTGACTTGTTCAAGGTCACACAGCGAGTAAACTGGAAACACACAGCCAGTGTATACGGTCCCTCCCTTACTGTCTGTCCCCCTCCTAAACTGTAAGCCACTTGAGTGCAGGGGACACATCTTGTCTTATTCACTTCTGTATACCAAGTTCCTAGCACAGGGCATGGCACCAAACTGATGCTTAATGAATATTCGTCAAAAGGATGAATCAATACATTGAACAAAGGTCAGTCTTTTTTTGAGGGATGTCCCTTTTACAATAGGGAGGCCTTTGACTTTTTTTAATTTAATTTAATTAAAAAAAATTTTTTTTTAACGTCTATTTATTTTTGGGACAGAGAGAGACAGAGCATGAACGGGGGAGGGGCAGAGAGAGAGGGAGACACAGAATCGGAAGCAGGCTCCAGGCTCTGAGCCATCTGCCCAGAGCCCCACGCGGGGCTCGAACTCACGAACCGCGAGATCGTGACCTGAGCCGAAGTCAGACGCTCAACCGACTGAGCCACCCAGGCGCCCCTGGGAGGCTTTTGACTTTTTATTTTTTTTTTTTAATTTTTTTTTACGTCTATTTATTTTTGGGACAGAGAGAGACAGAGCATGAACGGGGGAGGGGCAGAGAGAGAGGGAGACACAGAATCGGAAGCAGGCTCCAGGCTCTGAGCCATCAGCCCAGAGCCCGACGCGGGGCTCGAACTCACAGACCGCGAGATCGTGACCTGAGCCGAAGTCGGATGCTCAACCGACTGCGCCACCCAGGCGCCCCTTGGAGGCTTTTGACTTTTTCAAAGGAAGAGGTGATCTCCACAATGACTATGTACTTTTCCACTGTGTTACAGTGACGTTGCCTAGAGGAAGGGGAAAAGCCACGCCTGGGAACATAAATGGCACAAAAGCAGGCTCGAGGGTCATTTTCATTCAGGCTCCTTCTGGGGGGCGTCTGTGCAGATGGTGGAGACTCACTGCCCCGGAGCCTGAGCCACCCTCCTACCACTGTCTTGCGCAGTAGGAACACGCAACCATGGCGGGCAGAGGGTTTGGGGTGGACGTTGTCCTGTCGTCTTTGCCCATGAGCCAGCCCCATCCGCCTGTGACCTTTTCAGCCACAACTGCAGTCTGCAATGAAACCGAGGCAGCAAAGACTTGGGGAAGTTAAGGTGGAAGATGCCGATAAGAGGTATCTGTAAGGTAGTTTGAGCTGGACCGTCTCCAGGGGCACTTTTGCAATGAACAAGGTCCTTCTGCTGGGGGCAGGTGGTCCCTGGAGGGTGGCAGTTCCCCGTGGCACGGATCCCAAGGAATTCCCCTAATGAAATAGGTGGGCACAGCAGCCTGCTGATCGGTCTCTACTGTTCCAGTTCTGCGGCCAGGGGCAGCTGCAAAGAGGTTAGTCTTCAGGAATAAGGGGGAAATAAATGCAACGAGGTTTCCTAGCATTCATTCATTCATTCATTCTACAAATCTTATGTTGGACACAACTGTGTGCCTGACTCCACACTTGATAATGATGTTAAAATAGGGGCTGATTTGGTGGCTCCGTTGGTTACATGTCTGACCTCAGCTCAGGTCATGATCTCATGGTCTGTGAATTTGAGCCCCGCGTCGGGCTCTGTGCTGACAGCTTAGAGCCTGGAGCCTGCTTCGGATTCTAGATCTCTCTCTCTCTCTCTCTCTCTCTCTCTCTCTCTCTCTGCCCGCCCCCCCCGCCCCCCCGTTCATACTGTTTTTCTCTCTCTCAAAAATACATAAAACATTTTCAAAAATTAAAAAAAAAAAAGGAACCATGGAAGATTCCTTCTTGGCCCGGTTCAGAAATAATGAGTAAGTAACATAGTTACTACCTGTGATAAGTGACGGAGGAACAGGGTCCAATGGCTGAAGACAACCAAGGGAGGTAAAGAAGATGGGTTGGCAGAGGGCTCTCTGAGAAGGGAACTATGGCCACACGTAGGAGGAGGGTGGGGGTGGGCACACAACCCTGGAGGGCTCCTGAAGACCATGCACGCAATCACCCAGATGTGCTGCGGCAGTGCTTTGTTGAGCACTAGAAAATTCTGTGCACGTCTGCAACTTCAAGAATACACAAATACATGGCGACCTGTCCTCCAAAGAGCTGGCTATGGAAACGTCCAGGAGAATGCAGGTCCTCACCCAGCCAACGTTCCGGCTAACCGAACGCTGCAGCTTGCTTGCTTGTGTGCTAGTCTCGCTTTCTTTGAAAGCCCTGTGAAAAAACGGATTTCAGGCTGAGAAGCAACCACTCACTGTCACCTGGCTGTTTAGGCTTTGCAACTCCTGAGATCCCACAGAAATGGAAGCTTGCTCTATCGGAGAGCTATTTCTACTCAGTTTTCTTCTGGCTCGTAGGAGCCCGTGGAATTTTCACAGAGGTTTTGTGAGGTGCAGGTATGCCAGTCAAGGAGGGAAGGAAAATCTTGTTCTTGTGGGCAAGGTTGGATTTTCCTAGCGACGGCTTAAGGGCCAAAGTAGAGCTAAGCTCGTTTCTAAATCAATTCTTGGAATTCACCATTTGGTTTTGTAGTTCCTGAGAGGGCACAGACCCTTCAGGCTTTTTGCCTGGTTCTGTTTCTTGCTTTTGTTTCACAGTGATAATTCCTCCCGTGGCCGAGGCGGAGTTGTTTACATAACTCTCCCTAATAATCCCCGGCCAGGTTGGCAACCTGTGGACAGAATGCAGCCTGATGTGAAGCGAGGGGGCCAGCGTCCGCACACTGGGAAACATCCAGATTTCAGCACCAAACACGAGAACGTTCTTGGAAAACGCTATTAAAAACGAGTAGAGGCAGCTTGGGCTGGGTAACTATATCTGAAAAGCAAATGTGGTTTCTTGTCCAAAATACCTTGAGGTCCGCTCACATAATGCAAGCTATGTGAGTGTTTCCTGCCCTGCCCTCTTTGCCAAAATGAATCCTTCTTCATCAGAAGTGGGGAAATCGCCCAGAAGAACCTTACAGATTTGCTTGGGGCTTTGGCGCTCCACCTCGCCTAAGACCATATAATGGTTGGTCGACCTCCCCCACTCACCCCTTCTTCATGCGTTCAACAGGCAGCTTACCTGCCAAAATCCAGCTAAAAATATCCCCCTGCATCTGTTGCCCATCAACCATCTCTGGCTGATTTGGGTGGGTAATTGACCTTTTGAGCAGGTGGAGAGCCAGAAATTTATTTTTTCCTGGACTGAGTCTAAGTTGACTTAAAACAGATGTTCCCCCAACGCCCCGATCTGATGTTTACAATGGAAATACTATTGAGCGCCGTTCAAGGGGCTGTTCAAACCCAAGCCAAACAATGGAGGAGGCTGGGTGTGTGGGACCGAAGGAGTTAAGTCGGGTCACCTTTTCCCTCGGGCTGAAAACAAAACAAAACAAAACAAAACAAAACAAAACAAAACAAAACAAAACAAAACAAAACACCCGGGAGGTGCCTCAGGCAGGGGAAATAGGAAAGGAAGCTGTCACTTTGTATTTTCAGGTTTGCAGAAAAGCCTTTTTTTTAAATGTAAACATTCATTAAACTAATTTGAAGTTGTCATTACTCTCCACCCCTGCTGTTTTATATCAGATTATTCCTAAGTGCTTGGTGAAGAATCCCATAAAGCCACACTCGATTCCTCTGCAGGGGATAATCGCATAGTTTGTGCTGTGATTTATACCGTGTGGCACTGGGAAGTGTCCTCAACTTTGAAAGGCCTTGGTTCCCTGGCAAACAGTCTCTGCCTTCCCCACGGAAATAAAATTCCAATAGTCCCTCCACGACTATTATGAGGTCCCCATTACCTTTTCTTCATCCAACTGAAGATAATTAAAAGCAGTTCAAAGCACACGCCAGAAGGTATTGGGCATTTTATTAATAAATGGAGAACCAAGAAAACGGTATGCTCCATTATGGTTTTAAACCGTAAGACACGCTTAGGTTCCTTGCTAGCTTTCCCTCTCCCTGCTCTCCCCCACCTTCCGGTTAGGGCAGCCGGGCACTTTGTGCCCTGAGATCACGTGCTGCAGACGGTTGTTTCCCCTTGGCACCTTCTGGCTCAAGCCCTGGCTGGAAGGGCATCAGGGACCCGGAACCCCTTTCCCTAGGAGAAACGGAGTCTAAGGCGGGGAGGTGCCGTGAAAAGGGTGCAGGCCCCAGAGGTGGGTGCGGGAATCTGAATTCCAGCTCTGCCAGGACAGCCACCCTCCGTTGCCATGAGTCCCACGGATGCAGGGGGAATAACACCAAACGCGGCCCTGAAATTGATGGGGGGTGGGGAATCCATCCAGAGTCTAGCACCGCGCCCGCCAGACATGCGGATCAGCTATGAGGGATTCTGCTGCCAACAGGCTCTCAAAACCCTGACGACCATCCTAAGGGAAGGAGCCCCGAGAAAATTAGGACGTGAACAGTTTCGTTTCAGAGCAGCTACAACTTCTGCTTCTTTCCTCCTCGCCCCCAGGAACCAATGCCATCATGGATTCGTGCCCACACAGCCCCAAACGTACTTGTCCTCTGCCCCAACCTCTCCAGCTCTTGATTTCCTTTTTTTTTTTTTTAATGTTTATTTATTTATTTTGAGAGAGAGTGCATGAGCATGAGAGAGGAAGAGAGGGAGAGAGGAGGGAGAGAATCCTAAGTGGGCTCCACACGGTCAGCACCCAGAGCCTGACCTGGAACTCGAACTCACGAACACAGAGATCATGACCTGAGCCAAGATCAAGAGGCAGACGCCTCACCAGTGAGCCACCCAGGCACCGCCCCCTCAAGTCTTGCTTTCTAAATAAATTCTTGCCGAAGTGTCCACAGCCACCAGTCACTGAACGTTTGTCACCACAAGTAAAATTTGCATTTTTTTTTCCCCCAGAGCCTCAAATGCTTTAACCGGGGATGGCGACTGCTGATACCCATACCCCTCCCATGCTCGGTGCGGGCACCGATCATTGGACTCAACCCCCTGGAAGCCAGACAGAACTCCAGAGTCCTTCTTAGCATTTCTGGCAGTCAAGGTTGGCACACAAAGTAAAACCTAGGCATCATTTCTGCCTCAACCTAAGGGAATAAAGAGAGATTCTGAACACCGTGGCAAGTGAAATACTTGCCTTGCATCGAAAAGGCACATTTCGAGAGAGGTTTTGCGGTTGGTATAAGAGTTTGTGAGTCTGGGGGCGCTGGGATGTCTCAGTTAGTTAAGCGTCCAACTCTTGGTTTCAGCTCAGGTCATGATCTCACAGTTTGTGAGTTTGAGCCCCACACTGGGCTCTGTGCTGTGAGCACAGAGTCTGCTTGGGATTCTCTCTCTCCTTCTCCTCTCTCTGTCTGTCCCCCACTCTCTACCTCTCAAAAAAAAAAAAAAATAACCTTTAACAAGAGTTTGTAAGTCTGAATACCAGTCTGAGTGCCGTGCCATTGGCTGCCTGTGCGACCATCAGCACAGCCCTTACCCTCTCTGTGCTGTGCTCATCGGTAAACAATACTTATTTCAGAGTGCTTTTGAATGGATGGAAGTTCTCAGAATGTTCCTGGGCCCACAATAAGGGCCCACAATAAGCTTTGATCGGCCAATGTTAGTTGTGATAATTAGCCACCACCCCTCCAATCACAGCACACACCTCGCTCCCTGAAGCTACCTACAGAGAGACCAAGAATCTCAATGAACAGAAAGAACAGAAGAGTGCCTTCATCGGTTACATTAAACAAAAGACGAGATGGCAGCCTGGTCTGCAATTCAGGTTTCAAAGCGAGACTAGGAAATACTCCTCAAGTGCCCAGTTACTTTTGAAGAGGTAAGAGATTTTTTTTTTTTTTTCACTGCATTCTTTTTGGTTTGCCAAGCCCTTGAAAGAAGGGAGTAATCTCGGTGTTTATTACCAGCCAGGACTGGTCGGATGGAATGAGTGTCTACTAAAGCACAGACTGAAAAAAACACAGGCTGCCCCAGCCATAGCTTGAGCCTTCCATCCGCTTGCAGGGGGGACGCAGAAGCGCGGGCATCCTGACTGACCCTGATCAGCACTTGACTTTCTCACCAATCCACACGCAGCGGCTGAAAGTCTCTGGGCAGAGAGGGGGAGGGGTGCTGTGCAACTCAGCCCAGACTGTGCTCGCCATGCAGCTGGCAGAGAAGGGCTGCAGTTTTCCGCGTCTTCCAAAACTATTTTTGGAAATTACTGCGGCTAGAATCTCCCCAAGTTCAAGGAAATGAACTAGCAGAGAAATCAGGCTCGTTTTGTTTTTTTTTTCCCCCCAAGTATAGGTGAAGGGGGGTGGGGGCGGGTAGCTGACACAGGAGCAATGATGGATTAAATACACATCTGGTTTGTATCTAGAAATATGATCAGTTTGAGCCTGTTCGGTTTCAGGTATTTATCAGCTTTGTATATAAAAATAAAAAATAAAAGAAAAATGAAAACTGTTCCAAAAAAAAATGCCAAGGGCAAACTTAAATGAGTGAACTCTCAGTGTACCAAAAGCAACATTTCTGGTGGCGGGCGGGTGGGGGGGTGGGGGAGAAAAGTAACCGAACATGATAACTTACAAAGGTGGCTAATAAAGCTATTTTTGTGTGTGTGAACCCGCCCAAAGTATTTTAAAGTAGCAAAAAGGTAAGGTCTTCAGTAAATGTGGCAGAATTATTAACATAACAATTTTTTAAATTGTTTCAAGCTCACTCATTTGTCAAGGTCTCCGTATCTTTGCTGGACGAACAGACTGCAATGGAACAGCAGAATCCCCAAATACCATTGTGCATCTACGTCCCAGATTGCAGATGTCAGGCTCAACCCCACCTTGGTGAGCTGGTGGTTAAGGTATCTGAGAACAGGTAGTTTGACACTATAGTTAATGTTCTTCCTTAAGCAATTACACACTAGATTAAGGACCGCAACACGAGGGTGTCTTTTACGCTGCATTTTATGGTTAAACGAGGCATTTCAGGATGACAACAAACTGTAATAGTCTATTCGTGTAATTTTAGGATGAAATCAATTTCTTGCCAACACAATTATTGTTACATAATTCTCCCACCTGTTTATGACTCCCTGAGAATTAACTTAAAATGCAATTTCACATTAATTTAAAATGTCCTTTTCAAAAGAAGTTATTTCCTACGAGGCAAAACGCTGATAACAATCTCCAGAAATCTGAGTATTATTGACAAGAGACCTAGTAAATCTGTTCGATAGTTACTGCTTACTTTCAAGTCAGATTTAAGGTGCTACGGGCCACCTTCGGTCGTCAGTGTTTCCAGATTTTGACAAATCCAAGGTGCCCGGAGAATACACCTACCTGTCTTTAGTTGTTCTGTAAACAAGATTGCTAGAAGTAGCCACGGAAACTACAGGGTCCCCAGTGAAATCCGAATGACATCATTTTTAGTATGAGCATGTCCCAAACATTAATATGGGATATATACTAAAAAGGGGAACACTTTTTTTTTTCTTTTAGTATATAATAAACTTTTTGGAGAAGCGTGTCTCATGCAATATTTGGGACATACTTAATACTAAAAAATGATCTATTGAGCACCTGAAATTCGAATTTCCCTCAGTGCCGTGTATTTTTATATGCAAAATCTGGGAGCCCTCTTTGTGAACCTTCATCGGAATGGTGTGGCAAAGGCAAGAGCTGCTGTCATCCTTTGGGATCTGTACATCTGGTCCTCAATCCCGGTGTCTCCTGGTGTGTCCACAGATACTCTGGGTAAACCGAGCGATGGAAGTTTAAGCTCAGGCAAAATAAGATTGATTACGCAAATCGTACGCCTATGGACAATTTTTCTTCCAGGGATCAGGCCAAATTTGTAAAGGTCATGTTATTTCATTCACCATGAAGACATGGGAATTTCTTTTCAATTCTACTCATCAAGCCTCATAAACTTCCTCCCTCTCTCCCTTCCCTTATTTCCTCCTCCCTTCTTCCCTCCCTCCTTCCTTCCTCCTCCCTCCTTCCTTCCTCCTCCCTTCTTCCTGCATCCACTCATCACTCATTTTCAATCAATAGGAAACATACCAATAATCACACAATTCAGAAGAGTCCACATTTACTGAGCCAAACAGGATACTACTGGCAACTTGTTCTATCCTCACAGCAGCTCTGGAAACTAGGAATTATTTTTCCCCTCTCATTTTATGGCAAAAACAGAGGCCTAGAGGTGGGCAGTGAGTTGCCCGGCCTCACAGGCCTTGCAAGGGAGGCAGCGTCTACATGTCTGCCTGGCTCTCTATATATCCATGTACTTACTCTCTCCTGGAGCAACACCAAGCGAGAAAGAAGGAATAAACAAATTAATAAGGTATATTTCCCACCCCGGCTAAGCTCACAGATGAGCGTGGGAAAGAGAGATGCTTTCAAAAATCACTTTTTTTGCCGTGTGAGACTTGCGATCACCATTCGAATAGCATCATGAAAATGAGTAAGAGCCAGGGAAGAGGCAGATGCAAAAAGCAATTTGAATGATCCGGCCATTTATAAAGATGATGTATCTGCATTTCTAATAACATGGAGGGATATCCATGCCACATTCAGGACATGGAAAGAATTCAGATGATAAAACAGGTGAGGGAACGAGGCTTTGTAGAACTTGGCGAAACTGCAGAGCTGGGACAGGGCAGAGCGGGATTCCAGGTCTTCCTGACCTTGACTGCAAGTTCTTGACCCCGCGTCTCCCGCCTCACTTAGAGCTCCCTGGGAATGTAAACCATGGGTTAGCCTGTAATGCCTCAGCTGGCTGGTCCCTCCGGCTCCCTTTGAGCAGAAACTTGGGGGAAAGCCAACTTGTCTTTCAAGGACCATAGCGCTTGCATTGGCACCCCCCAAAGAGTCACCAACTGCCTGAAGGAGATGAGGGAGTTAATGTGGATCAAATCTCCAAATTCAGTTCAGCTCAGCCACAGAGAACACGGCGGCAGTAATAATGGTGTTTACAGAACAATTCTGACAAGAGGGGACCCAGGAATTGAACATAACACACCAATGCTTAGCAAAGGTGGTTGGTAAAAATGCTGTGGCTGGTGAATTATAGTGGTCTTCTTTTCTCTCTGATAATTCGGGACAACTGCATCCAAATGTCAGTCCACCGATTTCCACTCCAATTCATGCCCCCATGCTGGGGTGAGCCGGCTGGCATAAACATAAGTTTGCCACTGGAAGACGGGTGATGTACTCGGAAAGAGATCCAGGCAATTCTTGCCTCCACCATTAAAAACGGAACTATAATGCCACTTTACACGACCCACTAAAGTACTCTCGGTGCGTTAGAGAACCTGCCGGAGCACTCCCTGAGCAGTCGTAACAGATTAGTGGGTTAAGCTCTTCAATTCAGCCCCATGGCTGCAAAAATCACTTCTGGCATTTTCTTAGAATCCTTCATATTTCTCCTTCATGTTTGTATTGTTGAACCATGATGATGACAATGATATTCTCAACAGTGATAGATAATCGACATCCACTCCCTATAAGCATGCTACTGTGCTCTTCTGAAGGCTAGCACCACTTTTTCTAGGCTGGACGTGCCTAGCCCACCAGAAAGGTAGTTGTTAGCTTTGACCTGTTCCTATAGCATTTGGGAGGAAGTAGACATTTTTCCTTTAAAGAAAATCAAGTTCAATTTCCTCATATGTTCAAGGTCACATAAACTTAGCAAGAGAGATTTGTTGAGTCAACCAGGTGGGGGTAGGGAAGAGTTACCACAGCCAAGAAAGTCAAGGGGGAGGAATCTGGCAATGTCTGGAGACACTGGGGGGTTGTCACAACTTGGGGAGGGAATGCTACTGGCAACTGGTGGATAAAGGCCAAGGACATTGCTCAATATTCTACAGCACAGAGGACAGCTCTCACCACAAAGAGTTATCTAGCCTCAAACGTCCATGGTGCCTTGGTTGAGACACAATGGACTGAGGTCAACTGAATAAGCTTATACCTTTGCCCCACGTAACCGTCAGCCCCAAACGAAATGTGCCTACCCTTAAGTCATGGGACAGAGCTCAGAGAGCAGTGATGACACCATTCTGTGCACAGGTCCAAGGTGGCTCCCACTTGCCCTACAGACATTCGTCAGTCCTATTCTTCAGGGATCCTACTGCCCACTCCCCAAGTTTGAAAGTTTCTGGGGTGACAGAAATCCTGCTTTTCTTCATCTAGGAAGAGCCTCGTTATTCAGTGAAAGACTGTAGAGGAGCAAACTTTAGTAAAATGATGGGTAAGCACTGATAGGTGGTTTTACACGACAGGAATTTAATGGGGATAGTGGGCTTTTTACAAATTGAGCTGTGCTAAGCTAAGCTATTAAAATTAGTAATTCTACAATTAAAGGCTTCTATTTCATGGAAAATACTGACTAACTAGAAGATTAGGCAACAGATCAGAGAACAGAAGAATTACCAAAATGGAGCTCAAATATTTATGAGAAATTTACATTTGGGAGACTTCTCTCTTTTAATCCCGGCTTCCAAAGGGAAATCTATAAAGAGAATGTGAAGAATATAAGGAGCAAAGTTTAGCCTTCAACATCTACAAGCCTAAGGAGTTCGCCTCGCTTTGAGTTTTAGGAAAGGAGAGATCTTTGGGTTGCTACAGACACTCTGTATTCACCACAAAACAAAGAAACTGATTCCATAGGCCCCATTGAAAAATTAAATTCACCTTTCACAATTACTTGTCCTGGTGTGTTTGCTCTGATTACCTATTCTTCTATAAGAAACAACCCAAAACATAGTGGTCAATTGCAATAGCAATTATTTATTTTGCCCTTGAATCTGCAGTTTGGACAGGGCCTTGGGGTGGGGGGTGGCAAGTGACCCATCCCTGCCCACCCCCAACCCTTCCCCCCCCCCCCATCTGGGGCCTTAACTGAAATGATTTCCAAGGGATGGTGGCTGGCCAAGCGTCTCAATCTCCACAGGTTGGTTTGGGCTTCCTTCAACATGGCAGCCTCAGGTCAGTCAGGTTTCTAACACAGTGGCTCAGAGCTCCAAGAGCAAACGTTCCAAGATTCCTGGGTGGAAGCTATAAGCCTTTTTATGTCACAGCCATGGAAGTTCCAGAGCGTCATTTCTGCCCTATTCTGTCAAGCAAGCTGCTGCTGTGCAGCCTAGATCCAAGGGCAAAGGAATTCAACTGAATTCAACTTCACCTCCCGATGGGGAAAGTAAGAAAAAAGCTGCATTCATTTTTAACCTATCACAACATTAACTCAGCTAATGTACAGTGTTAACCAGAAAGGCTGGCTATAGGGATAGTATGAACTAAAATAAACAAAAGGAAAAACTAGTCAGGACCATGGTGCCCCTTGTCATTGTTTGTTTTGTTCAATTAAATGGTGCACAGCTGAGAAGGGGTGGCTTTCCTTCTATGGGATGTGTCTCACACTGATTACTTGGCTCTACATTCACTGGCTAATGTTGGGCATTTATGCCGTTTGACGTTTCTCATGAATATCTATACACTCCCTGGAAAAGCTGTTTTCAGGGCATTTCACTAGCCTACGGGTAAGTGGCAACACCTTACACAGGAACTGTTCAAAACATGGAAAACTTCACTTGATATTTGTCCAAACTCTTTCTAATTCTAGGACTGACTACTGCATTTTATGACATAAATTCTTTGCTTAACTTTCCACCACGCTTTTAAAATCTGTAATTAGTTCCAGAAAATAATATATTCTGTTTATCAAGTCTGAATTCCAGGGACTGCCCTTTGGAAACCCGCCGCTTTATTGTCATCTTGAAATGGAGATCATACCAAAAGGATTTCTCCCCCTTCGTGAGGAAGCAACTGAACACTCTGTACAAAAGCCTGAAATTCCTGAAATGCCAAGTAGGAAAGATGAGGAACTGGGATAGCCAGGGGATACGTTTTGCACTAACTAAAACAATAGCGATTTAGGTAGCTATCATATAGACACCTGATGAATCCTTTTATTATTGCTGAAAGATTCCTCCGCCCTCCCCGCTTGCAACATGCTTTTGTGGGTAAAGAGCTCTGTATTGGTCCAGGCAGCTCATAATTATGTCAGCCTAACCACAGCTAACATTGACAGCCAAAAACATTAAAGATTTGATGCAGCTAGTGCTGAATACGGCTTCTTTTATTGGCGCAGAGAACAGGTATCAATTATAATGAGGTAATAAAATTTGCAGGCACCGCTCTGATTTCTTTCCCCTCCTTAAGATAATAAGAGCCGAAAACAGGAGAAAAATCCTCTTAGCGCTAACTTATCACTGATTCTTCAAAAGCTCTCACTTCGTAGGGCTGAAGTGCCATAAAGCTGTTTGCTTCCTTGGGTTTTTCATGCCGGGGAAACTCTTCCTTCCTCAGTAGGAGCTAGAAATTCCTGAAGCACACCTTGCCAGTCAGAGAGCGGAGGCTCCAGGATTAATGGGTTCCATTTGCATAACTCTAAACTTAAGGTGGCCTCCCCCAAGCCTGCATCTTCTAAATGGCACTTACTGATGAGATGCAAAATCCTCTAAAAGGGTTCCCCAACCTAAACCAATTTGTAAAGTTGTTTTGTTATTTAAAACATTAAAGAAATTAAAGTGATCGGAATATAATTAGATTAATATTCATATCTTCCAAGCTGCTTTAATTCTAATATTAAAAAGATTAAATATCCACTCAGAGGATTAAGCAAAAAGTCAAGCAGTAGCAACACATTTACATTACCTTACTGTGCAAATTATAAACCTAATTAATCTAAAGTTTCCTACAAATTGAATTGGATATTCATTCACAGGCCGACACAACTTTAGGTACTTAAAATTCACTTCGATATTGTTTCCTTGTGTGTGCACTGAGGAGTAGGGCCACGTTTCCGTGATGTATGAATCACATTAGAATGGCTTCATTTGGGTTCTAATTGGTGGAAATTAAATCTCAACATAAATCTACGTAGGGAAAAAAACCAAAGACTTTGTAATCATGTGTGTGCGCAATAATAAAACACACTCTGACCCCCCAATCTAGTTGCTGTAGATAAAATGGAGAAGGCGATCCACTCGTTTCTTCATAAAAGCTCACAGACAGCATGGTGGAGAAGTTTCCTCCTTTTCTCGCAGTCCGCCACTGAGGGCACCTAGTGACTCTGGTCTACAGCTGTGTCCCCACCAAATTCTACGACCTCCCTCCCCCCAGAAAACATCAAACATGATCCCAGGGTCTCTCTGAATCAGGCTGATCAACTGCAGATTTCCGATAATTCCAGATACATTAGGAATTCTCTTCTCACCATCCAGTCCTTAGGCAATCGAATAAAAATGGTAACACCGAGGCACTTCCTGTTCCCAGCTCCATGCTAAGCACTCTCCCTGGATTACGGGGATACGCTGGTTGCCACGAAAAGGGGTTCCAGAATGCCAGCTTTCTCTTTCCAGGTGCGTGATAGGAGTTCATCTCCCGACAACTTGAAACGAGGTGTGGCCATCTAACTCCCTTGACCAACAAAACGTGATAAAGGTTTCTTTCACACTGGCAGTTTCAGGACCAGGATATGCTTTGCCATGTTCTCTCTTTCCTCTGCCCCGGAAATCATCGACATTCCAGAAAGTACCTTTTCCATCAACCTAAGTCCTGGAGTAAAAAGAACGACTCACACTGGACACAGACCAGGAGCGAGATATAAAGCTTTATGGTTAAGTCCTGAGTCTTGGGACTCAGGACTTGTCTGAGGTTGACTTGACTACAGTCAGGTTGTCTGTCACCTCGTAGCCTATCCTGGCAGATGTGGCTTCTTGAGACGGTACTGATGCCTTCCCCCTTTCAACAGATGATAAAAGGAATCTCTCTAAATCTCTATGCCCTTATCTGTCAAATGGGAACAACACAGTACCTTTGCTACAGCTGCTTGGAGGTTTGATTGAGGGAATATACGAGGAGCACCCAGCTCATGAAGAGCACTCCATAAAGAGTCACTCTTACTGTGAGCGTCTGCTTGTTGAGAAGTGAAACAGTGCAAATTATTCAATTGCTCAAAGGAGAGAATGGCATTAAAGGAATTTCCGGTGGAGACTGGCCAGCTGTTCACGAACCCTGCTTCCTTCTCGCCTTCCCAGACACACAGCGAACTACAATCCCCAGCCTCCCTTGCAGTTAGGCGGGGTCATGTGACCGAGTTGGAGCCAAGGACGCTGGCAAGCACGGTATTACATGACCTTGCTCCCCCTGAATTGAATCAGGAGGCAACCTTCCAAAGGTCTTTGTTGATCACGGTGGAGCCACAGGATGGAAGGGGCCTGGGGCCCTGAATCACTACTTGGCAGAGAGTAGCTTCCTGACCAGAACACCTGCTTGGGATTTTACGTTAATGAAACACAAATTTGTATTGTATTTGAGACACTATGCCCTTAGGTTTCATTACAGTCTTCCACACACAAGCCAGAAAGTTTTGGTGAGCCCATTTCCCAACAAAATCATCCTTTCCCATAGGAAACCAACATTGCTTCTGAAGATAGGATTTCCTCCCGACAGGTTCAAACTTCGAGCCGCCTATTGATTAAGAGATCGGCATGAAACAAGTCAATGAGCATGGGTGGCAGTCACAGCTCTTTATTTTATTGTTGTGATGGTAATAAGTATAACAGCTACAAGCTTCCTTGGGAATAATCCTGCTATTAGTGATAATGGGTGACAGGCTGTGATGTGGGATCCGGGAGAGTGTCCTGTGTTCCTGAGGACCATTCAAGGCTGCTAATCTGGGCTGTAATTTCTCATTTCTCCTCAACTGCTTTGCTTTTTATGGAACTTATATTGATGAATGCAGGTGATAACTGTCAGCTCACCTGGTAAAGCCCAGCGTGAGGAGTTTAACAATGTATCTTGTGTATCCTAAACGCGTACACAAGAGAGAGGGGCTCTGGGCCTTGAACAGGTTCAGCCCAGCCCAGTCTCCGCACAACCTCTCTCAGCACCCCACCAACCTTCACCCCGATCTCTTCTCCTCATGTTCTGTCAGATTAAGACTTTTCTCATGGTAAATCAGACCACATCACTCCTGTTCTAAAAACGCTTCAATGGCTTCTTATCTACTTCACGCACAAACAGTCCCCCTGGGGATCCCCATTCCTCATCTGCCCAGGAGCCAGGCCTTTTGCTATGTCGCTCTGCAGTGCCCTCCTCTCTGAGCACAGCCATGTGATGTGTTTGGGGCAATGGAATGTGGTAGAAATGATGGATATGCCAGCTCTGGGTCTGGACTTCAAGAGGCGTTATGTGTTTGGAGCTGCTTCCTTGTGCTTCTGACATTGCCTTGAGAAATTCACACCTGGTCCAGCCCTGCCGGTCCCAGGAGGGTGAGACGCCACCCTAACTTACGTACCCCATCCGTGTCTAGCACAGGACAGAAGCCCCGGCTGATGCTTGAGCACAGCGGCCAGTCCACAGACACGGGAGGAAGCCTCTCCAAGGAGACCAGCGAGACCAGCAAAACAGCACAGCCAAGACCACCCTAGCTCTGCCGAGCCCCAAGCGCTTGAGAGAAATAAACGTGTTTTGTTTTGTTTTGTTTTCTTGCTGTAAGCCACTCAGTTGGGGCATGCTTTGTTGCACAGCCACAACCATCAGAACATTGACCTAGGATTCAGGGTCTAAGCTCCCGTTTAGTCTCATTTCACTGCAGAATTCGAATATGCTCTCTGTTCTTTCCAGTCACCCTGGCCTCCCTTCAGTTCCAAACACGACACGCGTTCTCTCGTCCTGGAGTCTTTGCACCCATAGTTGGCCCTTAATGGAGCGGTGCTCCGGCTCTACACTCTCCCCTGTGGCCGACCACTGTCCAACCACTCACATTTCAACTCAGATGTAGTCCCGGAGAAAGCCCTATGACTATGCCATCTAAGCTTGGTCCCCACGGTCCCTCCTTCTGGAGAATCCTGGCTGTGCTGCACAAGGGTTACAGACGTGACATGCTATGGATTCGCCTCCGAGTGCCGGATCTTCTAGGCGCCAGCCAGAGCCTCCTCAACCATTTCACTCAGTTGTGCTGAATACATCCTCTGTGTAGACCCTGGGGTGAAAAAGTTGCCAACTGCTGCTTATATCACTAGGCTTACTTCCTCCAAGTCACTTGCCACAGCCTAAAATTATCCTTTCGCTTAAAAAAAAAAAAAATAAACTTTTTGTATATATCCTCCGCCTCGACCCACGAGACTAAGGGCTGGCAAAATCTGACCTGCTGCCTATTCTTATAAATAAAGTTTTATTGGCACACAGCCATGCCCATTCATTTATTTATGGCTCACGGGTGCTTACATACTACAAGGGTGGAGGGCACACTGAGACTGTGTGGTCCACAAAGCCCCAAATATTTATTATTTAGCCCTTTACTGAAACCGTCTGCTGACCCCTGCATTAGAGGACAAACTGTCAGAGGACAGAATTCGTGCTCGTCTGGGTCACTGTTGGATCTCCTGCAGCTAGAACAGCACTGGCTGTGGAATAGGGGCTCGGGGCCCATTCGTCCAGGGAGCGGGTGAATTAGGACTCCAGCAGCCACTGATGTTTTTAACGCCCATCTCTGCACCCAGGCCAGGGGCCCCCTGGTTCGGGGAAAGTTGGCAACCACGTGCCCAACTGCGGCTCAGCCCAGAACATCGGGACAGCTACGATGCTGCTGACCACTTCGTGGACCCTGGGTTTCTCAGAAAGAGAACACCAAGGTCACCTCCACGGGCAGTGAGAGTAGCACCGGGCCTGCAACCGTGGCAGCCAAGACAATTTGAAAGTTTGACGAAATGAGGGGAAAAAAAAAACAAAAAAACCCTCAAAGTTTAATTTACTTGAATAAGCAATTGATGCTTTGGAGTATAATTATCAGGAAAAAAAAGAAGAAGAAGAGGAAGAGGAAGAGGAAGAGGAAGAAGAAGAAGAAGAAGAAGAAGAAGAAGGGAAAAACCCAACACATTGTTTAGCATACGTTATGTTAATGGCAGGTTAGGATGGCCCACTGTGCATAATTTAGCCAAACAATTGATACCAAATTTTAATATATATATATGATTACAGCTACAGAAATGAAGCATCAAGACAAAACACAGGAGAGCCCGTAATAGGCACACATGAACTCTGAAGGCCTAATTACATCACGGGGGAGGGTGAACAGTTGCTGCTGAGCCAAGCAGAAAATGGGGGTAATTTGTAAACAGGTAGAGCGGCGGTCCAGGTGCACGGCAGGTGTGTGGGGCTGACGGGGCTGGGGCCGAGGGCCTCCATCTGGCTTTGCAAGGATGGAGAGGTTCAAGACCACTTTCCTCAGCTGAAAACGCGACCTCCGAGCCCTGGACAGGGCAGCTCCCTCCTGGCCTGCCCTCCGGTTCAAAACCAGAAAGCCGAAGACCAAGCTTTTCCAAGGAAGCTTCTCCGTGTTCTGTGAAATAAGAAATGATGTGCCGTATCTGCCATGGGAGGCAGTTTTGCTCTGTGTCTTTGTCCGATGCCCTTGAAGACACGAGCTCCCTCCCGGCACCTTAGGGAGCGGAGAGAGGCCGGTCTATAGCCACCCGGACCGCAGGACTGACGTTTTCAGGAGCACTCCCTACAGAGATACTCTCTCCGGGGCCGCCTTCTATCGGACACCCCTGTGTAGATAGCACAGGCGGAGTTAGGTGATTGTTCAGGTGTATCCTAGCTCCAAATACAGAGTCTGTGAATCCGAATCAATAAGCTATCAGATTGCTTTCCCTTCAGGTATGCAGAATTGCAAATCTGCTCATGACCAGGTCATAAGGTGTTCCGGCCTCACACACAGGCAGCGTGACCCAGCCGTCAGACTGCGACCAAACGTCACCACGGGCCCAGAGCGTAGCTGCTCTGTAAGGCCACTGCATCCACGTCCAAAGACACAGACCAACAATCCAAAAGGTAACCAGGGCAAGGTGAGGAGAAAGTCGGCAAGTTCTGGCTCTCGCTTCCTTACATTCTCTTAATTCTTATCTGTGGGAGTCTGGGTTGTACTGAGTTGAATAGTGTCCCTCCCCCCCACCCCCCACGCCGCCAATCAAGTCCTTCTCAAAACCTCAGAACATGAACTTATATGGAAACAGCAGTTTTGTCGCTGTGTAATTACTTAAGATGAGGGTGGGACCTCAACCCAATAGGACTGGCGTCCTTAGAAGAAGAGAAGGGACACAGAAACAGAGACGCAAGGGAGAATGCCAAGCGTTGACAGAAGCAGACATCTACAAGTCTACAAGTGAAGGGACGTCAAACGACTGCTGCCAACCAGCAGAACATAGGAAGAGGCAAGGGAGGACTCTCCCCTAGGGCCTGCAGAGGGACCACAGCCCTCCTGATCCTTCACTTTGAACTTCTAGCCTTCAAAACTATGAAAGAATACATTTCTGTTATTTTAAGTCACTCAGTTTGGGACATTTTGTTATCATAGCCCTAGGAAACGAATACAGAGCCATTTCGACAATAAAACACTAGAATATTCGGTTTACCGCTGCATTCTGGATACCATCTACAAACACTTCCACTTTATGGTTGAAGAAGCTGAAATGCAGGTCAGATGGTTTTAGGTGAGACTTAGAAGCGGGGGCAGGGCCACGCATCGCATTGCTGGACAACTTCCACACCATCACATGCTCTTTGTGATGGAGATTCATGCTGACAAAAGAATTATGCATTATTTCTACATATATCGGATAGTTTGGTAGACAGGATAATGCCTCCCAAAGATGTCCCTCCCATATTCCTGGAAACCTGTGAATGAATACGTTCCATCTCAGGGAAGAAAAGCCTTTGCAGATGTGATTAAGCGAAGGATCTTTGAGACGAGGAGATGATCCTGGATGGGCTGGGTGGGCCTACTGTCATCCCAAGAGTCCTTATAAGAGGGAAGAAGGAGGGCCAGAGTCAGAGAAGGCCGTGTGATGACACAGGTAGACAGAAGAAAGAGGAGGCACGGTCCCGGAATCACAGGTTGAAGAGATGTACTCTGAAGAGGCAAAAACGGGCCACAAGGTAAGGAACGCACGTGTCCTCTCAAAACTAGAAAGGCAAGGAACGGATTCTTCCCTCGACCCTCCGGAAGGAACCATGTCCTGACGATACCTGGATTTTAAGACTCCTGACTTCCAGAGTTATAAGAACATAAACCTGAGTTATTTTAAGCCACTACTTCTGTGGCAATTTGTTATAGCAGTCATAAGAAACTAATGCGCATGGTCATTCCAAGAGAAGGTTCCAGAGAGGATGAAGGTGTTTGTGGATCAACTATGTTTCTATCCCTCTGGCTTTTCTAAGTCTCAGTAGCCAAGAGTTACTCCCACGATCAATGAGTCACCCCACCAATTGATCAATCTTCATGCGGTCTATTTCTGGCCTGGCCAAATTCATGATCAAAACCACCATAAGCTTTATTACATTGCTGTTCATGGTCATATAAGAAAATTATTCAGACTACAAAGGCTTTTTCTTACACAGCTATTTCTGACCCTTGCTTGCTTCCAGTTTTGGGGTCAAGTCCATTGCTTGTTCCTATGGTGAAGCCGGTAAGTGATTAAACCAAAGTACGAAACCCAGGAGCCTTTGTCTCTAACCCGTCCTTTTAATTGACAGATTCTGTGCACCAACTTATTTTGCGGCCTGACATTCTGCTTCCATGTCCTACTGGGACACTGAGACTCGCGATGGAGAGTTTTCCCATGCAAGTGAGGGAAACCGATAAACACAGTCTTTCCTTCTAGAGAGGTCAGCTGGCAACGTGGCCCATTTCCTGAGAGATCACAAAGGACATGGCTCCAGAGTCAGCCCAATCGCACTCCAGACTACAGGCCGTACAACTGGGCTGGTGCCTGCCAATCGAAATAGAGCTCCCACCTATCCATCGTTTGGCTCAAGTGTCCAGTGAGCTTCCAATGAGTCTTAGAGGCTGCATACTTGATTCTGTACCCTCAGAGAGCTCCTTCTGAAATGTACATCACTTAATCACTTCAGTCTTTTTTCTTAATTTTTTAAATTTTAGAGGCGGGGGGTGAGGGGCAGAGGGAGAGGGAGAGAGGGAATCTTTAAGAAATTTTTTTTAGTGTTTATTTGTTTTTGAGAGGGGGGGAGGGGCAGAGAGAGAGGGTATCACAGAATCTGAAGCAGGCTCCAGGTTCCGAGCTGTCAGCACAGACCCCGATGCGGGGCTGGAACTCATCAACCTTGAGATCATGACCTGAGCCAAAGTCAGATGCTTAGCAGACTGAGCCACCCAGTCGCCCCATGAGAAAGGGAATCTTAAGCAGGTTCCACACTCAGCATGGAGCCTGACACGGAGCTCGATCCCATGACCCTGGGATCATGAGCTGAGCCAAAAATCGAGAGTCGGACGCTCAACCAACCGAGCCACCCAGATACACACCCCTAGGCACTTCATTCTAATATGTGATTATGCGTAAACACTAATCCCGCCAAACGTTAGAATTTGAGACAAAAATCACAGATAAGAGCAAGTAACCTTTGCAACAGAGCTTAGCATCTTCCAGAGCTCACTGGTGCTAACTTCAACACCTACCCTTCACTGAGCAGTTATGATGTTTGTATGCATGCAAACCTTTGCACATTTTCTCACTGATCATTACGCCAACCCTACATACTGGGCACTGTTATTAGCCCCACTTTACACAGGGCAAAACTGAAGTTTGATGAGGCTGAGCAAATTTACCAGGGTCACAGAGTTAGTAAATGGCAGGACTGAGACTTGAGGCCAACCCCGCTAGACTCCAGAAGTCCAGCTCCTCAGTGTTCTTCCACCCTGACTCCTGTCCCCTTCCTCAACACCCATCTCCTCTGTGGGGTTCTTGCTGAGAGAGCACCAGCCGGAAGGCCAGAACGGGACATGATGGGTTTTCACCTTCCTTAAGAAGGGTCTATTGGATGACTGGCTGTGAGCCCAAATATACCTCTCTGAACACCAGCGGATATTTGATCTTTGGAGATTCCTACTCATCATCGCCCTTCTTTTGCTTTACAATACTCTCATCTCTCTTTAGTAGCTGACCTTCCCTGCAGCTCTCAGGCCAGGGGTTAGGGGGGCTGGCGCCATTTTCTGCTCCAGCAATGAAGCATAACTCGGACCTCGTCAGTGGGAGTTTTATAGCCCCTGGCCACAATGGTTGGGAGGGGAGGGGACACATGACCAGACCGGTTTCAAGCCGAGGGAATGAGAGGTAGCCTGTCATTTTGGTGAAACTACCGGTATTCATGGCCAGAGGGTTATCTGTTTCCAGAATTTTCTCAGTACATCTCAGTAGGAAGTATACCTACTACAGGAAGAAAGCCTCTATTAGAATAAAGTTAAGACAGAAGAAACAAAAATTGAGACATGGGGAGAGAAAGGTTTCCGGTGATATTATTTAATCACCTGGATCCAGCGATGTCTGAAGTCAGATCTACGCCAGGATTTGTCAGTGGCTAATCTAACGCAGTCCCCTTTTCTCCCTAAATCTGTTTTGATCTGGGTTCGGTCCTGACTCTAACCCTCACCCTTGGTCTTAGCTGTGTCCTCTGAATCCAAACAGAGTAAGTCACACACCTTGGCGGAAGACTTTGCATAAACCAAAAACCATGAAAGATTTTTCTGACTTCCGCTCCCCTGCCACCACCTCTATTCATCCGGTAGCTTTAATTCACAAAGTTCATTGTCAAGTTTCCTGGCACCATCTCAGGAAACAAGTTGTACAGAGAACTTTTTTCCTTTTTGTTTTAACTTACGCCGCCATTCACGGCGACACCTCTCTGACGCCGAGATGCAAGTCGCCGAAGTCAGCTCCTGTCACCTGCCCACGAGTCCAGGAAGCATCTGCCACAGAGGAAGTGGCAGTGCCCAGGTGTGATGGGAACTGCACTGATAACAACACAGGTTGTCCCGTTACATCACTGAGCAGAAAGGCTCCAAAAAGTGAACTTGACAGACAGGCAAGACAGAGGAGACAAGGAGGGGCTTCTTGGGTGTTGGCTCACCATGGAATTTGTATTCATTATTAGAAAAGCCAGGGGCACGTGAATGGAGGTATTAAAAGGTATTTTCATTTGAGTTATAATTCTGTTCTTTGAGATCTTTCTTTTTTTTTCTTTTTGTATTTGCAAGTTTCAACACTGTTATCAGATAAGCAGGCATTTGAGAAATCCAGATTAAGGGGGAGCAGGCGATGGAAAATTTGGGTATTCAGTTCCCCTCCCACAAATTCTTCCTGAAACGATTCTTGCAAGCCCTTCTGCCCACTGGAACCGTGTGCATCTGATTAACTGCACATGAGCCCAATAGCTTGCATATGTAGTTAATTTGCTCCAAATTTCCATGCTGCATTATAACCCTAATGATCACTAATAATAGACAAACCCACATTTTATTGAGTAAGTAATTTGAGACATTACGATTTTTATCATGCGAGTAAGATCAGGCTGACCAATTTACACTGGGCAGAGGAAGATAAATAACCAGAGAATCAATCTCTCCAGCAGCAGACTGTTGGCAAAATGATATGCATTGATTGGGCAAGGGGGACAGCTCTAGATCTGACAAACAATAGCGCCAATGAGCTTCTGTGTTCCAAACCAGCAGGTCGGACAGGGAGTGAACTAAAAGACAGTGGTGAAGGGCTGACTGTGGGGTCCGTATAGAAGAGGATGGGCTTTGCAGACAACACACATAGGTTCCAGCCTTCCAGCCACCAGGTGACCTTGGGTCAGTCACTGAACGAGTCCGAGCCCCTAGCTATGAATACACCTGGGTACATGTGCAAACAAGTTAGCCAAGAGGATGCAGGTGAAGGCACCTGGCACACAGGAGGCAGGCAAGGAATTAATTCCTTCCCACACATTCTGGAGCACAGGGCCAGGAAGGCAGAAGCATGTACTTCACAACCATTTTGCAGAAGGAACCAAGGTGAATATTCCACTCATTTCCATACAAGAAACCACAGGGGTCCTTAAGAGAATGGGAAACATCACCGGGCTCCTCTAGGCTCCATAGACAGGGATGAGAAAGCAGAGGGAAGCCGAGCCTGGGAGGACGCTCTTTTACTGCTTCCGGAATATTTGCCTAAATTTTGTCTGGAAACTAGAGCAAAGCTACTTGGAAGGGAAACACAAAAGCGGAAACTCAAGCCCTGGGTTCAGATCTGCAGTCTGGTCCCCAGTGGCCTGCCATCTGTGGTGACGGGGGTCTGTCTGAGTCGGGGGTGCTCTGGGTGGCCTGTTTCTGACCCCAGACATTTGAAATTCTGATCCTGCGCTTGTCAGGGACAGTGTTCTCCTTCAGCCTGGCCGACCTGGACGGTCCCGGCCCCTCTAACCAGCCAGCAATGTCTGTGGACTTCATGAGCTCACTCCTGCTCTGTCATTGGGTCCCTAAGGAGGCTTGGGTCTGACAGGACAGGATTCTCTTAGGGGACCACAGAATCCTTCCCTCAGGGAGCAGGCGTTCACCTGGGGCAGTGGGAGAGGTCTGATGGGAGGTGACGGACAGAGAGGGAGAGGTGATGGGGAGGTGACAGATCCTGAAAGAGGAGAAAGCCAAGAATGAAGAGACATCACGCCTGAGTGAGAGGAAGGTTTCCACCTTTGTGTTGGTTTTAAGTTGGGGCAAGACCATGGGGCCAATATTCATATTGTGTTAGATACTTTTGGATAGGTGACGTTATATCGTCATCCATGGGATGTATTACAGGTGTCATGATATCACTGCATTCTTGCTCTGGTTCTATTCCAGATAAAACG